>NC_137196.1:24733486-24860986 GCF_960531495.2 Zeus faber | reverse complement strand
ATGTGCTCCAGTGTTCCTTTTCCTTGGCACAAGGGACATGATGGTGAGTCTACCTTGCCCCAACAGAAGAGATAAGATGGGCTGGGCAGAACATTGTACACGGATTGAATGACGCAGACCTTGTGACCTTGCGATCCACTGCCTGTTCCCACCTAGTCCATGCACCCTGCTGCCTCATTCCCACCATCTGACACTGGGGACGGTACCTCAGGAGGTAGAGCTGGTCGTCTAGTAATCTAAAGTTTGCTGGTTCGATCCCAGGCTCCTCCTGCTAGCATGCTGTAGCGTCCTTGAGCAAGACACTTAACCCCTAATTGCTCCTGATGTCTGTGTTTGAATAACTGTAAGTCGCTTTGGATGAAAGCGTCTGCTAAATGTAATGTAAAAAAAAAATGTAAAAAAGAAATCTGGCTCTTAGCAGCTCCTCGACCCCAGCTCTCACTTCCTTCTGGACCAAGACCTGACTCTCTTTCCCCTTTGCTGCCCAGTCCTGCTCTGCCAACAGCCAGGGATCCCACCAGCGCTCTGTGACGTCTAGACGTGATTCCGCCTGGTCCACTGCTTCCAGTGCCCGCCACGTCCTTCCAGTCCTCACCTCAATGCCTGCCTTGGGAGACTTCCCTGGACTCCCTGTATTGCAATACCTCCCTTGCTCTGGCAACCTTGAACTCCTCACTCAGACGGTTGCAGGGGACTGTCAGTTTATTACCGTTGCCATACAGGGCTCAGGCTTCTTGGCAATCCCAACCACCTCCGGAGGTGATGGCTAATCGGCCACAGTATCCTGGTTAGGATGCCAGGCTGGTAAATCCAGGCTTTGAATTTCCCCGGTCGTCCTGATCTGTCAACAGTTTAGAACTTGTTGTCTAAACAGTTTAGAGTTTGCAGGGCTCTGTTTTCCATATTCAAACCACCTTGTGATGCACGGCGCAGACACTCACTGGTGTGGGATGGAATAGAATGATAAAAGAAGGTTGAGAATCTGCCGAATCTGGAAGTGAGCGCGTTGGTGGTGGGAGGATATCCATCGTTTTTTGCAGAGGTTGAAAAAAAAAGTGACTCTTAAACAAACTTACAAACTTCTTGTGTGTAATGTGATATCGTGAGTTGGCCACAGTGAAAATGTCAAGGTGTTATTTCTTACAGTTAGAGAGACAGACAGACGGACGTACGGACGGACAGACAGACAGTGCGGTAGGCCTGGGCCGAATTGACAAAATCAGATATCACAATATTCTTTTTTACAAAATACCTCGATATGGATATTTTGGGGACAACTTTTGGCGCTTTCATAAGATCACTATGATGAGCATTGATTACTGTCGACAGCCTGTGAAGTTCATAAACCTTATTACTATAGCATAACGCAGCCCTAAAGACAACATTTAACTACCATCACCATCACCATAATCCCAGATGATATCCAGTCCCTTATCAGAATATCGATATTATAATGATATATCCCACGGGCCTGTTGGGTAATACGGGTCTTTTGGGGTAAGAGATTTCCGAGGAGACGGCAGAGTCAGGTACAGGAGCTCAGAGCATTGACACAGTCTGGCAGCTGTTATGAAGCAGATCCTCACCCAACATCTCTGGAATTTGTGTGTGTGTGTGTGTGTGTGTGTGTGTGTGTGTGTGTGTGTGTGTGTGTGTGTGTGTGTGTGTGTGTGTGTGTGTGTGTGTGTGTGTGTGTGAGGAAGAGAGGTCGAGATAGAGGGAGGACGCGAGAGAGAGCGAGAGAGACAGGGACAGAGAGAGAGAGGGTGAGAGCGAGAGAGCGAGAGAGAGGGTGGGGCGTTCGCCAGCAGCTGTGAGTTCTCCACAACCAAGCGTGTTTGATCCGTGGCAGTTTACTCAGAAATTGCGGCGAGAAATTTTCGTTTACTTTTTACAATAGAGATTTGGCCACGGAAGTGACAGATTGGAGGATGGAAAGAGGAGAAGAGGAAAATAAAAGATTGGGCCGGTTGCCAACAGCAGCCAACACAGCGAGCACATGATCAAAAAGGGACTGTTTGTTTGTTTTCCATATTTTGCCGCTTGTTCGTTTTGCCTTGTTGCACAGAACGTGTTGAGTTCGTATCCAACCGGCGATCAGAAGGATTCCTGCGAGAACCAACCATCGGCGAACCAGTACTTAATAATGTTAAATGCCAAAACCACACCCGGCAGGTGAGATATCGCGAGCAGTTAGCCTGGGTGGGGCGCTTATCTTTATTTCTGATGCCTGGGACACACACGGTGTGTTTATCCTCTTGATTTCTGCGCCGGGCGCCAATGTCAACATTGCACAGGGGCGGGAAAAAGGGAAAACAGGGCGACTCCCAAGCAAAGAACGCGTTGCTATCCATGACGCAGGCCATTGAATCTCCACTCAACCTCCATGTGACGGTTGCATAACACACATTACGTGTCTGGCTGGAGTACAAGATATTCGGGACGCATTCCCCGGGGGCCTAGTTAATCAGGGCGCCGGTCAAGGAGGACTTCACCGGTCCAGGAGAGCCCTTCGATATAACGGTGGAGGAAGCATTAAAATGCGTATTTATCTGTGTCCAGATGCTGTATCTCATCTTGACAAGGAAATACACACGTTAGTGCGAGGCGAAAAAGCGCGCGGAACGCGTGGCAATGGGAACGCTGGGGGATCTGACGGACCGCCTCTGGAGGCTCGCACCGGGGTCGGATCCCAGCGGTGGGGTCAATGCGATCCGTACAGCTTGGCCGCATTCGTGAGAGAGAGGAAATCCGCCCGCAGGTTAAAAACTTTGGGCGTAGTTATATGACGCACTCCGCCCAACTCCGAACACTGAGGACCGTCAAAAGGGTGTGAAACATACGGTATAAAGGGTATAAAGTAGGTTTGCGTCCGCAGAGAGCCATTCCATTGTTCGTGCCGTTTGTGGCGGCTGCGACTGCTGCAAGAAATATCCGTTTTGGTTGCTGTAGGCGAGCCCTTCCTTGGCAGAAGGACAGATAGGTTGAAAAAGGCCGTAGAGAAGCACGCATCCCGTCCTGTTTGTTGATGAGGCCATCCAGGGGCGGCGTAACGCGGCACGGGACGCACAGGGCTGTTTTGTGTTTCATGCAATTAGGGAGCGGAGGGAAATAAATACATTTAAAATAAAAACACACAATTTTTATTTTTATTTTTATTTTTATTTGTTTTGTTTTGTTTTGTTTTGTTTTGTTTTGTTTTGTTTTGTTTTGAGAGGGGACGCGAAGATTCGTGCCGGTCCTCCCCTTATTCACATGTTGGCGGGGGGGGGGGGGCAGCCGAAGCTCGCAGCTTGTGCATTCTAATAGTCAGAAGAAGAAAAAGCGTGCATTGCAAAAATGTACCGAATGTAATTTTTAAGGGCCCCTGTCAGTCACAGGCCCTTGGAGTTGTCCAAACCTTCCCCCCTTATATGGCGCCACTGAGTCCACCTCCCCAATTTGAACAGTGAGATCCGTTCACAGTGCGGGACGACACTCACGCTTATTAACACCGGGCTTAAATGCGTGATGGGATGTGATGTGATGGGATGTCGTCATCCAGAACACGATATCCTAACGGTGCAAAAGGGCCATGGCGCTTACCTTCACACCAGGGGTTGAAGAGCATGACGATGGTCTTGTCGGCGTCGTGCGTGGCCACGGCGCCGCCGCCCCCGGCCGGGCAGGTGGTCACGGTGAGGCCGTAGCGGCCGACCACGGCCCTGGGCGTGGAGTTGACGGACAGCTTGACCCTGTTGCCGTCCTGCTCCACCACCTTGGCCTCCCAGCGCTCGTCCTCCAGCTCGTCCGTCAGCGGGATGATCACGTGTGTCCCCTTGGAGACCATGGGCAGCGGACCTGCACGGGGGCGGGGGCGAGAGGAATTACGTTTTTGTGGTGTTTTACTTTGGGCTTTTGTCACAGTTTATGTTGGGTGTGAAGACCATTTTTTGGGTCTTCATGGTACTGTACATGTCCTTGTGTTGGATTTCAATGGAAGCGGTTCCGTTCCTAAACTGCAAATGACCTATTCTTAGTTGGAAACAGTTCATTGTAATTCCTTTAAGGTTTATTTTTTTTTATCATTTGTTGCCTATTTAGCAAGGCTCATAGTTTATCCTCAGGGTTTGTTATACATAACAATATTTTTCTTGTCTTTAGGTTCATCTTTCTGGTTCACTGTCAGGTTTCAGTCATTAGTTATTGTATATGACCAAATTTCTCTGGTTTATATTCTCTGGTCTATAATTTCTATTCTTAATTTAAATTTATTATACTGTTATTCTGTTTTTAATTTTAGGTTATATTTGTTGTTTATCATGCTGTAGGTTTAATTCTATATTTCCACATTTATCCATATATAGCCATTTTCTTTTTTTTCATTGCTTTATTATTATTATTAGTAGTAGTAGTAGTAGTATTATTTTATTTTATTTTATTATTATTATTTTTTTTTAATTTGTATTACCTATTTTTTAATGTAAGCTGTTGTGACACTGCAATTGACCTCCAGGGATGAATAAATTACCTATCTATCTATCTATCTATCTATCTGTCTATCTGTCTGTCTGTCTGTCTGTCTGTCTGTCTGTCTATATAATGCATTCTACTTGACTGATAGCAGGGAAGAAGTTTTTATCTTTTGTTTTGTTCTGAGAAGTTCCTAGGGTTATTTGGGTTCAACCAAACCATCGGGGATGTCTCGCCTGTTCCCTTTTCTAAGATCTGGAGCGGACATTTTTACTTTTTACTCCGAGATATTTGTTTTTAAAAAGCGCCGCCCCGTCGATCCCAAGCTCCTGGACCATTGTTCCTGAGGAGCAGGGTACGATCTCCCCGCCCTTCCTCTCCCTGGTCTGAACGCGTCAAGGTCGACAGGAAATCAATTTAAACTATATGAATGTCTGCTCTTCTTGACCGGTCTTGACACATTTTCTCTAGAAGCCACAAAATGGAGGCACAAAATTTTGAGGAAATGATCAGTTGTGCTGCACCCAGATACTAGATGGCCCGGACATTTATTTTGGTTTTTTCCTGTGTACAGTATTTTTATAAAATTGAGTGTTTTTATTTGATATTTTTTTGGTTATCTGTGTATATTTGGCATTCATTTTTTTTTTTTTTTTTTTTTACTTCACTTTTAGACTATTATATTTCTTTTTTTTCATGTTGTTAAGCTTTTTTTTTGAAAACAGTCTGTAGAAACACACATGGCTATGTTTGTAAATTTGGCAATTTTTATTTTATTAATAATTATTTTGTTTTTTTGTCTTGTTTTTTGTATTTTCAAATGTTCAGACTGTTAAGCTCTTTTTTTTTTAATGCTAAAGGTGTCTCTGTATAAATCTCTGTCCTGTTTCATTTTTCCTCCCATCCTCCTCTTGTTTTCCCCATGTTCTACCCCTTAAAATTCGGCTGTGAGCCAAGAAATTCCTCCGAACTGGCTGGTAAATCCTCCAAATGTGTCGTGCAACGACGTGCGATGAACCTCCACGACAATCCCAGATGGAGGGAGAGAGGGAGAGCAGGAGGGAGGGAAGGAGATAGGGAGAGCGAGAGGGAGGGAGGTGTCTGGTGTCCTGCAGTCTGGGAAGCATTAGTACTGTCAGAGTACCTTTCCAAGCCAGATGCAGCTGCCAGCTCTGAAATACTTAGTACTCTCGGTACAGCAGACGATTCAATGTGTGTGTGTGTGTGTGCGTGTGTGTGTTCCTTCCTCTCTCTCTCTCTCTCTCTCTCTCTCTCTCTCTCTCGCTCTCTCTCTCTCTCTCCTCATGAATCTCGACCATTTACACCAGACCAGATAGACAGTCACAGAGCAGTGGACACGATGAATTTTATTTCCTTTTCTAACTCTCTCCCCATCAATCAATCAATCAATCAATCAATCAATCAATCAATCTATCTATCTATCTATCTAGCTACCGATCTATCTATCTATCTATCTATCTATCTATCTATCTATCTATCTATCTATCTATCTATCTATCTATCTAGCCATCTATACAAATCTCCCCCAGAAACCTATCCCCAAATATTGATTCTGATCCTCAATTAGAGCGTATTTATTTTTTCCTTTCATTATCACTAATTTAGTGCATTGCGATACACATTCAGGCCTTTAAGCACTAGATTGAGGCTGAATAATAATCTTTCTTACTGTGCTTTCTATACTGAAAAGTGCATGTTGGGAAACTGATTCATGTGAATTTCAGTATCTCATCGGCCACTTTTATTACATCATAGGTAATGGGGGGAGCTTCAAATGGATTATTTAGAAACTGTAACATATTTTCAACCTATTTAACTACATTTTATCAACCAAATATCCCCTTTGCCTTGTGTGCATATCAAGTGACCCCACTCCTTTTCCCATTTTTCAGATCCCTCCTCCCTCCCTCCCTCTCTCTCCTCCCTCCCTCACCCTCTCTCTCCTCCCTCCCTCCTGCCCGCTCTCTCTCCTCCCTCCCTCTCCCTCTATCTCTCCTCCCTCCCTCTCCCACTCCCCCACCCCTTCCTCTCCCGCTCTCTCCTCCCTCCCTCTCCCTCTCCCTCTATCTCTCTCCTACCTGTCCTCAGGTTCAGGTGCATCTTGTCGGTGTTGGCGCTGAATGGCCGGTTGAACTCCAGCTCCATCTGGAAGGTCTGCCCGCGCCGGATGACCAGCTCGTCCCCCTGGAACAGGTGAGTGTGGTGCTCGGTGCGGTTCTGGCCCGTTCTGGAGCCCAGCAGGTCCACCGCGCGCACCGTCAACGCCAGGACTGAGGGGTAGGGTTAGGGGCGGAGACATGATGGAGTGGAGATTCACATTCATCACATCGTATGAAAGGTCCTATACAAATAAAGGTTGTTATAGTAATAATAATAATAATAATAATAATAATAATAATAATAATAATAATAATAATTGAACCAGTTTCATATCACGTTATAATTTTAAAACATAAATTAAAAAAATAATGGAGTTACCCTCCATTTCGTTGCCGTCTGGCTTGGGGGGGTCCGGGGTTGGTGTTGGTATTGGTGTTGGTGTCGGCACCAGGGGCTTCAGCGCCTCCACCTTGTCGGTAAGGTCATAGGAGCTGGTGCCGCGCTGGCAGCAGCACGGGCACATCTTGCGCAGCCAGCGGCGGCAGGCGCCATCCTCCTGCTTCTTCTCCCCTTCCTGGATGGTCACCTCCACCAGGGTGGGCGGGGCCGCGCCGTGGAAACGACCCACCTCCGACGCCCCCCTCACGTTCAGCCGCTCGCCGGGCATTCTGGGAAGAGGTGGAGGGATGAAAGGGAGAGAGTTTTGTGTTAAGCCAGCACCTTTGTTAATTGGCAATTGTCAATCTAGTGTCACATAGACAGTGATTAAACATTCATTTTAGAAAATTGTCGAATAATCCAACAGAACTTTACAAAATTATACACAAAACAAACAACGAGAGAGAAAGAGAATGAGCGTGAAAAAGAGAGTGAGACTGGAAAGAAAACCAAGGCAAGACAAACGGTCAAGTAAGAGAATGATTAAAGAGTGAAATTGAATTAGAGAAATGAATAAAAGAGCAGAAATGAAAAGAAACGGTCATTTTAGCACAAGTTGAAACGTGGATTTCTTAAAACACATGCTTCAAGGCCCTCGAAACAAACAAAAACAACAAAGACCCGCTCCGGCCCCGCTCCATCACCAAATAGGCTACCGCCTCTTGCTTATTTTCCTTTCAAATGTTCCCACAATTAATCACATTCCAGACTTGCACGTTCCTCTCCGGGTCCAAAAGCATTCTGGGTTATTTGGCCTTTTTATTTAACTCAATGAAAATCCCCGAGTGACTCCACAAACCTTGTGACACACAAGCAGCTGGATCCAATCGGTCCCACCCGGACCTGGGGAAAGTGTGTGTTTCTGACTGTGTGTGGTTCTGTGGATTTGAGTAATTGTGTGTCTATGTGTGTGATGTGTTTGTGTGCGTGCGTGTGTGCGTGCGTGCGTGCGTGCGCGTGGGAGTAGCAGGGATGGGGAGCTTCAGGCACATATTGTTTCGTGGTGAACACTACCTCAGTTGTCGTGCGTTCACCAAACTGTCACAGCTCCACCTCGTACCACTGAGATTCAGCCTGACGGCGCGAAACCCCAAGATGATTCCTGCTCCTCCGTCCAACACCAACACAAACCATCTGCGAGGTTGGGATGTCAAATGCCGAAAGCAATACAAGCGGTGTTTACAATCAGTGAGAGAAATTTGTGTGGAGGGTGGAGGCCCTTCCCTGCCCTATCCTGTCTTTTTCTTTTTCTCGCCATCGGCATTATCCTTAATACTTTTATTAAACATACAATGCCTGAGTTTATGGCAGCCAGGGAAAATAAATCCCCCTCATAAACCCCAAACACACAAACAAATAAAAAAAACTCAACAACTTGCATGTCCCGACAGACTTTTATTGGGTGTTGTAAAAAAAACAAACAAAGGGCGATTTGCCATAATAACGCACGTAGTCAGGAGAAAATGAGCCGCTGTGAAAACAACCTCATATTCACAAATCAAGATGTTCTGCCTTGAATGATGTCATCGTGGCCCACGGCAGAACTACCCAGAACAACACAGAGCATCGCAGAACGCCGTGCAGAGCCATGCTGGACCACGTAGGGCCATACAGGACCTGACAGGCCCATGCAGGACCGCGCAGCACGTGGAACCTTGGAGGAACCTGCAGAACCACGCTGGACATATAGGAACCTGCAGGACCATGTAGAACACCATGTAGAATCATGTAGAACCATGCAAAACATTGTGAAGGACCATGTAGCACCCTGCAGAACCATGCAGAGCACCATGCGATGCTCTAAGAAAAGGCAGTTTGAAATGGTTATGGTTGAAAGGCCAGAAGGGTCACATGTGATGCCACACACAGCTTGGGATTCTTCCCCTTTAGAAACGAAGACACTCCTTGAATCATCAATGGGACCCTTCATTGGAGACATCTTTCTACCACTACTACCACTCCGTACTACTCAGTTCCCTGAATATACTTCAACGATTGGATATCGATTGGATGTTTGAGTTCAATATTTGGCCTGGACACAGGAAATCACACATAGTCGGAACATTTATTTTGGGCAAGTCACGCTGATAACGGTCATAGCGGTACGGAGTTATGTGATGTGGTTCAAAGGGTGGACAACAGCTGGGAGAGAAGGTGGTGCTGAGGTCTACCGACAACACTGGAAGCTAAAAATCTGTGTGTGTGCGCGTGCGTGTGTGCAACACTTCATGTATTTCAGTTTTTATTCACCCACTAGAATTCGTGAGTTCATCTGGTGGTCAGCTGACATTCCTTTCCTTTGCAACTGTTTCAACATCCTCATGATATTTGGCCCCGAAATGACCATTGTGAGTAATCCCATGATAGCAAACGGTTCACCTCGCTATCTCCACCCAATCGCCATTTTTTTTTTTTCCTTCATTTGCTGTCTCTAAACGGTTTTAAACACTACTTTAAACGGCACCGCATGTAATAACAACTTGAGATGACGCGGTAGGCAATAAAATGTCATGACAGGATTCAACATGTGCTGATACATAAAAAAAAAAACATGCTTTTAACTTCTTCATCTGCAGAGCTGCAGCTTATAGTGGGCCACGTTATATGCAGTAGGAAGCCCAGGGGATCTTCTAAGGCTTAGAAGATCCCCTTAGAATCTAAGCCATTCCATCATTGGTGTTTGTACCCCAGCAAGTCTTGTCATGAGCAGGTTATGGAAAGAAATAAGTCGTTAAAATTGGAAGTGGAGACTGAAGACTTGAAGAATGAAGACTTCTCACTGACCGCCCATGCACTGATCACCTTAAACAATAGGCTTGCAGATTTTAAGTCAACTATTTTCTCCTTTATAACATATAAAGACGAGTCTAACTACAGTATAATGTGAGTCCATTTGGAAAAAAGGAGATTTTTAGATTTTTTTAAAGGGTTAAAGGGGACCTATTGTGAAAGAAAAACGCTCATTTCACTGCTTGTGCGCATAAATTTGGGTCTCTGATGGGTCAACTAACACACAAACTGTGAAATAAGACAACACAGCCAGTTCCCTGTGAGCTGTCTATTGTCTATCAGAAAACATGTGGTGAAGCACGCCGTTCAGATTTGCGTCTCAGTCCTACGTCACATTGAGACACAGTAGCGTTAGAGCCGCCCCTACGTCTGAGAGTAACTCCACCCACGGCTGGCGTAATCACACCGAGAACAACAAGCGCCACTGGGAAGACCAGCACAAATCTTTCAAAAGGAAGAGGAATTAATATCAACTGTCCGTGAAGAAACCGCAGACGATGGAAAGGTAAATATTTAAAAAGAAATTGTGCTGCGTGTTTCTTTCTAAAAAAAAGGAAAAAATAGCTTGTGGAGACTGCGGATCTGTGTATTTCTCCAACCAAAACCAATAGAAAATGGTGTGTTTTTATCGTAGATGTATTGATTTTATTTTCCGACATTTAGATGAAACAAAAAAATCCCCGCTGTGTCCTGGCACGGTGTCCCCCACAAGCTTGGCAACGGAAGTCGGAAAGAAGCTTTTAAATGAGGCCTTGTAGATCTAAGTCAAGATCCAGCAACTGGGTTGCTTATTTCTCACCTCAAATTTGTTCAGAAACAGAATTTGGTGGACCGATAAGGTCAAATCAATGAAAGTTACGCAGTAAGTACAACGACAACAGAGAAGTAAAGCTCAAACCCCATTGGCTCACAGAACCAGGGGCCTCAGGATGGTGGCTCCTCCCATTTAAACAGAGCGTCAGGAACACCATGATAATGATTTAGAGGAATGCTATAATGGCTAGAATGCAAAATCTGAGTGGTTCATTAAGCAAAAAAAACCTTCAAAAACAGGTTTTGGGGACCTCAGAGACCTGCTATATTAACTTTGTATTAACTTTCTATTAACTAACTTTTAACTATATTAACTTGTGTAAAAAGGAGCATAATAGATTGACTTTAATCATTTGCCCCATTGAACTGTATTGAAGCAATTGAAGTGAGAAGCTGCAGCAGACAGTAAGTTTCTACAGCTGAGTGGTAAATTTCTCGATAGTAAAGTGTTCAGTGAGGTTGTGGTGTGTAATAAATGATGTGAACCAACATTTTAACAAGGCCCCAAAAATAGCATACCCATCGTTTAAGATGGGGGTTTTCAAACTTTGGTCTGCGGTCAGCTAGTGGTCCTCGAAGGATTTCCAGGTGGTCCTTTGCGAAATTATGAATATATACTGTATATATTATTGTTTTTTTTTGTTTTTGTTTTTTTTACAGTTTTTAAATATTTGACAGTTTTCTAGTTTTTATGTTTGCTGTTATAGTCTTCATGTGTTCAGGTTGTGTTGGGGTTCTTTTATTGGGGAGGGTGGATCTTCAGTCAGGGGCCAGTCTGCCGAGGAGGCCTCGTTATAAATAAAAAGATTGGGAACCACGTACTTTAACGTACAACACCTCCGTTTCACAATTTGAGCGTCTCACAATTACATCACCACCACATTCAGGGCATGATGGTGTTCAGCTTAAGTCTCACCTTCCCTTTCCTCTGCCCGAACACTCCTATTGACCAGCATTTTCTCTTCGCGTTGTCATGGTGACAGAGCCGGAATGTCTGCTGGGCCCTGAGATAAGCACTTCATATTCAGGTCCAGATCCCACAGACAGCTACGCCCACTTTAAATTGTGAGGCATGATTTCGCTCCTATAAAATAACCTTTACGAGCATCCTGCAATTGATGCCAGATGTAAAACAGCCCATGGGTTACATCTATATCTGCTTCAGTAGAACTTATACAATATAGTAAAATGTAAAATGGTGGAAAGTAACTATGTACAAGTACCTTGTCTTTGTACTTACTCAAGTATTTTCAGTTTTGGAAACTTTTTACTTGTACTCATGACATTTCAAAGAAAACAACTGTACTTTTTACCCTACTACATGTCAAATACAGTCGCATACATTTGTTTTTATTTGAAAAAAAATCTGTCTTTTAATTGTTCTGATATATATATATATATATATATATATATATATATATATATATATATATATATATTAGCTAGATTGCTTTTCGGTGGTTAATTCATATCCTCGTAAATAACTTTGACACCACATATACAATTATGTCAATTATGAATTATTATAGACTGTTATATCAGGGCGGTGAATATGATACGTACCTGTAATGCTTTAAGTGTGTTTAGGAACCGGTATTTCTATACTTTTACCGAAGCAACGATGTCAATGCGGTATTTTTTTGCTTTTCCCAGAGTAAATTCTGGTCGACATTCGTACTTTGACTTCAGCATTTAACATCTGAGAACTTCTTCTCCCACTTGGTGGAATAACAAACATCAGCTCATCCGGAGGGTTTTAAGTGTAAAACGGATCCCGTCGCGGGGCTGCGGTAATTACAGTATGAGCCAAAAATAGCCGCGAGTTTCACTTTCTCGACGCGCTCCGAACCGTTAGGAAGCGCGCCGGTCGCCCACAAGGCCCCCCGGACGAGCTGCGGATCCGTCGGGAGATCCCAAATAAAAAAGACGAACTTTAGCTTTGAAGAAATTAAAAAACAAAGGACACTGTGCGTCAGGGTTGGATTCATGCTTCTTACGTGCAGTGCGCTCTCCGGTGCTTCTCCTTGGATACTGGTGGACAGGAGGGAACTTCTCAGTGCGTCCTAAAAGTCTCTGGATTTTTACTCGGGGTATTCTCCAAAAACTCTCCGGGTCCTTGGCTCTGGATATGTATACATGTATATATACACATGTGCCTTCGTAGGAATGCACGGTGCTTTAAATGGACACACCCCTCTCCACCAGCCCTGGCAGCCCGGCCCGGCCCGGCCCGGCCCGGCCCAGCCCTCTTAGTATGACAGAGGAGGTTCCCAACCCCAGTCCAAACATCACAGCCCAGCATGGGTGTGTGTGTGTGTGTGTGTGTGTGTGTGTGTGTGTGTGTGTGTGTGTGTGTGTGTGTGTGTGTGTGTGTGTGTGTGTGTGTGTGTGTGTGGTCTGCAAAGCGGGAGAGAGAGAGAGAGAGAGATTTCACAATGTTCAGCCCATTTTTCATGACAGGAAGGGAGTGGGGGCCCCACAGCACCGTAGAGGAACCGAATGACACATGAAATACTCCTTTATCACCAAACACACACACACACACACGCACACACACACGCACACACACACACACACACACGCACGCACACACGCACGCACGCACGCACGCACGCACACACAGTCTGAATTAGTGTTATATGTAAAATGTTATTATCGTTACTCTTCCAAACTTCTTATTAGCCAGTGGTGGCAGAAGTACTCAGGCCTTTCACTTCAGTCAAAGTGCAAATACCCTGACACAAAATGACTCTGGTTAAAGTCAAAGTAGCCCATTGATATTTCTACTTGAGTAAAAGCAGACAAGTATTTAAAAGTGCCCTGATATAAAAGCCTATAATAGTTTGTAACGTACTACTAGAGCTTCCTCGTACAGATCGTGATTTTAAATTAGAATAAAAAAATATATAATAATTACAATCACCAAAATCATAACAATAACAACAATGATAAAAATAATAATATTAATAATATTAATAATATCATTAACAATAAAAAAAATAAAAAATAAATAACAATAATAATAATAATAATAATAATAATAATAGTAATAACATGATTTAGATACGACTTTCATTGCAACCCAAACTTAAGAAAAAAATAGTCTTTCAAAAATAAAAATAATCCAATCCTTAATCAGGAGCTTGACATTGTAGACTGTATTTCCACTAAAATAAAATGTACTACAGATGTAAAATGGTACTTTAGTACAGCAACAAAGTAATTTGTACCGATACACACACATAAACAGTCGTGCAAACACGTCTGTCTACACGCAACCTTCTGCTTGCCAAAAAACAGATCATGGCCTCCATGCGCTCACGTCAGAACATGGTATGATGGTGCAGTGATTCACATCTGAGGGTTGTGTATTGAACCGTGGCTGGAAAAGTTTGGACATTCTGCAATTCTTCACACATGCACACGCACACACGCACACCCTCATATCCAGCCTCACATTAATTGTCAAATTAAAATGAAAAATCAAATGTCTGTAGTCTGTAAATTATATATTTTTTGTTGTTGTTGGTCATGGCTTTTACATGATATGTGATGGTGATGGTGATGGTGATGGTGATGGTGATGGTGATGGTGATGGTGATGGAGGGGATTAGAAATGAGGGAGTTGGGGTCATTCAGGCCGGGCTGGACATGGCACAGGAGGGAAACGAAACAAAACATCCTCGGGCCAAAGGAAACTTCCTCGCTATGCAAACTATCCAGACTGCAAACCTCCCCTGGGTGGATGTTATTTCCCAGGGAAGGTGGGAAAAACAGTTTAAGGTAAAAAATTAAATAAAAAAAACAACTATTATAATTTCCTTATATCCACTTTCAGAAACAAACAAACAACAAAGTATTGTGGGGGTACTTCACATCGGTTATATGAGTTAATATGAATTGTGTTGAACACCTCTCTACGGATTATCTTGTAGTATAAAAGGGTTAAACACCTATTTAAAAAGAAAAACATCTCGAAGAATTAAAGGCTTAAACACGTAGTTAAAAAGAAAAACATCTTGTTGTATTAAAGGCTTAAACACCTATTTAAATATAATAATATCTTGTAGCATTAAAGGCTTAAACACCTATTTAAATATAATAATATCTTGTAGTATTAAAGGCTTAAACAGCTTTAAGGTGTAAGAAATACTGAGGGAAATTGATGTTGCACTCTTTTTTTAAATGCATAATTGGAAAACGCATTTTAAAAAGTGAAATATCTTTCATTGATGCAATTTATACAGATAAATAAATGGATTAATGGGTAAAACAAATGAGTTGTATAGTATTCATTCATTATTATAATGAGCTAGATTAACTCAAATATTTGGTTATTTCTGCCTTCTAAATGGAATAGATATAAATAAGTTTCACACATGTCAGTGGATGTTTCTGAAATTTGATGAGAATGGTCACGCAACCTCTCAGCCTTTCCTTCTTAAAAATGTCAGCAGCAATGTAATGTAATAGCCAAAGCCCATTAACAGTTTGTTTTCTGGCCGCAAATGCAACACATTACATCACTTTAAGAATCACAGGCAGCTCAATGATACAGTAACAGCGGCAACCAGTGCCAGGAATCCAAACTTCCCTTTAGAGCATGCGTGACGTCATGGAGATGTGACTCTTGCTGTGTTTTGCAACAGTGTGTTGTGTCTGATCGTGTGTGTGTGTGTGTGTGTGTGTGTGTGTGTGTGTGTGTGTGTGTGTGTGTGTGTGTGTGTGTGAGTACGTGTGTGTGCGCGCGCGCGCGTGTGTGTGTGTGTGTGTGTGGGTGTGTGCGTGTGTGTGCGTGTGTGTGTGTGTGTGATGTCATTCTTCACTCAGCTCATTAAACAGGAGATATGACGTGTGCGCGGGGTGATTCACGTGGTTGCCCTGGGAACAGAGACAAACAGAGGACCAACAGGAGCCCCCTGCTGGCGCCTGCTCCCTCTGTTGCAACCACCGCGTCGCTGCCTCCTTTTGCTTTTCACATTTCACATTTCACTGATTCCATTTCATTCCATTGAACTGGACACAAGTACGGGAGCGCGATGCGTTCACTTGAGACAGGAAATCAGCCTGTGTTTTCTTTGTTTTTTTTCCGAATGACGAGATAAGTATGTTGTTAATTCTGAAAAGAGAGCAGAACCCGACAGAGCAGAACCAGACAGAGCAGAACCCGACAGAGCAGAACCAGACAGAGCAGGTTGTGATCACATTGTGGCCACACCTGCATCGCTGCTGTTTCATCCATCCATCCATCCATCCATCCAACCACCCATCCACCCATCCATCATCCATTCATCCACCCATCCCTCCTACCGCCGATGCATCCATCCATCCACCCACCCATACATCCGTCCATCCTTCCACCCATCCTTCCATTAATCCATCTATCCTTCCATCCATCCATCCTTCCTCCAGTCCACCCATCCATCCACCCATCCACCCATCCATCCATCCACCCACCCATCCATCCATCCATCCATCCACCCACCCATCCATCCATCCACCCACCCATACATCCGTCCATCCTTCCACCCATCCTTCCATTAATCCATCTATCCTTCCATCCTTCCATCCTTCCTCCAGTCCACCTATCCATCCACCCATCCACCCATCCATCCATCCACCCACCCATCCATCCATCCATCCATCCTTCCTTTCTTCCACCCTTCCTTCCTTCCTTACATCCATCCATCCATCCTTCCTTCCATCATCCTTCCTTCAATCCATTCATCCTTCCTTCCATCCGTGGCACCCGAGCCACCGATCTGAGCCCTAACTTGGTGCAGCGACCCTCGGCTGCACATATATAAAAAGTAAATAAAAATGTATTAAATAAATATAATATGTACGTTATATATACATATAATCACAATAATATAGATCTCAATATAATCAATTACATATCAATTAAGGAAGGAGAGACCATTGAGACGCAGCCATCGAGATCTCGTCGCTGCGTCACGATTGAGACGAACCCACTAAGTACGTCATCATTACGCGACGACGGCACACAGACCCCGGACGGAGAAGATTCAACACGTGAGTTGAAATGATTATAATTTTTTTAAATTGGTTTATTACCACCACACGATAATAATAATAATAATACTACTACTAATAATAATAATAATAATGACGCATTTTCCCGTTCGCGTATGCTTCGCAAAATTCAATGATTACTGACCTCGTACTAAAGTATCGTTTGTGCCCGTGTTATTGCATGCTAGCCCATACATTACCATGGAAATCCCAAGTTCCATGCGTGCCTCGAAATGTACTAAAAGTATTGAAAGTAAAAGTTCTTTATGCCCTTATATAATGACAGTCTATACTATTGCACAAAGTGAGTTGCTGTACCTTGTTTTTTTTTTTATCCTGATCGGTGCAGATCCTGATTTAAATTTACAATAAAATAGTATAGGTGGTGTCATGAAGGGTGAAGTGAATGTCATCAATCATCTCGTTCCAATGGCACCTGTCAAGGGGTGGGATGTATCAGGCCGCAAGTGAACAGTCAGTTTTTGAAGTTGATGTGTTGGAAGCAGGAAAAATGGTCAAGCGTAAGGATCTGAGCCACTTTGACAGGGACCAAATTGTGATGCTCGACGACTGGGTCAGAGCATCTCCAAAACAGCAGGTCTTGTGGGGCGTTCCTGGGATGCAGTGGTTACTACGTACAAAAAGTGGTCCAAGGAAGGACAACCGGTAACAGGGTCATGGGCGCCCAAGGCCCATTGATGCATATGGGGAGTGAAGTCTAGCCTGTCTGGTTCGATCCCACAGAAGAGCAACTGTAGCACAAATTGGTGAAAAAGTTAATGCTGCTCTGACAGAAAGGTGTCAGAACACAAAGTGCATCACAGCTTTCTGTGTATGAGGCTGTGTAGGTTAAGTGTTAGGTACGTAAGTTAAAATAAGTTCATACTAAGAAGTGGCATTCTTTACATGATCGTACAATAATTACATCACATTACAATCATTTACATGTGTTGTGTATGTGATCAATGATCAATGATCGCAGGTTTGGTTTTGTTTCAGTCAGTGTTTCACCTTTTCATTAAACATTTTCAGATCAGTTTGTGTTTTTATTTCAGTTGCTAGGGCATTCCAAAAATGTATCCCTTCTACTGAAAAAGACGACTGTCCGCAAATGGTTTTGCGCTGTGCCACCCGGCAGTTGTTATTTGCTGGTCCCCTAGTGGCGATTCTATTGGTGTTTGTTTTTGTCACATATGGACAAAGTACACCTGGGGCGAGATTGTCCACACATTTAAAAATCAATTTAATAAAAGAGAACTTGATAAAGCTGTCACAACTGAGAAAATTGTACTTTTTCAGAATTATACAGTGGTGCCATTTCATTTGTTTTTGATCCATTATTTTCATCGTATCATTGTGCCGTATCATTGTGCCGTATCATTGTGCCGTATCATTGTATCGTAATGAAATGGTTTGACAGTCGACTGTGAAGCCTGGCTCCATACAGCAACACAATAGGATAGCGGTGAAGATATCATGGCATGCATGAACAGTTGAGCTGCCTTGAGAGGTATGTCATGTCTTATCATTCTAAAACAGTTCAGATTTGTCTTTACGGTCTTGCATAGCTTTTTAACCTGTTTATCAAATTTGAGTTTGGAGTCCAAAATGACACAGGAATTTAAAATCACTGACTTCCTGTATTTCCTCTTGATCTATTTTAATTGTAAGCTTATCTTTTGTTTTCCTTCTCATGGAAAAACACATTGACAGAGTCTTTTTAAGATTCGAGGTTAGATGATTGTTTTTGAGCCATTGGGGCACACCCTCCATTTCATTTGTTAATATCTCTGCTTCTACACAAGGAGTTTTAGCCGATACATTAACGATTGTGTCATCAGCGTACATTTGACAACCAGCTCTTTTACAGCATGTTGGTAAATCATTCACGTATAAGCTAAAGAGCAGAGGCCCCAAGATCGACCCTTGTTGAATGCCCATTCTGGATCGTCGGGGGATCGAATGTTCCGCATTGGTTTTAAAGCGTTGCTCTCTACATTCGAGGTATCATGCAAACCAGCCGGTTGCTTGCTCAGAAAAGTTAAAGGTGCTAAGTTTGTTCACAAGTACTTTACGGTTCACAGTGTCAAAAGCCTTTTTAAGGTCTATTAACACCGCTCCCACTACATTACCCTTGCCTAATGAGCTCTTGGTGTTTTCAGTGAAATAGCAGTTGGCTGTTTCCGTTGAGTACCCTGGCCTAAATCTAAATTGTTTATGATAAATTAGTTCATTGCTTTCAAGGTGATCGACCAGTTGTTCTGCAATAATTTTTTTCCAAGATCTTTGGGAGAACGGGTAGAATAGAAATTGGTCTATAGTTAGTTGCCTGCGTGGTCTGCTGCTCCAGCCTTAAAAATTGGCGTCATGACCGCTGTTTTCCAGCTTTGTGGGAATTCACCAGTTCTGATGGAGAGGGTCATCAAATGCGTTATAGGTTTGGCCTGGTTGGAGCCGTGTAGTTGATGAGCGCAGTATCCAGCCCAAACAGATACTTTGCCTTTGAGTTACTAAATTGGTTGATAATTTTACCTACTTTGTTTTGGTCAACCTTCTTAATATAGAAAGACTGCGATGAGTCTGTCGTATTAACCTGTGATAGTTTTACTGGTTCAAAATTTTCAGCAAGCTCCTCCACTGATTGATTGAAGTAATTATTAAATGCATTTGCAATTTCTATACTGTCAGTGCTATTCACTCCATTAACTTCCAGCTCTGTTATTGAATTTCGTTGACTGGGCTTAAGTTTAGTAAGACTATTCGGGTGTTTCCAAAGAGAGGTGCTATTTCCTTCAGATTCCACAATCCGTTGTGTAAAATATGTGGTTTTTGCCTTGCGCAGTTCCCTAACTGCCCTATTTCTCAGTCCCTTAAAGATAAGGAGGTCCGTATTCATTTTAATGGACAGCGCCTTTTTCAGTGCACAATCTTTTTTTTTTCCATTAACTGGTGAATATCATTATTCAGCCAGGGTAAAGAGACTCTTCGTCGCATGCATTTAAAGATTTTAGTATATTTCTCGATCAGTTCTTTGAGTGTTTTCATCAAAGTCATTCCAGTCAATATTATTTAGTTAGCTTTCAAATTATGCATTTTATTTTTGGGAATGACTGCATTACCTGGTCTATGTTCATTCATAAACATTGGTAGACGCTGTTTTGTTAGTTTTCTGACAATCAGGGTCATGTTATGGTCAGAAAGGCCCGTTATTAAGATATACGTCCGTGTAACTCGTTCGGGTCTGTTTGTGACTATCAAGTCAATCATGGTTTAACCCATTCGAGTAATTCTTGTTGGACCCTTTACCATCTGTCGAAAAATAGTATTTTGACGTTATAATTTTCAACTTTTGTTTGCATCTTTTGTCTAACCAATTTATGTTAAAAGTCTAAAGAGAGATTCAGAGCGTCAATTTAACAGTTTAAGCAATTCATCCAAACTATGATAAAATGAGACGTCGTGTGATGGTGGATTATACTCCTGTTTAATCCACCATCACACAACGTCTCATTTTATTTTATTATATTATTTCACAACGTTAAAATTCATCTTGGGGGACGATACTACATTTAAGGCTAGACATTCTAAACATGTGTCCAGTTTGATTTTGTTACATTTAAAAGTGTCTTTGACATTAAAAAAAATACGCCGGGAACATCAATCACACTGGTTGCGATATTACAACCAAGCCGGGTTTTGCTCAGAGCGCAGAAGTCTGGATCAGCTGCGCATGTCGTCCGCTCTGGCAGCTTGGGTCGCCTGTGAGAGTATGGTTGTTCAGGCTCACCAGACAGTTCATGTCCCCCCCAGGTGGGAAAACAGGGCTTCTGTTTGTTGTTTATCATTTGGTTGAGTCCATCTGTCCATCTGTCCATCTGTCCATCTGTCCATCTGTCTATCTGTCTATCTGTCTGTCTGTCTGGACAGTTCCCATTTATTTGTTTTCCTCTTGTTGATTCTCTGCAGTTAAATCTTTTTTTTTTTTTTCCCACCATGGCCCTTCAACAGTTACTCCTACCTCTGCAGGTGTGAGATATGCAGCAAAAAGTGTTGAAGAAGAAACCCAACGATAAGAAGGGGGGAGGGAAGAGGACTCATCCCGGCGGCGGTGGAGATGGTGCCGTTGCAGAGAAGAAAAGGAAGAACCGCGAAGAAGAGCACGGCGGAGATGGAACCCATGAGAGGGGGAGGAAGAACCCTGGTGAACAGGAAGGAGGAGGCGGCGGAAAGGCTCGCCTCGACGCCCTGAGTGTGGGATATTTTAGGAGAGTGGGAGACAGACTGAGCCAGGGGTTCAAGGAGGACGAAGAGAGAGGTGGGTTGAAGAAAAAGAGATTTTGGAGGAGGTCCGAGTGAGTCCCATCCCCATTGAGCTACATGGAAAGTAGCTATTGCCTTCTTCCAGTGACTTCCTTCTGGATCACTGGACAGTTGTGCATATTTTATTCAAACTTGAAATAGATTTACCTTAGGGAAATCATTTGCTGAGGAATGATATAGACTCTTTTGGCATAAAAAAATGTTAAAAAAATAACCAAGATCGTTCTAAAGTCTTAAGACCCAAATCTGAAATGAGTATAGTATTATATTGGGCTATTTTTATTAATTGCAGTTTGCATTGGTTTTATTGTTACTATTTGATTGCCTTATATTTGTTATTTTTATTTATTATTATTATTATTATTATTATTACTCCTCATCAAAAAGCATAAGCATCTCTCATTAAACACTTGGCAGCCTGTTTATTTTTCACAAAATTGAGAATAGAAAAATGACAAATGTCATTTTTAGTTTGAAAAGTATGAAACAGTGTCTAGATATATACTTTTTTCATTTTTTTTATTTTTTAAATACTTACGTTTTGGTCCCGCATATACCAATCCCCAGAATCCGATGTGGTTTTTGATGGCTTACCTCTTCCTAGATGGGAAAAGGGTTTTGGGGGAAAAAAAAATCTCACTTCCTTACTTTGAAGTCACGTTGTGTATCACTGCATCGGCTGAACAAAGATATGCCCTGTGTTTTTAAACTTATTTTTTATACCCCTAAAAAATGAAAATGACTTAATTGAAGTGGTTTATTGTAACTCACGATATCCTATTTTTACCTCTCCCCCCCCCCCCCTCATTGCCTTTATTAACCCTTATTTTCCTCTTCTAATGTCGTCGTCGTCGCCCCCCTCGGCAGTGATTTTCGTGGAGAACGTACTTGCCGAGGTGAAGGGGAAGGCGCGGCTGGTGGCCATGGACTGCACGGGGAGCATCACGCTGCAGCGCCTCCTGCCGTTGGCGGAACCCGCGCAGGTGGGGGCGCTGCTCGCCGAACTGGGCGGGGAGGCGGCGCTGGAGCTCCAGACAGTCTCCTGCGACCGATGCGGAGGACACGTGGTGGAGAGCGCGCTCAGACAGATGTCCCGCTGCGAAGGTAGAGCTGCACTTTCAGTTGTTATTTTTTTTTGTTTGTTTGTTTTTGGGTTTTTTTTTTTTTTGTTTTTTTTTTGTTTTTTTTTTAACCAAGTAAACACTGGAGAAAAATGGAGAGAGGAATCTGATTATGTTGCTGTGAACGTCATACAACCTCTTTTTGAATTTGCAAAGAAAAAGACGGATGGATAATCAAAAGTATGTGGGCAGCCTTTTTAATGAATGGGCTTGGCTACCTCAGCCATTGCAGCCTTGCACACAAGAACTGTTTGTCGTGAGCTTCATGAACTTGGTTCCTGTGGCCTAGCAGCCGCAAACAAGCCTAAGATCACCATGCGCAATGCGAAGCGTCAACCGGAACTGGTGTAAAGCACGCTGCCATTAGGCTCTGGAGCGATGAACACTTCGCCATTCGATGTCCGACGGAGGAATCTGGGTTTGGCGGACGCCAGGACTACCTGCCCGAATGCGTAGCACCAACTGTGCAGTTTGGCCTCGTAATTCCAGTGAAGGGAGGCTACCGCGTACAATAACGTTCTAGAGAACTGTGCGCTTCCCACTTTGAGGGCCCCTTTCTGTTTGGACGTGACCCTGTGCACTAAGCGAGGTCCATAAAGAAATGTTTGACTCACTCTGCTGTGGAAGGACTGAGCCCACACCAGAACCCCGCTCAACACCTTTTGGGATGAACCGTAACGCCGACTGCGAGCCACGCGCCCCATCGCCCGACATCAGTGCCTGACCTGGCTGATGCTCTCCTGTCTGACTGAGAGCCCTGCCGTCTGGAATCACTGCTACCACGTTGCAGAATGTGGTGGAAAGCCTTCCCAGAGGAATGGCGGGGGGGGGTGGGGGGTGTGGTGGTGTTGTAAAATTGTCTGTCGTTCACCTCAGAGTCCGCGGGGGAGGAAGAGAGCGGCGAGGAGAGCGCCCTGGAGGCCCAGGTGCTGTCGCTGAGTCGTGTCGTCAGGGAGAACGCCGCCGAGTTCGTCAAGCACACGCACGGCTCGCACATCGTCCGCACGCTCCTGCAGGTGCTGGCGGGCTGCGTGGGGCCGCCCCGCGCCGACACACGCCCAGGTGGGGGCCGCCAACAATCGCGCATGCATGTTCGGCGCGAGCAGTCGCAAATATGACGTGGCCGCCCGATCGCAAACATTGCCGCTGATCACGGTTGTATTGGGAAGTCGTCAAGTTTATTGATGTAGCCCTTCGTCACAGTACAGTCTCACTCATTTGAAATATTGCAACAAATGGAATGTACATTTATGCACGTCTCCATCGGTTGGGTGGTGGAAAATGAACCGTTAATCCAAATTTTTACTTTCCAATGTTGGCTGTTCCTCATAATGTCGATGCATTTTATGACTGATACTGTACTTATTTTACGGTAATGGATTAAGATGAAAAAAAAGACAATAGGATCATGAAATTGTTGTTAAAATGCAACTCTTGACAATTTACCGTGAATTAGAAATGACCCTGTTCACGCCGGCTATAAATTCGACATGCAGAGTTATTCGGAGCGATGTAACCTATTTTACCTTCCTCACTTCCTCTAGCCTCCAAGGACCGAAACGCTGCTCCTCAGCTGACAGACTACGAGGCCCCCACGTCCTTTTGGTACGAACTGAGGAGTCTCACCGACTCCCTGATGAGCATCGTCAATGGTGAGTCAACGGAATTCATAACTTAAAAAAAGCCAAGCTCGGCGCGGCCGAATGTGTGTTTTTTTTTGTTTTTTTTCCCTCGGTCGCTCAGATCAGA
Organism: Zeus faber; assembly: GCF_960531495.2. Classification (NCBI taxonomy): domain Eukaryota; kingdom Metazoa; phylum Chordata; class Actinopteri; order Zeiformes; family Zeidae; genus Zeus; species Zeus faber. The sequence continues at coordinate 24,837,146 of NC_137196.1, read as the reverse complement.
AAAAACAAAAACGAACACTACTACGTTCACCTGATTCTTCTGCCCCTCGTGACGTCCCCTTTTCCGTCGTCGTTCTCGCAGTGAGCATAACCGACACGGTGGCCAGCGCCGTCTTCCAGTCCATGCTGACCGTGTGTCACCGGAAAAGGCCCAAGCTTTGCAACAAGCTCCTGAAAGGCGTGGTGGAGTATCTGAGCACCCGCAGCGCCGCCCCCGGAACCAGGTGAGGGAGGGGAGCCGCGCCGAAGCTGTCTGAAAGCAGGACGCGCCGGGGGAACAGACTTTTGAGGATTCTCAGTTTGGTTTCTGTTACTTCGGCCGATCAGCTTCTACTTTGGGGATTGAAAGAAAAAAAGGAAAAAAAAGTGTACTTGACAAGTCTTCAAATTTGAAATTGATGTTTCAATGACGTGATAATGGCCGCTTTGGCATACTTAGCAGATGCACAAAGTTATTGTTCGTGTACGGTCAAGAAGACAGTATTTCCTCCGCGTTTTGGCCGCCCGTCCACATGGAAACCGCGTTTCAGCTCACTGGAACAAAGCTTTTGGAAAACACCTTCCAGGCTGGAGATTGTTTAAAAACCCAGGGTTTTTTTTTTTCCGTGCGGAGGAAGTAAAAGGAAGCTTTTTGAAAACGCTGACCTCAGGACCTCAACCTGCGGCAAGAACCTACGGGCGTCGCCATCAAAAGCTAAAAGTCTCTCCAACTTTACGAACTGCGTCCATACGTGTTGTGTCTGAATATTATGAAGAAGCTCAATACGCCCGATGATCCTAATGTCCTTCTGTAGTGTTGTTAGATTTTCTAAAACGTTTTTTAACTGGGGGGGAGGGGGAGAATTTCGGACAAATAGCGGCCAACATGTGCGGTGGTTTGACTGGTGTCCCTCCGCAGTCCTCTCCTGGTCTTCCTGAAGGACCAGGCTTCCAGCCGCCTCGTCGAGGTCGTCCTGCAGCTCTCGCCCAAGGCTCTCCTGCGGGACGTCTACAGGAGCCACCTCAGGGGTCACCTGGTGGACCTCGCCCTCCACCCCGTCGCCAACTTCCCCGTCCAGAGGCTGGTGGCGGCGGCGGCGGCGGCTAAGCTAAAGACGGTGGGTCTCGTAGTCTCCCCCGTGGGCGGTGCCAACGTCGCCGCTCCTTCCATCAACTTCCTCTCCTTCCGCCGCAGTTCCCGAGGCTGTTTGACGAGCTGATCAAGGGCCTGGAAGCCATCCTTGCGGCGGGGCACATGGGCGTGATCGTCCAGATGGCCGACAGCTGCGCCCAGAGCGGGGAGAAGCAGGTGGAGATGATGCAGCAGCTCCTCGCTGTGAGTGTTTCCTGTAAATCAAAGGTTTTAATCGACCGGTGCAAATTCCTAGTTACGTCGCTCCGGGGGGGTTGTAAACGCCATAAAGTGCCTTGTACTGTTAACAATGGCACTAGAACAGTGGAAACGCTGAAAAGCACGCTGCCGTGGACCTCCGTCCCTTCCTCCAAACACCGCAGGATTTATTTTCACTTTTCCTTTTTTACCCGAGAAGCACTATTGAGATGAGCTCAGGAAGAATTGAATGTCCACACGGGTCATGGGTAAAATTGGCACTTGAAAGGACCCTTACATTTGCCAAATTAAGTTTAAGTCCATTTACTTGCATAGCGTTGCATTTGTATATTCTGTATATTTTAAATATTTGACAAGTTTTGTGTTGTATTTTTCACCTAATTTGTTGCCTATATTTGGCATTTATTTTTTACTTTCCTTTTTTTTATGCTAATGGTCCGAAGTAGCACATCCATACTTCCTTTTGCATATTTTGTTCATTTTGCATAGTTTTTAGTTCTTTTCACGCTTTCATCCTAAAGCAATGGCCTTTCTGCCTCTTTCAAATGGAATTTACAATTACAAATACAAAATATGGCAAAATCATCTTGAGAACGGTCAAGGCGGTCATGTAAATTGTGTGTGCTGATGAGTAAGCTCATCTGCTAGAACAGATGACACCGTGATGGTGATTTTAATCCATTTTGGATTTTCTTAGTTTGATTTTTTTTTTCCCCACAAAACTCAACACAGATCTTTCTCTCTCTTTCGCTCCGTGCATGAATATCCGCGTGAAGGTAAATAACTGGTGCAGGATAGAGACGTCATCAATACGATCGCTGAATGATCCAGACACTCGCCTGCTCTGTTCACACATACCGCTCAATCGGACATTACCCGAACTTTGTACCAGGGTGCTGGCTGGGTAAAGTCCGGGTCAAATGATTCGGACATTTGTGTTCACATATACAGCTCCTCCGGGTAATGTCCGGATAATTTCAGGGTTACAGTGCATGTGTGAAAGCAGCTTATATCTTCCTTCCTCAGGCATTCCACTGCGCTAATCCCGGCACCAGGCACGTCTCCTGCCTCCCCCTCTTCATGTCCCTGCTCACCTACGAAGTGTACTACCAGACCGAGACAGCAGAGGGCGCCGTGCAGACAGAGGTAAGAGATGGATAAATGGCTAAAGGACTGCATTTTATAAAGCACTTTCCTAATCTCTTGAGTAGTCTTGCGACTACTCAAAGTGTTTTTACAGTACATGCCTCACATTCACCCATTCATACATTGTATTTTCCTGTTTCGTCCTCTCAGGTCCCTCTGTCCTCTATCTGCTACCACGGCTCCCGTCTGGTCCAAGCTCTGTCGGGCTTCAAGGAGCGCTCCCTGCTGATGAACAGCCTCCGCTCCCTCACCCCGGCCGACCTCCTCACGCTGGCCACCGACGCCGCGGGCAGCCACGTGCTGCAGGCGCTCGTCACCACCGCCAGCGACAAGAGCCGAGGCAAGATCCTCAGGAGGCTGGAGGTACGACTCAAGCAAGGGGGGTCCTGGTTTAGGAGCCACGTGGTCCGGCGGGTTCCGGAGAGTTTTTGACGTCTTGTCCCGTCCCTTCCTCCAGGGCCAGTTGGTCCAGATCGCCTGCTCCAGGTTGGGCAGTCGGCTGCTGGAAGCCACGTGGAACAGCGCCTCGGTCAGCCACCGAGAGAGCATCGCACAGGAGCTAGGTAACATACGGTACTACTGTACTATCATTGTTGGCGCCAAATCATTTATGAAGAGTTATATAAGTTTGTTTCATGAATTATGAAGATGATATATATATATATATATATATATATATATATATATATATATATATATATATATATATATATATATATATATATATATATATAATGCCTGGATTGGTCACTGAGAGCGGGCCCCGCCCAATGTAAGAGGAGGAATAGAAGGAAGTGATTTTTAGTTTAAATTCAATGAGCCTAATAATAATAATAATAATAATAATACTACTATATTATGATAATAGTACTATCCTATAATGGTAATAGTGCTATACTATTCTCTGGGGATTCATTCCTGAACAGTCCACATCTTTGTTTTTAAATGCTAAAAGTTTGCAAAAAAAACCCTGCACATGAAGTGATATTTCTGTTGTGGTTTATTGTGTGTTTTAATTTCAATGAAACAGCAGCGGGTTTGAATTTCCATTTTGCGGGCAGTTTCGCGGAATGCATTTGTTTGAGCAGTCTGATCTTTTAAACGGCCATCTTGAGCAAAGTGCATCAATAAAAAATTAAAGCATTTGAAGAGAAATTTCAGTTTTGGTATGAGAAAATAAAAAGGCATTGTGCCATTTTTAGCTTTTTTTTAATTTATTTATTTTCCGTACCTCCCACCCGCTCTGTGTTCCAGTGCCTAGTGAAGCCCGCCTCAGGTCGGACCAGTTCGCTCGCCATGTTTGGAACAAGTTCGCTCTGTCGCACTTCACCTCAAGGCGAGCGCGATGGCAGGAGATCCAGAGCGGCGAGGCCAAGAAGAGGAAGCTGTTCCACGACATTCTGGAGTGACCTCTTGCTTCTTCTCACGAGGAAATGTTTTGAAATCAATAAATAAGTCCTTTTTTTTTTTTTTTTTTTTTTTTTTTTTGTAAAAATATGAACCATAAAATGCTTCTGTTGTGTATTTGATTCTGCTTATAGGAGAAGGACGCAATCCACTTAACAGGAAGTCGATTTTGTAATTCAAGGTCCGCCGTGGACATGGTGTGTGATCTTGTGTTAATCGTTATGAAATTAACCCTGAACACATATTTGTTAATATTTTGTATTACAAGGACTTTGAGCTGGTTTTTCCCTCCTTGTACCATTACATCAGTGGTATTCAAACTGCGGGGGGCCCCCCAGTGGGGCGCAGAGAAATCGTCTCCATGAGAAAACATTCGCTTTAAAGACGAGGGGAAAAAATTAGGCCTTCAATAAATATTCTAAGCGCTCATTTGACATGACAAATTAAATGTCATCAAATATGCTCACCGGGTATTTAAAGTTATGATAATAGTTAATTCTTCATATTTCAATTGATCATTATTTGTTTTCATTTTTTATTTGTTCATTACCTGCGCACCTTTCTGCCCCTGTCAGCCTGTGTGGACGGGCAATAAATGCCGCAAAAGAACGAGGCCGCTCCACCTGGTTCACTCTAAACTACTCCTCACTTAACGACCCTTTAAGCGTCAAGCACCTCATCGCCCATCACCCTTTTATACACTATGTACTATATACACTGTATACATGTCGCCTCATCACCGTTCTGTCTCGTTCCCACAGTCTGTCAGTATTCACTAGCGTTCGCAATTGCCACGCCACCGTGAAATAGCACTTTATATACTGTACATACTATATACACTGTATACATCTCATTGCATCACCCTTCAGTCTCCTTCCCACTGTCTGTCAATATTCGCTACCCGATATATACTATATACACACACACTGTATACACTGTATAGATTTAATCTCATCACCGTTCTCAGTCTGTCTTGTTCCCGTGGTCTATATATACACACTATATATACTACATATACTAGCCACGCCCCTTTACCGTGAAATAACACGGGTCCTCGCCTATCGACCAATTCACTTAACGACCTGGTCCTATGCGCGGAACACGGTCGTTAAGTGAGGAGTACATGTACGTTAGTGGGCATATGACACATTTATTTTATTTGTTCTTTTTGGGAGGGCAATACATAAAAGCTGAAACATGGGCTCCCTATAAAGTCTAATGGAGCAGAAATGTAACGACTAAATTATTTTTATGTGTTCTAGTGTTATAAAAAAATCACTGGATATTGAGGGATCTATGAGATACGTGTGTACTTGTCTCTGACTTTCATCAACTCAATTCTGTTTCAGGAGAACAGCGCGGCCTGAATTTTACACATCCCCGTAAAAAATTAAAATAATGTCTGGGTTGTTAAACCGCAGAGGAGGAAACTCCGTCCTTTCCACCTTGAGTTGAGTGTGTGGAGTACAGAAGCTGAACAGCAGCAATATAAGCATCTAGAGGATTTTGGCTGCTCCCCCGTAAAGCTGCATTATATAGCATTTATTTTGCCAAATAAGGAAATAAACACCATGCTACTTACTCTCTAAACAAGGATCAGACCCCCCCCCCACCCACTTCCCATTTTATTTGTATATTCTTCTACTTCTGTATTTTAAATTAATTTTATTATTATGATGCTTTTACAATCGTCATTTGTTTTTATAGGATTTGTTTCGCCACCCGATGCCAACAGGAACAAGAGACTTTTTATTAAACCTGCATTCATAGAATCCAGTGGCGGCTCGTGGCCATTTAACTGGGTGGATATATGACACCACATCACTCACAACATTAAAACCACTGACGGGTGTAGAGAATAACAGTGCTCATCTCGTTCCAATGGCAATGGTCAGATGTCCAACTCGGTGTTGTGCAGCCACGCCCTCATCTCTGGTCCCACCTGGAAGAGGCCGGTCTCTGACGGTGGTTTGTCCAGAGGACAGGTGGTGGTTATGTGTTCGGCAGTCTGCTCTGGCTCGCCACATTCACACAGACCGCGCTGTCTGCCGAGCCCCATTTCTTCAAAGATGACTTGAAGCAGGCATGTTCTTGAGGTTGTGTTGGAAGCAGGAAAAATGGTCAAGCGTAAGGATCTGAGCCACTTTGACAAGAGCCACATTGTGATGGCTAGACGACTGGGTCAGAGCATCTCCAAAACCACAGGTGTCGTGGGCTGTTCCCTGTATGCAGTGGTTAGTACCTACCGAAAGTGCTCCAAGGAAGGACAACCGGTGAACTGCTGACAGGGTCATGGACGCCCAAGGCTCATTGATGCGCAAGTGGAGCGAAGTCTAACCAACGGGTGCTCAATACATCAATCGCGAGCGACCGGTAGATCGCGCACCATTCAAAAAAAAAACCCTATAAATATATATATATATATTTTTTTTAACCGAGCTGACCAACATGTTGAATGAGCTAAATTTTGAGCTGCAAGGAAAAGAAAATAACCGTGGTCAACATGATCAGTTCAGTTCAGGCAACTTCTGTCCTCAAAGCTGCGGCGCCATGATTTGGGGAACTTTCAAAACCTCACGGCAGAGCTGGGGACCCAAGGGAAGGCGTGTGCGCAACTTGACAGTGAGCGCTACACAGAGCAGATTGAGTCTGTCAGACTTTGCTTTACTCGAGCCCATCGCCCATTTAGGGAAGATATTGAGGTTGATTCACTCCAACACTGTTCCACCTGAACTGGTCTACGGTGGAGGATGAGATGTTAACACTACAGGTTTACATTCAGCTGAAGCCCAGGGCTCATGGACAGTTTTGGAACTTACTCAGAGAGGAAAAGTACCCAAACATGAGGAAATGTGCTGCCTCCTTGAGTGCATTTTTTGGCTCTACTTATTTATGCGAGTCAGCCTTTACCCGCATGAAGATTATTAAGTTCCACCATGACTGATGATCTTTTGGAAGCCTGCTTGAGGCTGGCTACCAGCAGCTACTGTCCGGACTATGCAACCCCGGCCGCCTCCATTCAGTCAAGTCATCAGAGTAAGGTAGTGACCAAAGATGTTTTTAATTGTATTGGGATGTAAGAGTTCATGCAGTGATGCAAGGTACGCCAACATATATTGTAAATACATATATTTTAGCATTTTGACCTGGTCATGTTAAAAGTAGCTCCCAAGCCGAAAAAATGTGGGCACCCCTGTTCTAACCCGTCCTGTCGGCTCCCACAGAAGAGCTACTGTAGCATGAAATGGTGAAAAAGTTAATGTGCCATGATAGAAAGGTGTCAGAACACACAGTGCATCACAGCTTGCTGTGTATGGGGCTGTGTAGCTGCAGACCAGTCAGAGGGTCCATGTTGACCCCTGTCCACCACCCAGAAGCTCGTACAATGGACACGTGAGCATCAGAACTGGACCATGGAGCAATGGAAGAAGGTGTCCCGGTCTGATGAATCACCTTTTCTTCTACGTCATGTGGATGGGCGGGGTTAGGGTCCGATCTGATGGAGCATCTGTGGGATGTGCGTGAACAACAAGCCTGATCCATGGGGGCCCCACCTCACAACTTCCAGGACTTAAAGGATCTGCTGCTCACGTCTTGGTGCCAGACACCACAGGACACCTTCAGAGGTCTTGTGGAGCCCATGCCTCCACGGGTCACAGCTGTTTTGGTGGCATGAGGGAGAGCTACACAATATAAGTGGTTATTAGTTGTGTGTGTGTATTTTATTTTTCAGAAAATGTCAAAATATAGAATTCAAAATGGAAACTTAACTCCGCCACATTCTTTATTATTGTCAGATCCCTGGCCCCTAAAGTGCCCCTGCAATAGAGATCACATTTGAAAGTTCCCCCTTTAAAGTGCCCTTTTGCACGACTCCTCACTAAATTAAATATGAAGTGCCCTCTAGATGCCCCTACGGTTGATACAAGAAGGAAAAAAAAAAAAAGAAAAAGCGCCTTCAAGGACATGCGTGCGTGTGCGGTGACCTTCTTCTGATTTTCACTGGTTAAAACCCGTTCTCACAGGTTCAAGTCCTGATTTTTCCCTTCGAGTCGACACCATTGTTCCTCAAAAAAATCTACTGATCGGACGAGACTTGGGGTCACAAAGAGATGAGCGGCTTCAGAGGGATTCCAGGTTTAGTGCCGAGTGAGATTTTGAGAGGCGGGACCCCCAGGGCCGCGGCCGAGCGTGAAGGCGACTTGGCGGCGCAGCGTTTTCAGACGCCGCTGCCACAGGTTCAAGTCCAGATTCCCGCTCCTTTGATCAAATGATTGGAGGAGATTGAAAAGCTCCGTGAGACTCATCGGCTCAAAAAAGATAAGCTGACAGGAACTGAGGACTTCGGGCTTGGGGAGCCCGGTGTTCAAAGCTGAGTGAGCGCCCGAAAGTCGGCAGCCCCTGTGACGCGTTTTAAAAGGGCCCCGGAGAACGGGATCAATCGAAACCCTGCTGCGGCGGGTCCGGGTGGGGCTGGTGCCCGCTCCGGGGAACGATGAGGCTGGGGGGGAGTTTTCCCGGAGAAAAACCCTGCGCGGCCGGAGTTTTGAAACACCCCAGAGTTTACCTTTATTGGAGAGATGCAACTACACCCCGCATTTAAAAGCGCCCCCGGGGGGTCACCCCCTTTCAAAGGCTCGCTTGGCATCGAATCCTGACTTCGTCGGCTTCCAGCGGCTTAACTCTTTGAGCTGAGCCATCTCCTCCAATCACCTGATTAAAGGAACCTCCGTACCGAAGAATCGAGACGTGAACCACGTGACGGCAGCGCTGGAAGGCATCATGCCAACAGTTCATCTTCATGGTCGGGCCCGGTCCCCAGCGCTTATAAATGGGCCCTCGGTGTGCCGCCTTGCAATAGCTCACCCGGGGTGGCAGGAGTAAAGTGACATCTAGAGTGCCCCTATGATGGAGAGCGAATCTTGTAAAGTGTCCTGCCCCTACGATAGAGAAAATGGTGTAAAGTGCCCTCCAGGTTGCCCCTATGATAGAAAAAAATTATAAAGTGCCCTCTAGAGCGCCCCTACGACAGCGAAAACATTGTGTAGTGCCCTCTGAGGTGTCCATACGATAGAACGATAGAACACACTCAGATTTTATGCTGCTGTCCATTGAGAGGGACATCCCAGTTGACCGTAACAAGGTTGTTAATCTGATTTTCATCCTTTCCCCAAAAATGCTCCCTGCACGGCCATGTTGTTGGCCGTGCACCCAGGTGGCTCCTGTGGATCATCACCATGGACAGCTCCAGTGCTAGACACTGCAAAGGATTAAAAGCCGCTCTTCGGCTGATTACAGGGAGGGCGAAGTTTCTTAGCCCTTTTGTTTGCCTCCATATACTCCCAATTTATTCAGAAATGTAGTATTGTAAATAACAGGGAATTAATCTGCGAGCAGAGACTCTCCCCATTGTTTAATTTAAAATCCACAGCATGGCTGCCCTGCCTCTGCCCGATTGTTGCCAGATTGTTTTGTGAAATGTCTTATTTCCCCCCAGAGCCAATTTGCGTTTTCATTCTCTCACCACAGCTGGAGAAATTCTAAGTCAAAGATAAAAAGGATAATTAAAGATTGATTTTACAAGATTTCTTTTCATTCTATAGCGTGGCTCTCAGCTGATAGGAGCATCAGTTGCCAAGACAAAGACGCAAGAGACAGGTGTCAAAAAGAAACAATAATAATAAAAGACGCCTGTTAAAGGAAAGAAAGGCTTAGGAGACAATGGATTACATTTGGATGAACCATTACATTTGGTACAAAGTATTAACCTGGAAATGCCCGCCAGAAATAAGTTTTTAATTGAATTTGAACACTTGTTTTCTGAATAAATAGGTTTGTTGAGATGTGGTTTATTTTTTATTTTTTTCGACAGCTCTTATAAAAAAAAACAATTTTCTGTCATTCTTATGAATCCGCCCTCTTTTAAAGTTTTGGGATTTTTTTTTTTTTTTGGTAATGTGAGGCAATATGTGGGTTCAAAACACAAGGATTAAAGATTATTTTTATCCTCTGGTAAAATTTAGAAAAACAGAGCCACGGTTTCTGAGGGAGCCCGAGATCATTTGGATAACCTCAAAGCTGGCCTCATATGAACAGGGATGTAGAGGGTTTGAGGTTTTTAATGTTCATAGTGCTTCTACGCGCCCTTTGTGCATTATTAGGCCATCGGGGGGCAGTGTGGCATCAGCAGCCTCGGCCTCCCTCTGGTTAAAGCTCTTAAGCTTTTCACTTGTGCTACCTTGAATACTTAAACGATACTTCCCCTTTCAGTCTATGGTGAATGCTGGAAATCAAGGTGAATATCTATATTTTTCTGTCCAATTATTTGCTTCAGCACTTTGACCCAGGCTTTGTCAATCAATAGATTGGAAAAAAAAAAATCAAGGTTTTATCCAAGGTTTCAGCGCGACCTCACACCGTTTTTCATATATTATTGAAAAACTTGTTCTGTGGTCGACACGTTGGCCTATTTGAAAATGTTCCTCTCCATAATAGAAAAAATTTAGACAAATCCTCTGAAGGGCTCTCGTCAGATACCTCCCAGACGGAACGCCTCGTTTCCCCGTGGCTTTTTGACCCTCGAGTGATCCGCATTGCTGCAAACTTTATCGCTGCTACACAAGGTGTTTTTGCACCTTGCGAGGTCTGACTCGCCTCTTCTTTTCTCTGTTGTGATAAACCACTAAGCCCGGTGCAACGGGCCGGGGCTCTGGGCCTTTCTTCTTTGAGTGAACCGGCTTTATTTCATATTGTTAATACCTTTATAGGGCTTAGCTTGTGGAGCTAAATCTGTCAGACAACTTGACGGCGCCACGCGCTTCCACGCCCGTATATGGGCCGGCCTATTTGAGCAGCCAGTCCCTCCCCCCCGGCCTTTCTTGCTGCACTCCCTCCACCTCCCCTGCATCCACCTGTCGGGAGGCGCTACCCTTCTATCCAACTGGAGGATTCAAGCTCATCGCTCCTATATTTCCAGCTCACTCAGTCCCTACGTTTTGCTGTGTACATCCCCGGGAGCGAAGAGCGGTGGAGTCCAGACGCCCAGACTCAATCGATGCTAAATGAATAAAGATCGTAAGTCTGAGAGCGGGTCCGTCGGCATAATTATTTCCGTTGGTTTCATGCACGGTGTCCAGCGACGGCGAGTCGGCCCCGGCTTTCGTAGCCCTCAGTCGTCACAGTCCCGTGAATGTTTCATAATATAAACCGCTGCGCGTCGCGGAGACGGCGCGGAGGGACGATGACCTTTGGGGTACAATGAGGCAACGCTCCATGAAGACACATCGCACTGATTCGCCCCCGAGGATCCAGCCACGCAACTCTCTCGCAACGCCATTCGGAGTCTTTGCACGGCGCCGGAATCACTGCATGACCATCCCTAACGACACACCCCAACGCGCGCGCGCACACACACACACACACACACACACCATTTAGAATAAAACCTTCCAGCCACCGACACCTCAGGAAAATATTCCTCTCATTAGTTATGCACAGTGCACACTGAAAATACTCTATTCCCGGTGTAAATTAGGAGCAAGGGGGGAGTCTCTCTCTCTCTCTCTCTCGCTCCCTCTCTCCCGTACTAAGCAGGTGCTTCCGTCATTACCTCGCTCCCAGATTTTGTCTGAAGGTTTTCATTTGCTCCAGACTCTTTCATAAAGTGCCCGAAGAATGAGTCAGTGACATGAGAGAGAGACAGAGAGCGACGAGACAGAGAGAGCGACGAGACAGAGAGATAGAGACAGGGAGCGACGAGACAGAGAGAGAGAGAGACAGAGCGACGAGAGAGAGAGAGAGAGACGAGACAGAGAGAGAGAGAGCGACGAGACAGAGAGCTAGAGACAGAGCGCGACGAGAGAGAGATAAAAAGCGACGAGAGAGAGAGAGAGAGCGACGAGTCAGAGATAAAGACAGAGCGACGAGACAGAGAGATAGAGAGAGAGAGAGAGCGACGAGAGAGACAGAGAGCGACGAGAGAGAGAGTGACGAGAGAGAGAGAGTGACAGAGAGCGACGAGAGAGACAGAGAGCGACGAGAGAGAGAGACAGAGAGCGACGAGAGAGAGACAGAGAGCGACGAGAGAGAGAGACAGAGCGACGAGACAGAGAGATAGAGACAGAGAGCGACGAGAGACAGAGAGAGAAAGACAGGACAGAGAGAGAGAGACAGAGAGCGACGAGAGAGAAAGACGAGAGAGAGAGAGAGCGACGAGACAGAGAGCGACGAGACAGAGAGAGAGACAGAGCGACGAGAGAGAGACAGAAGGAATTTGTCACAAAACCAAAGATGGACGACAGCATCGAGAGGAAGCGCTGTCACATTTGATCTTCTCTGGGTTTAAACAGGACGACGGCCACGTGATCGCATCCCCTCGAGTATCCCGAAATTAAAACAAACAAAAAGACTGCCTGCATCTTTGTTTTTTTTCCAAATATCAAAACAAATGTAGGACGAAAGAGATGCCAAAGGACTCTGGGACTCGTTGTCTCCTTGACAACGGTCTCCCAGCAACCATTAAGCTTTTTCTCCGACCCCATCTCTCTCTCTCTCTCTCTCCCTCTCTCTCTCTCTCTCCCTCTCCCCCCCCCCCAATGGCCGCGACCCAATCAAAAATCGTATCTCGCTCGCAACGGGATCCCAGACATCACGTAACGGTACGTTCAGAAAAAAAAAAAGAAAGAAAGAAAGAGGAGTATCCGTGGAGGTGGAAAGGCAGAGCGCGAGGGAGAGGTTTTTTGTTATTTGGGCTTACGCTCAAACCCTTTCTTCGGCGGGAACTAAACGCCCTTTTGGAGTCAATAAGAGGATCGTCTCCATGACGCCCCTCAGGCAGAGGGTTCATTCCACGGCCTGCGGCGCGTTTTCGACGGCTGCAGAGTCTCATATTCCAGACGTTTTCACGGCACGGGAAAAAAAAAAAAAAGAAAGAAGTGATCCCGTCATGGCCCGCAACTCATAATCTAAGCCGCCGCCCCCCCCCCCGCCCCGCACCCCAACGGTAAATATCCATAAGTGTCATTCACCGTTTAAAACCGCGGCGAGGGCACGAGCATCGACGGAGGACGCCTGATCGGAGGTGGGGGGGCGGGGAGGGATGTCAAAAGGGGGAAAAAAGGAATTTATTTATTTTTTTACTCAGAAAATACAGGAAGTGCTTAGTCGAAGTAGAAGGTGACGAAACGGGGAAAGCCACTCATGCCCCCACCCCACAACGAGACGTTGGCTCTCCTCAACAACAACCGCCGCTACCATCGCCCCACGCCCCCCGCAGTCCCCAAAAGTGAGCTCCTCCCTCATGGAAAGAAAAGACTAAAACAAAACAAACACAACTGAAAGACAGCAAAGTAAACATGGATGTGACATAAACATGAAACAGCCACAGGTAGTTAAGGTTTTGTTTTTTTTTCGTTTTTTTGTTTTTTTTCTCCTTATCGTCCGTCACGACCCAAACCCAGTCTCCGGCGACCGGAAGGCGAGAGGGGTCCGTCCATCTGTCTATCCTCCCTCTTCCATCTCCATCTCTTGTAAAGGGCTCTTCGTCTGTGTGTGTGTGCGTGTGTGTTGGTTCACAATGGATTCCGTAGTAGTAGTAGTAGTAGTAATAATAATAATAATAATAATAATAATAATATGGCTTCGGCGACGGTCCACCGCCTGGTGGAGAGGTCAGAGGTGAGTGCCGAGTGAGCGAAACAAGTCTCTGAAATGGGTGCGGCGTGAGGAGAACGAGGAGGCGGCGAAAAAGACGAAGAAGAAGAAGAATCAGCGCTGAACTGCGCCGCGGGTTCGTCCGCGCGTCAGCCGGTCGGCCACGGAGGTCTCGGGGGAAACCCGCCCGTGGGTCCGCGGTCGGACGCGTGGTGCGGACGGCGCGCCGTAGAAAGAGAGATCAGACCAGACTGGCGGTGGGACTGCCGTCGAGTCTGTGCAGGATCGGCGGGCGATCGCTCGTTTGTTTGTTTGTCTCCCCCCCTCCTCCCCCATCATCCCATCACCTCCGTCTCAGTCTGCCGCCATAATCTGTCCAATCAGTGTCTTGATGAGACTCCTCCGCCGCTCTCATCAGGGTAATGAGAGAAGAGGTTTGATTGGACTCAAAAACCCATTAATCTCTCTCTCTCTCTCTCTCTCTCTCTCTCTTTCCAACTTTCGTTCCGTTTGTATCCCCGAGTCAGACTTTCTTCCTCGCCGTCTCCCTTCCCCTCGCTCCCTCTCGTAGACTCATGAGTCGCAGGCCGATGACTCCGTTCAATCCTGTAACTGTCTTCCAGCGCAGAGGGCATGCCACGGCGTCGTGATCTGTCGCCGGCTCCCGCGCGCCCGTGCGCTGCATAAGCGAGAGTGGGACAACGGAAAAAGTGCGCGACCGAGGCGGGAGTCATGAGGAGGAACTCGCTTCGGGGGAACGCGCTTCAAACGCGGAGAATCACAGCCCGGCTGCCGCGGTTCCACGGGACTGGGGGCGTCGGGAGCGCATTTGGCTTGCATTTTCAATCTGCTTTTCATCCGCTTGGCGAAAAGCTGGGAGGACCGTCCCGACTCGTCCAGCCCCAAAGCCACGACCACCAGCATCTCAGCAAACTCCCCGGTCAGGTTTTATTTTTCAACGTCGATGCGAACATCGCGTCAGGATCGAAGAGGGAATCCGTGATGACAGGCGTCGACACCCCGACCCTGGAAAACAGCAGATTTGCTCCAAAAGGAAGCGGGCGGGACCCCAGAGTCTGCTCTACCTCTGCTTTATCTCTACCTCTACTCTATCTATCTCTACCTCTGCTCTAGCTCTAATCTACCTCTACCTCTGCTCTAGCTCTAATCTACCTCTACCTCTGCTCTAGCTCTAATCTACCTCAACCTCTAGCTCTAATCTACCTCTAGCTCTATCTCTACTCTGCCCTAGCTCTACTCTACCCTATCTATCTCTACCTCTGCTCTAGCTCTAATCTACCTCTGCTCTAGCTCTACTCTAGCTCTACCTCTAGCTCTACTCTAGCTCTACTCTAGCTCTACCTCTGCTCTATCTCTACTCTATCTCTACTCTACCTCTGCTCTAGCTCTACTCTACCTCTGCTCTATCTCTACTCTACCTCTGCTCTAGCTCTACTCTAGCTCTACTCTAGCTCTACTCTAGCTCTACTCTAGCTCTACCTCTGCTCTAGCTCTACTCTAGCTCTACCTCTGCTCTAGCTCTAATCTACCTCTACCTCTACCTCTGCTCTAGCTCTAATCTACCTCTACCTCTATCTCTACTCTCTCTACTCTGCTCTGCCCTAGCTCTACTCTATCTCTACCTCTGCTCTAGCTCTCCTCTATCTCTGCTCTAGCTCTACCTCTGCTCTAGCTCTACCTCTGCTCTAGCTCTACCTCTGCTCTAGCTCTACCTCTGCTCTAGCTCTACCTCTGCTCTAGCTCTAGCTCCATCCCGCCTCACAGCCTCCCCACTTTCACCTCTCTTTTCAATGCCTCTCCATCTGCACCTCCCTCCATCCACCCTCTCAACCCGCAGCTCCTGCCGTCCACCCGCTCGGTCCTTTCTGTCCAGTCGTCCGCAACCACCTCCATTTCCAAACACTCATCTCTCCCGCTTCAATGCAATGTATGCGTGTGTGTGTGTTGGATGTTTTGTGTGTGTGTGTGTGTGTGTGTGTGTGTGTGTGCGCGTGTGTGTGCGTGTGCGTGTGTGTGCGTGTGTGCGCATGAGTTGCGTCACAGTCCGCTGAGGTCGTGGCAGGACCGGGACTTCTGCCGGAGGATCTTGCTGCCCCGGTGCCGGCTCATCTCACGGTAGCGGCCCCGGTCGCGGTCGCGGTCCCGGCCGTAGGAGCGCGGCACCAGCCCCACCAGGAAGCGCTTGGCCCGGCTGGTCAGGCTCTCCCGGCGGCCGGAGCCCGGGTCGCCGTCGGTCCAGCCGGGGCCCACGCAGTCCCCCCGGGCCGCCCGGACCGCGCCCTCCAGCAGCTCCGCGGTGCCGTGCTCCAGCGAGGCAGACAGCTCCAGGTAGAGGCAGTCGAACATCATGGCGCTGGAGTTGGCCTCTGGATACCAAGACAGGAAGTAGAAAAAAAAGAACCTATCATTAAAAAGTACTTTTTTTTTTTGTTTGTTTTTTTTAATTCCCCCTCATTGTGGATTAAAACAGCCTTGGGAATAAAATCCCAGAGAACACATCACCTGATGTGACCTTAAGCTAAAAATATACAGGGGATAAGAGTGATAGAGCTGGTGGTAGAGGGAGAGAGAGAGGAGAGGGAGAGAGGCAGGTTAAAGAGATACTGGACACACTATAACGTCTTTTTGAGCTGTAATAAATTAAAATACAAATATATGACATCGATCCTGGTCATATTGATAACATTTCTTTAAAAAGGTGATCAAATCGGCATTGCCCGATCGTAAAGTGTGGCTCGGAAGCGCCCCCTGGGGGTCAGAATCAGCACAAAGCGTGCAGGGAGGATGGCGGCATAGATTATCAGTACTTTAGTCGGCCTCTACGTCAAATACTTTTTTTTTTTTTTTTTTTTTTTTTTTTTTTAAATTAAACGGCGGCAGTTTCCAGTACGAGCTCAAGTCTCTGGGTTTCGGGGCCGAGCGGGGTTGTTGTGTTTGTGTTGCCGCTGTAGTTTTTTTTTTTTTGGAGGATACAGACAAACGACAGCTCAGCTTGTTGAGGCTGCAGCCCCTCTGACCAAACAAAGGACGGATGATAAAGGAAAAACAGATGGACACAGTATTCAGCGGCAAATATGGCTGTGCACACACCATCAGCTCCAATTTGGCCTTTTGGTCACACCGTGTGTGGTTCAAATTTGGTGAATTCGGTGCCGTCGATCGGAGCACACATTTGCATTTTATTCTATTAAACTCTAATAAAATTAATAAGCAGGTTCATTACAAAGCGCTAGAAATTCACGAAAATACTTAGGATTGGTCATTTGAAGATATTTAAGGGACGACTAATGCGACTTAGTTATGGAAATATTTCAGAATCAATGTGGATATTATGACCACTGATGAGAAAAGCTGCATTCTATGACGTTCAGAAAACTGCATTACTTTACTGTGATGGAGCCTTACAGACAACATTTAAATATTATTACCATTGTGATATTACGATAATAGTAAAGATGATTAAGAATTACCCCAAATTATATCTAGTCTCACATCACAATATATATTATATTTTTTTCATATTTTTTGTAAAAAAAAATTAAAAATTAAAAATAATAGTAATAATAACATAAAATATGAAAAATTGAAAATGAAAAAAATATATATACATCAAACATCATAACGCAGCATTAAATCCGAGGCGCGGTGGTTGGAGGCGAGCCGGAGTGGATGTGGATTTTTCGGGAAAGGGCTTTACCTCCCGTGGCCTCAATCCCCGGTGTTAAGCCACAGCAAGGGATTGTAAGTATCCAATAATACTATGTATAAGTACATTATGATAATCCCCCCCCCGATTAATAATAATATGCTTACAGGTTGTAGCAGTGAATGCAAAGTAAAACAAAAAACACACAGCGGCAGTCTCGTGTTTGCTGACGGAGCAGGATGGGCCCTGGAATCAGGTCACTGTCCTAAAACCACAAACCCGGTCGTCTTACACACAGTACAGTGAGATAGATGAAAAATAACTAAATATATATTTTAATAGAAATATCTGATCTTGGTGCTATAATAAAGCTCGGACGCCACCCGACCCGAAGGGAGGGATCAGCGGCACTTTCCCAAAAAGCACTAAGAGCTGATTGAGCTGAGTTTAGGAGCTCTTACACAGAGGAGATGGAGGAGGATCAAACGAGGGAGGAGAGACGGAGGAGGGGTGGAGGAGAGAGAAGAGGGGAGGGGGGTGGGGGGAGGAGGGGAGAGGTGAGGAGAGGCCAAGATGAGGTGGGGTGACATGTTGGAAGGAGGAGGAGAGCGATGAGGGAGGACGGAGAATAAGAGGGGGTGAGGAGGTGGAGGGGAGGAGTAGAGGAGGGGAGGAGGGAAGGAGGATGGGAGGGGAGGAGTGGAGGAGGGGAAGAGGAGTGGACGAGGAGAGGAGGGGAGGATGGGAGGAGTAGAGGAGGAGAGGAGTGGAGGAGGAGGGGAGGATGGGAGGAGTAGAGGAGGAGAGGAGTGGAGGAGGAGGGGAGGATGGGAGGAGGAGAGGAGGAGGAGAGGTGGAGTGGAGGAGGAGAAGAGGAGTGGATGAGGAGAGGAGGGGAGGATGGGAGGAGTAGAGGAGGAGAGGAGTGGAGGAGGAGAGGAGGGGAGGCTGGGAGGTGGAGTGGAGGAGGACAGGAGGAGTGAAGGAGGAGAGGAGGGGAGGAGGGGAGGATGGGAGGAGTAGAGGAGGAGAGGAGGAGTGGAGGAGGAGAGGAGGAGTGGACGAGGAGAGGAGGGGAGAATGGGAGGAGTAGAGGAGGAGAGGAATGGAGGAGGAGCGGAGGGGAGGCTGGGAGGAGGAGTGGAGGAGGAGAGGAGGAGTGAAGGAGGAGAGGAGGAGTGAAGGAGGGGAGGAGGGGAGGAGGAGGAGAGGCACGGAAGACAAGACGAGGGAAGACTCCTGGGCCCCAAAGTGGAGGAGTCAGCACCCGGGTCACCAGAGAGGGATGGAGAGAGAGGGGGGGTGGGGAGAGAGAGAGAGAGAGAGAGAGAGAGATGCAGAGTAAGCAGAGAGCATTTGGCTGATGATAAATATGTTCACGGCGGTGAGTGTGTGTGTATGTGTGTGTGTGTGTGTGTGTGTGTGTGTGTGTGTGTGTGTGTGTGTGTGTGAGAGAGAGAGAGAGGGATGGAAGACCAAAGTAATAAGTTTGATGGATAGAGGGAGGAATAGAAATAGAGGGATGGAGCGAAGGTGGAGGAGATATGGAGATGAAGGGATGAAGGGATGGAGGGAGGAGGGAGAGCGATGGCCGAATTAAAGTGTCAGTGTCGACGCCATAAATCAAGATGTTTTTTGACCTCAGACCTTTCTCTCCTCTTTCTGCTTTTACCTCATCCCCCTCTCCCCTCCCCTCCTCTCCACTTTCATCCCCCTCTCCCCTCCCCCTCTCCTCCACTTTAATCCTCCACTCTTCTCCTCCCCTCCTTTCCTACCCTTTCATCCTCCCCAACCATTCTCTCCTCCTCTCCTCCCTCCCTCCATCCATCCATCCTCTCCCCCCGCGAGCCTCCTCTCATCTCCTTTCTTCTAACTCCAGGCATCCTGACGTTATTCCAACACTCCACTGCTCCCCACCTCCCTCCCTTACTCCCCCCCTGCCTCCCCCTGCATCTTCCTCCTCTCCTCCTCCACCTCCAAACCCTTACGTCTCCATCTGTCCACCAGCAGCCGCCACCAAACCAGAGTGGAAGGTCAGCGCTGCGTTGTCATTTCACACAAAACCAGGTGTGACCCCTGGACCACGCAGCTCCGCCCCCCAAAAAAATACTCCAAATCATAGTGTCACCTCTTGTCGCGCACACACACACACACACACACACCGTCACGTACACACCCACGTACACACACACACGTACACACACACACACACACACACACGATTACATTATTTGTCATCCCTATGCACACACTCCTCCCTCTCCGCCCCTTTTCATCCCTCTTATTCCTCTTATCACGGCTGTCCACACGTGGAACAAAGTCGTTTTGTGTGTGTGTGTGTGTGTGTGTGTGTGTGTGTGTGTATGTATTCGCAGTGACACCACCCACCCTCCACACAGGGTGAGATAATCCAAACAGAGATAAAGTGCTCTCTTTCCCAAACACAACGGGACCCTCGGCGCGGGGGATCGGATACGGAGGCGGAGGGCGGAGCTGTGTCCGAGGCCGAGCCGCGGGGGGACGGCGGGGGCCGGCGGGGGGATGAAAGTGGGGACGACGGGGGAGCAAGTCGGTGGGATGAGAGGTTGAGCCCCGTCGTCCTTAAATCTGTCCAACTCCACTCTGACTTTGTTTTATATTGAATCGCCCGTTTTACATCAAATACGAAAAACGACAACAAGAAAGCGGAAGTCCATTGATTCCTACGGAGCGTTGGATGTCTCCATATTCACTATGAATACATCTTTTTATATCATTCCATTGTGAGTATTTTTTTTATTATGTTCGCACTTTGCAAACACTATATGAAGGACGTTTTAAACCGTCATTCACGGGAAATGGTAAATGTCCAGCTGAGCAGACGACCCCCTGCTGTTCTGGGAAAAACAAGCCGTCCCCCATTTTCCCATTGGACATGTTTTATGACGTGGAACTCAGACGCAGTTTACCCAATGGCCACCAGGGGGAGGCTCTGACTGTCTGCTGCGATTACATATTCGGTGTGAAGCCAGCTGAAGGTTTTTGAATTTGACTGAGTAGGTACAGAACACACAAACAAACATAAAAAAGTGAAGTAAAGCTAAATCTTGTAAAAATATTTACATAAAACTCTAGTGAATAAAAAGTAATGTATCAATAAAAGTGATCATTTTTTTTTGCAATGTGTGCAACAGGGAAGCAGCGTATGCAAGGATATAGAATGTACAAAAGATAATTGATCAATAAATATTGATTATTGAATATATACAATGGGCGAGTGGATGAGTGACCTTTTAGGGCACGGATGCTCCTTTTAAGCGGCGAGCCACAGTGTTGTGTTACGCTGCGACTTTTTAAGGAGCCCTCGTCAGACGTAAATCATGCTCGGAGCTTTTCTTTTTGTGCCCTAAGAGATATCGTGGCCCAGGAGACGGTCATGAAGCAAGGGCTTCTGGGTAAACGGGCTGCACAGTACTACCACTAGGCAGCAGGAGGAGGAGGAGGAGGAGGAGGAGGAGACGAATCATTTAATTTACACTGGCCTTGTGTTTCCATCTGTCTGCTATGGTAATAACACGTGATGCATGTCTCCTTCTATAGAAAGATTGGCAGGAAGGCATTTATCCTGCTTTATGGGGCTCACGGAGGGTAGAAAAAAAAAAGCAAAAGAGAAAGGAATAGACCGTGCTAATCAGCGATAAAGCCTCTGGAGGGTTTTTAAATGGAGGCTCTGTGGGACTCACAATGAAATGAAATAGAAAGTGATAACCCAAGATAAACAAAGAGAGGAGGAAGGACGGAAAGGTGAATTGAAAATGCACTTTGTGGAGGAGGTGCCTTCTGGGGAATGTGCATGTGTGTGTGTGTGTGTGTGTGTGTGTGTGATTACTTAATGATAATGTGCAAATTTACATAGAGATTCATATTTTATCCATCCAACTCGCACCTCAACCAGAATGACTCTCGGGGAGAATAAAAATAATAATTTCTAGACCATAATCAGCAGATGTGAAGCTCAGTTATTCAGCAGAGAGGCGATGGGCCCAATGACTCGCTGAAGCTCTCGGTCGGGGGTGGGAAACCTCTGGTCCGAGGGCCTATTGCCGCCCTCCAGTCAACATCATACCATACCATAGCCATTATAGTTGATACTATCTTTGAAAAGTCGTCAGCCATACCTAATTTAAAAACAATTTGTTATTGAAAAACATCCTGTTTGTTTTAAATGGGCTTTAATTATTATTATGTTGAGTTAAGATCAAATTTATGAGCATTGACATACAGTCAGACATGTCACAGCATGCAAGAGCTGTGTTTGTAATTAAGATAAATCATAATTAGTACCACAACGGGGAAATGAACATCTTAGTTCATAGTCTGCAGCCTGTATGCAGTATAACGTAAATGATAATGAACAGCCAGCCGAGCATTATCACAAAACAACCCCCCGACAGAGTAATCAGTGATCATTTTCTTGATTCACTCTGAAGGGGGTTATTTTGCAATAATGGCCGACTGGGTGCTCATTTACGAAATAAAAGAAATTAAAGAATACTTTCATACAGTTACGATTTAAAAGGATTTTATAACTGGTATAACTAGTTGAAGTTCACAATAGAAAGGAACAATTCCTTCTGAGTGTGGCTAACCCACGCACTGTTATTGATGTTCAATTGAAAATTTACATTAATTGTGGATTTTGACGTCCGCATTCATCTCCTCGAGTCTTCAAGTGCAGTTTCTCTGCAGCGTCACAAGACGGCGCCACTGGCTAGTGTTCACAAGAGGGCACGGACGGCGTGAAACCAGGTGGAGAAGTGGTCATCATGAGCACACCGGCAGCCATTATTCAGAAACAACTGAAATGACCATTTGGGTGTTCTACAGAGCCAAAGGTTCCCCCGCCCCTGTAGATGTAGCCGGCTATGTTTTCAAGTACTGTATGTGGGTGTTTGTGTGCATTGTGTGCGTGTGCATGAGCGTGCACGTTACACCAGGTTCACGTGCACGGTCTGGCCCCACCCGCCGCCTACCCTCGCTGCTTATTTCCCGCGAGCGGACCAGGTCGCTCTTGTTGCCCACCAGAATGATCGGCGTGTTTGGCAGCGACTCCCGCAGCAGGAGGCGGAGCTGGGCGATGCGGTGGAAGCTTCGGCGGTCCGTCACCGAGAACACCAGGATGCACACGTCGCATTGCAGCGTGGACAGGTCCTGCAGCCACGCACACGCACACACACGCACACACACGCACGCACGCACACGCACGCACACACACACACACACACTGCATTAATAACGTAATTAATAACATTGCTCAGGAAATTAGAATTCAACAGGACAGAGGAGGAGAGATCCAATGACAGTAGAATAGAGTGAAGCAGCGCTGGGCAATATTGCCGAATAGTATGATGATATGTTGATGTTATTCTTATTGTTTGTAATTGTATTTCTGACGGACAACTCTTAGATTAACTTTCAAATGATCGTCACTGATTTTGCATCGTTTGAGTTTGGGCGTCTGTGCTCCGCTGCTCATCACTCCCAGCGAGGTGTCCCGCAAGCAACGACAAAGGCATTCTCACTAAGCTGGAAATATAGGAGTGATGAGCTCAAATCCCCCCCCGCTGGATAGAAGAGTACGACCCAACAGGTGGTGCAGGGGAGGTGGAGGGAGTGCAGCAACGCAGCATGCAGAGCAGGCAGCAAAGGCAGGCAGAGCGGGAGGGACCGGCTGCTTAAACAGGCCGGCCCGTACGGGTGTGGCAGCATGTGGCGCGGTCAAGTTGTCTGACATAACCGGCTCTGCAAGCCACGCATCATTCGTTATCATTGACGGTATGCAGACATTTCTTTTCGCAGTTTGCGACAGCATCCTAGGGTTATAACAACAATTACAACAGAGCTGTCACAATTATTACATAATCGCCCGATCGCAATTACTTGAGCTGATCGCGATCTTTTTGCAACAACCGTGTGTTTTCATCTAAACTTAAAGGGAAATTTTAAACCGATGTTGGAGATGTCACAATAAATAAAATGGGAATTAGGTGAGCTTCCAACAGTCTAATCCAACAATACCATTAACGGTCTACCTCAATATTTATTCAGTCTTTTCTTGGGAGCATAAAATGAACAAAAAAAAGAAAATTTTGCAATTATTTGTATGACAATCATGATACATTTCATGATCGTGCAGGCTCTAAATTATGACGTAAAGTGCATTAGGAACCCACATTAAGTATTTAAGTGTGTCGTGTAACTTCACTCGTTGACTACAAAATAGAAGTGGTCTATTTCCTTCCAAAAAGACAGTGCAAGTTATTAAATCTATGTTGGAATTTCTTGGTGGCGTTTTATTTATGGGTAATAATAATATTGTATTGAATATTTTTAAGATGTATTTTATTAAAAAAAAAAAAAAAAACACCAGCAACGATGATGCAAATAAAAGCATCATGCTGGTCTTCCTGAAAACAACGTCGCCTCATGGAGCGAGGAACCGAGACTAAAGACAGAACAATTTAAACCCCAGCGGCTGCTATCACAGATGATAAAACCCGGCTGCTATCACAGATATAATCACTGTTTCCCCATGAGACGACTTGCAGGAGCCTGGGCCCCGACTGGGCCCTGTGAACTTCACGCTCCACCATCGACTCCCCTGAACCGTCTAACCGCGGCCATCAGCGTCCCTCTGGTGCTCGGTCCACTGGGAGCCAATTACTGCGCTCAAGTCTAACGGGAACAGGCCTTTATGAACTAGCAGCTAGTCTAAATAAGTCTCACACACACACACACACACACACACACACACACACACACACACACACACACACACACTCTTGAATTCAAATTTTAATTAAGTTCCAACGCCCCTCAAGTTGTATGAATGGATTAAATATGCACTGGTCGTCACATCCCTCCATTGGTGTCACGCTCTGTTTTTATATATATACTGCATATGCGGGCGCACACACACACACACACACACACACACACACACACACACACACACACACACACACACACACACACACACACACACACACACACACACACACACACACACACACACACACACACACTCCTGAATTCAAATTTTAATTAAGTTCCAACGCCAATCCCCTCCATTGGTGTCATGCTGTGTTTTTATATATTTCTATATACTGTGTATACACACAGACACACACACTCGTGTTTTTTTAAAGTCATTCCTCATCCTCACAGTTGAAACAGTGTTGTAATACATGCAGACACACCAACAAAAAAGGAGTGGAACGGAGGCAAATTCTGTTCATGTAAACAAAAACACTGGATACAGTTTTTTAGATTTGCTCGTCAGCGTATTTTAAGAGCAGGTTGCACTCACTGTATACTTTATTATACTGAATTTATATATATATATATATATATATATATATATATATATATATATATATATATATATATATATATATCTTTGTGTACAGTTTTTAACTTTGCCTTACTTTGTTTTGTATTTGTATGAAAATTAAAAGCATACACCAATAAAGCCTGCCTCAGTTTCAGATATCTTAATCAGCTATTCTATAGCAGTAGAGTAGTATAGTCGCAGAGCCAAACCTCATTTTAACAACTAAAAGTTTCATTACGCTGCGTCACAGCAGAAGACCTCATACATTACTGATTAGAACCAAAAGAACAAAGCCTGCTCGCAGAGATCAGTGTTTATATAGAACATCCTGTGAGGATATGGGAGCTACTGATGGCTAGTTTGATCACATGGCATTGAGTTGACAGGATGTTTACCTCCAAAAACCGGCATGAACAGGCACACCCAGTTTGGAAAAGATGGCATCCACACACACAAAATTGAAAGGCCGGCAGGTTTCAGGAATCGCATTTTGGTGTTTTTTCTCGGCTCTCTCAAGTAGAGCATTTTAATAATTTAATTAAATTTAAAAAGCCCCATTCTCACTTCATACCATGACCCGTTTACATAATGACCAAAAAAATGTTTGTTTTGCACTATTGTGTTGGGTTTTTTTTTGTTTTTTTAAACCTGTGCTGTCAGCATGCCTCGAGAGAACACACAGTATGTGTACGCCATTGCATCTAGGACAGAGTTAGTCTGCAAGTGCAGTTCACTCTCTCAACCTGCAATGCAACTCTTTATTAATTATTCAATCATCAAGAACTGCTGCAATAACTCTGTGCTGTGGACGACCTGCGGGACAACAAGAGCGCAGCTTTTTGTTACACAGAACCACCACCAACCCTCATAGAACATAGAAACATAGAAACAAACAATGGAAATGGAAAAACAGAGTTAATGAAGTCCAGGAAAACTGGAACAGCAATTGGCCACGTGGCCTGTTTGGTCATAGTTATGGACCAAATTGAGGGAGAAAAGGAGAGGGATGAAACCAGGAGGGTGTTGGGGGTGTTCTCAAAGCAGGTGCTGGTGGTGTGTGTGTGTCTGTAATGAGTCCGCTTGGGTGGGTGGGTGGGTGTGTGTGTGTGTGTGTGTGTGTGTGTGTGTGTGTGTGTGTGTGTGTGTGTGTGTGTGTGTGTGTGTGTGTGTGTGTGTGTGTGTGTGTGTGTGTGTGTGTGTGTGTGTGTGTGTGTGTGTGTGTGTGTGTGTGTGTGTGTCATGTGTCCACCAGTGAGTGCACAGGACTTCAGTTCTGGTGTATGAGGTCGGAATAATACCGTACAGGCTCCAAGCAGCCACCGCTGAGTGCTGCAGCCGTATAGACACCACACCACCGCAGGGAAAGCCCCGAGCGCCATAACAAAACAAGCAAAGACATTCCTCATTGCTTATTATTATTTTTAATGTAAAAATCAGTTTTCTCTTGCACTGTCTACGCCGAGCCACATAAAGTTTGGCAGATTAATTCAAGTCTGCTTGCTGTCTCGTGTGTGTGTGTGTGTGTGTGTGTGTGTGTGTGTGTGTGTGTGCGTGCGGGTGCGTGTGTGCGCGCTCTCGCTCATGCCCCAGATACACAACCCCGGAAGGTGAGGTTCCAGCCCTCCAGGGAACGAGACGCTTGAAAAATTCACATCCTCTCAAGCTGCCGACGGGGGATTGGATCGGACGGAGAGGACAGGAAGTGCATGGGGAGTGCCCTGGCACTCTGACGGCGTGGAAGAGGGAAGGAAAAGAAGAGGGGAGGAGGAAAGGAGAGGAAAGGGGAATGAGGAGGAGAGGAGAGGAGGGAAAAAAATTGAGGCGGTAGAAGATGGGGAGGGGAAGAGATGTGGAGGGGACGAGAGGGGAGTCGGGGAGGAGGAGGAGAGGAAAGGAAGAGAGAGAAGGTAAGAGGAGAAGGGGGGAGGAGAAAGGAGGAGAGGATGATAGAGGAGAGGAGGCGAGAGGACGGGAGAGGAAAAGAGGAGAGGAGCGGAGAGTAGAGATGGGAGAGGAGGAGAAAAGAGATGGGGGGGGAGAGAGCGGGAGAGGAAAGGGGGAGCAGATGAGGAGGAGAGAGGAGGGGGGAGGGAAGGAAAGGAAAGGGGAATGAGGAGGAGAGGAGGGAAAAAATAAGTGGTAGAAGGAGGGGAGGGAAAGAGATGTGGAGGGGACGAGAGGTGAGTCGGGAGGAGGAGGAGAGGAAAGGAAGAGAGAGAAGGAGGTAAGAGGAGAAGGGGGAGGAGGAAGGAGGAAAGGATGATAGAGGAGAGGAGGCCCGAGGACGGGAGAGGAAAAGAGGAGACGAGCGGTGATTAGAGATGGGAGGGGAGGAGAAAAGAGATGAGGGCGGGAGAGAGCGGGAGAGGAAAGAAGGAGAGAGGAAGGGGAGGGAGGAGGAGAGGAGGGGAGGAAAAGAAAGGAAAAGAGGAGGGGAGGAGGAGGTGTGGAGGAGACGAGCAGAGAGCAGGAAAAAAAGGAGAGGAGAAAGGGGAGAGGAGCGCAGGAGGGGAGGTGAGGAGGGAGGGAGATGAGAAAAAAGGAAGAGAGAGAAGGGGAGGAGGAGGAGAGGAAACGGGAATAGGGAGGAGAGGAGACGAGGAAAAAAAGAGAGGTGGTAGAAGGAGGGGAGGGGAAGAGATGGGGGAGGAGAGGAGATGAGAGGGGAGTCAAGGAGGAGGAGAGGAAAGGACGAGAGAGGAGGAGGTAAGAGCAGAAGGGGGAGGCGAAACGAGGAGATGGGGGAGGAGCGAGCAGAGAGCAGAAGAAAGGGGAGGAGAAAGGGGAGGGGAGCGGAGGAGAAGAGGAGGAGAGGAGAGACCAGTATGAACCTGAGCCAGGCCACCTGTCACTGTCTGGAGATGGAGAGATCAATGAGACACAAAGAGAGAGAGAGTAGTAAATAAAGTGGGCAGTAAGAGCTGCTCGTAAGGTTAAATCAGCTTAAATCCTCCCGTTCTCTTGTCTCGGTCTTTCTGGTCCTGGTATCGCAGGGACTTGCACACACAGATGGTAACACTCTGGGGTAGAGCCTACGGGGTGCCGTGGCGGGGGAGAGGCGCCCGGGCCCCACAGGGATCCGCCCTCGGCCCTCCAGTCTTCGTCCGGCGGCGCCGACCTCTCCCGCGGCGCCGCCGGCCCCGCTCCGCCGCCACCGTTCCTCCGGGGGATGCCGCCGTCTCGGGAAAAGAATCCCGGCGCGCCTCGCCGTCGATCTCTGCCCGGGTGAGGGAACGCCGCCTCCCGCCGGGGCAGAACCCCTCATCACCCCGGTGAGTCCAACCCTTCGATACCGTGCGATTCTGCCAGAAATCTTGGGGCGTTGACTGACGACCATCTGACCTCATCTGATCAAATTTCCCCTCTTTCTCCCGATGCTGCAGATTCCCTCTGTACAGGAAGGTAGACGGTACCCCGTCGGCGCACTTGGCACAGCTCCTTCTCCAGGCGCTTGCCACCTCACGATTAGACAACTGCAATGCTCTACTGGCTGCTCTACCGGCGCGGCACCGTTCAGCCTCTGCAGGTGGTTCAGAATGTAGGGCCGCGCCTGGGTCACGCCTCTCTCCCCCTCTCTCTCCGCTGGCTCCCTGGAGCTGCCCACATCAAATTGAAATCCTTGACGCCGGCCCCCAGGGCGGTCACTGGATCTGCACCCACACACACCGCGTCACGTATCAGGCCCCAGGCAACCCCGCTCTCTGGGGTCCGCAAACGAGTGGCGGCCGGTGGTGGTACAAGCGACCCGGCTCGCCAAGCTCTGCGGGGACACCCGCAACCTCCAGGAGACACCTGAACACCCTGCTCTTTCAGGAACACCTGATCCCATGTGAGCTATGACTGACGTAACGGCTGACTGTTCTTGATTCTGTTGCGGTTGACGAGCCTTAAGTGGTTGTGTTGACGATACACGAACAACGCGGGAGTTGTTGACGTTGACCACTGTAGCTGTCAGGTTGTTATTTGACATAATGCCCAAACATCGAGAGAAACATAAAAAAAAAAAATGAAAAACACTATGGTTACTTACAGCATCTTGCGCTTGTATCTGGTTGAATTTAACAACAAGGAGATCATGCACTGAAGTTCAGTGTTGCTCCAATGATTGATGTACGCTTCGATTGTTCTAGCCTAAAACGTGAAGGGAACACCAAACTTTGGGAGAACAGACGATGCCGCGATGGAGGGATCTCCTCCGACAACGCGGTAAATAGATTACCCCGCCCCCCTCCCAACACCCTCTTGCCCCACTCTCTCTATGTGGACCCCCTCTGTTCAGAGAGTGCAGACCATCTGTCCACACACACACACACACACACACACACACACACACACACACACACACACACACACACACACACACACACACACACACACACACACACACACACACACACACACACACACACACACACACACACACACGATTTTCACCTCGCATGCAGCCAACATGCCTACCTTCATCAAATCCACCGCATTACACTAACAGGGTATGTTTACTATGCAAACACACGCACACACTTCCTTATTAAGATAGTGTGAATTGATAATATCGAGGTTTATTGTAAATATTTTACATTTTAGGTTTACATTACATTTTTAGGTTTATTTTAGGTATATTTCTATTTTAATTTTAAATGAAATTTAAACATTTAAACAAATTTAAACATTTATACATTTACTGTATATGGCCATTTTATCTATTTTTTTTATTTGCCATTTTTCTTTCTCGTGTTATAACTTTATTATTATCATTATTATTCTTTTGACATGAGCTGCTGTAACGCAGCAATCTAACTGAAACTTGCACACACAGTAGCAGATACACTTAAGCATTCGAATGCACGCACACACACACACAGCTTAATGAGCGACTAAATAAATTAACACCATCGTTTAGTGGGTTAATCGCTCTACTTCTCTGCGTCAGCTCTGAACGGCTCCGACCAACGTCACCGCATGGTGTCCGCGGAGACTTTTTAAGGACAGAAAAAAAAAAAAACACTGCATCTGGATAAACTATCCTGTGTTGTTGATTTTTTTTTAGCCATGTGGGTATATTTTTTGTCCAAAATAGGGATGTTAATAATTAACCGTTAACCAACAATACACAATACACAACAAAAAAATAATTAATTAATTAAAAAGAAAATGAATTTAAAAAAATAGTTGCATGGTAAAAGAACAATAGGCTACACAATCAATTTCTTAAATAAAACTCCTGGGGTGACACGTGCAACTACACTAGGCAGTGTGACGATTTCCGCAATACCGCTGTCACTGCAGGGGTGAGCTCATTGCCCTTATCACCACAAATAATTAAATCTATATATATATTTTTTTTGCTCGTGAAAGTTACAGGAGTGATCGAACATAAAAAACAATCGTTGTTTAGTTATCCTCATTGACTGTCTTCTATGCTACGTTCAAGGGCTTCAGGGAAAACTTTATAGTTGCTCTGTTCGTCGCTGAGAGGGACAGTCCATTAAACACATGGGGGATTTATTTTGCGTGTGTCTAATTATTATTATTATTAATATTATTATTAATAATAATATCAAGTGCTTTTGTCAGTGGAATCCAATTTGGCTGTTCAATGCGAATATTCGAACAGGGGCTTTCCCCTAATATTTTGATATGGTTGGATGACGGTTAATGACCGTTTAACGAGGGTCCGCTCGCCTGGAGGAAAGATCCACGAGGCCTGGACAAAGCAGATCACGTGGCCGTGCATTTAAGAGCAACATGTCCTTCTTCATCTACGCCCTAAGGTCCCCAGAACGTAGGTCACTCACACACACACACACACACACACACACACCGATCTATTCATCCATGTATCGATCTACCGACCTATTTATCTGTCTACCGATCTAGCTGTCTACCAATCGATCCATCTGCCTGCCTGTCTGTCTGTTGGTTCGTCCGTCCGTCCTCTTCTTGTATTTCTTTGTTTCAAACACTGACACATTCCGCTAAAAGCTAATGCCTGTTCATAGATTACAAGGAGGGATGGCGTGTCGCCCCGCACTCGAGGACAAAATGAAACAGCAGACAGAACAATTAGGGTGATCAATGGAGAGAGAGAGAGAGAGAGAGAGAGAGAATACAGGAGAAGAGCAGTGTGCTGCAGCAGTCAAGTTAAAACCTGACAACAGGATGCCGTGGCTCAGTGAGGCGGAACACACCGCCTGGATTCTGTTTGTTGTTTGGTTTTGAAATAGCAGTTATGGAAATACATACTTGTATTGTTCTGCATGTGTGGTTAAGCAGTTCCAGGCCCTGATGCTTCAGGACCTTGATATCACTTACAAAATTACTCCTTTCCAATTTTTCCAAAACCAAGTTCACCCCCCCCCCCCCCAATAGAAATTTTATCTTTGGATACACAGACCCCGAGGAGCCTAACTATTTGGGTATCAAAATGTTTGTATTGAATTCCAGTATTGACAAAACTCGGCCTGGGCCATAAAAGCGCCAAATTCCCAGAATGTGAAGTACAGAGTATTTTCTGAGCCACTTCAATGCTTCAAACCTCTCCTGCACCTATATTTTGCTTTTATCTATTTCTACTTCAACTGCACTTTATACACCGATCACACACAACATTAAAAGCACTGACAGGTGAAGTTAATAAAATTGCTCATCTGGTTCCAATGGCACCTGTCAAGGGGTGGGATGTATCAGGCGGCAAGTGAACAGTCAGTTCTTGAAGTTGATGTGTTGGAAGCAGGAAAAATGGTCAAGCGTAAGGATCTGAGCAACTTTGACAAGAGCCACATTGTGATGGCTTGACGACTGGGTCAGAGCATCTCCAAAACCACAGGTCTTGTGGGCTGTTCCCTGTATGCAGTGGTTAGTACCTACCAAAAGTGCTCCAAGGAAGGACAACCGGTGAACCCTGCGACAGGGTCATGGACGCCCAAGGCTCATTGATGCACGTAGGGAGTGAAGTCTAGCCTGTCTGGTCTGATCCCACAGAAGAACTACTGTAGCACAAATTGGTGAAGGAGTTAATACTACTATGATACAAAGGTGTAGAACACACAGTCTATCACAGCTTGCTGCGTATGGGAGCACTCAGAGTGTCCATGCTGACCCCTGTCCACCACCCAAGGCACCTACAATGGACACGTGAGCATCAGAACTGGGCCATGGAGCAATGGTAGAAGGTGTCCTGGTCTGATGAATCACCTTTTCTTCTACATCATGTGGATGGGTGGGGTTAGGGTCCGATCCGATGGAACATCTGTGGGATGTGCTGGAACAACAAGCCTGATCCATGGAGGCCCCACCTCACAACTTTCAGGACTTAAAGGATCTGCTGCTCACGTCTTGGTGCCAGATACGACAGGACACCTTCAGAGCTCTTGTGGAGTCCATGCCTCCACGGGTCACAGCTGTTTTGGCAACACAAGCGGGAGCTACACAATATTATTGGTTATTAGTGGTGGTTTTAATGTTGTGGCTGATCAGTGTACATCTTTCACGGTCCAAATAAATAAAACTAAACTATGTCTCTCTCTTTCCCCTTGTCCCTAAATCTTCCAGTCAGTCCTTCAGTCCTTCAATCATATCTATCTTTCCATCCCTACCCTCTCTATTTGTGTCTCGCCATCTGTCCCTCAGTCTTTCCTTGCATCTAAGAAAAACACGCCCTAAGAAAACATATTATTGAGGCCATCTGGCCCGAGCTGGCCACACACACACACACACACACACACACACACACACACACACACGCGATAACTGACCTCACAGTAAATGAGCGCATCTCTGGCTGAAGGCCTGCATCATGGCTGAGACGTGGATCATGCTGACTAAGCGCACGCACGCATGCACCAACGCACGCGCTCACGCACACACGCACACATTACGAGCATCCTGAATCCCTGCCAGATGATTTTAAGCTGTGTTGTCTATTTTTTCTGCCTCCAACATAATATAAAATTTAATAAAAAGGAGAATTATCCTTTAGAAAAAAATATATATAAAAATAAAACCTTGCCTCTGCGGATGGCGGAAGGAGAATTATGCAACATGTCCTTCATGTTCGGGGTAAATTAAACGTCCCTTACGGAACGTCCTGTCATCCCAACAACTCCCGACTCCCCTCGTCCATCACATCACATAGTTCCCGAGGGGGGAGGGGAGGGGCGGGGGGAGATAAAGTTCTCCCAAAAAGTGGAAAGCGATACCGGAGCATTGACGCTAACACAGACAGCATCCATCCCATAGTTCTTTTGTGCAGGGCAGTGTGTTCTTACTGCACTGCAATTTAGTTTTATGTCGATTTCTTTGTAGGTATAAACAGGGGCGGTTCTGGTGATTCGGGGGCCCCAGGCATGGAGGAAATGTGAGGCCCTATTTGGAGGCAGCTCAAACTATTTGGAGGCAGCTCTTTTCAGTGAACAAAGCCACAGAACTAAAAGACATACCCAAATGAGAATTCCAATTGTAAGAAAAACACTATAAGGATATAATGTTTAATTATTTTCCCACGGAAACATTTGAGCGTGAAACACTTTATTTCCTCCAATCTGGTGAATTTTTATGCACCATTTTTTTTTCTTTTCCGCGTCAATTTGTGGTGGAAATCTCTTTACGCATGTAATGGAAAACACTAAATTCAGCCGCCAGGTGAGAATTCAAAATATAATGGCACATAAAGCAGCGAGGCTCTCAGGCATTCTGTATGGCTTTCCAACATTTACTCTCCTGTAGATCGACCTTTCTCGTTTAACAACCATCCCTGCTGATTCAACACACATATCAGCATGATTTACGCTTCTGTCCTCTGCTGTTTAAATGTGCGTGAGGCACCTATTCACGTCACTGATAAAATTATTCATTTGAATTCATTTCTAAACCCCTGGATTTAAATAGCGCATACTGTATGTGTTTGAGCAAGATTTCTGCTCAGGTTCAGAACACGTCACACATATTTGTGTTTTGGGATGATATTTAGTGATCATGTACATCTCAAAGATGTTACTGAAGCCAACTGAAAACAAGACTGCAACACATTTTGGCCGATGAACCGATTACAACTTTGATCAAATCTATTTGGGAATGAGACCTTGTAAAAGCCTCTCAATAATTTCGGAAAACATATTAATCATGAACATATTTTGGGAATAAAAAAAGCCCCAGTGCTGAAGCAGAAAGACCCCCAACCTATCACAGGCGTCTGTGAGTAACGTTATAGCGTTTATTTCAAATTAAAAGTCCTCTGCTTCTCACATGTGTTTATTGGAGGGGACAAATGCACGTGTTCATATTATTGAGGGGGACACATCCCTGCATCCCCCCAAAATCTACTGTGTGTGTGTGTGTGTGTGTGTGTGTGTGTGTGTGGATCTATCCATCTATCGTCTATAGAGCGAGCATATGCAGCTAATTTACTGTAGTTTTGATGCAAGGTGAGCTTTCTCACCATGGACTCTCACCGTTAAAATGCAGAGTTTGTCGCTCAGTCTATTGAAAACACTTCCCTAAAACACAATCAGATCATTTGGCAAAAGATGTGCTTTTATCTTCTGTGATGTTTGGAAGATCGCTCAAGGGATCAATGTTTTTTCTGCGGCTGCTCAAAAAAAAATAAAAAAATCACCTCGATGACATACACAAGGGTAGCCCGAAAACCCCCGAAAGCGTGCCAACCGAAGCATCGGATGACTCACGATCCTCTCTTTCCCAGTGTGATGGAGACCATTGCGGCGCTCGGAGCCATCCCACAAATTGTTCTGTGGGATGGCATTGTGACGACGGTGAGGACGCCCGCTTGATGACGGTACAGAATCAGCTCTGGCACGGTCCCCTTCCGGTCAATGGCTGCATTGTCGACGTGGGCACCAGGTCCCGGTGCCCCCAGCTCCCTGTCATCAGTCACAGCGTCTGTAAAAGCTTAAAGTGCGTTTGATGGGATCTTGTGACAGGAACATCTTCGGCTTTCTTTCTTTCTTTGTGCTGCTCCATTAATCATTAAATGGCTGCGTGTTAGTTCACTCCAGAGTTCACTGATGGTCTTTGGTCCATAAATAGACACAGTTGTCAGCCAAGTATCATCCATGGTAAAATATAATTAACAAAAATAATTATACAATATATAATAATAATAATAGTATAATAAATTCAATTAAATTAAATAGAAAATGTAATGTGATATAATATATATATTTTTATCAATATTTAGTGGGCCAGCTGTTGTTTGATGTTTTATTATTATTTCTGAATGTATATATTATGAATTGAGTATATATCCGCTGACTGTAAGTCATGCTTCCAACTGAGCTGCTAATAAAGTACTTTCCTCATATAATATAATCAAACCACTTATAATACTGTAAAAACAATCGATTTGGCTTTGCACGTGGTCCTGTTTGACTGTTCTACTCAGATACACAGCTGACATTAAACAACCATGAAAACTACTGGACCATGACACTAAACTCCACCTTCGCTCAAACGTCATTTACAGACATTAGTTGAGACGCTGTCGATAAAAACTACTGAAGAAAAAACGTAATGAAACTTCCAGAAGCTGCTGCTTCTGTTCAGCCACCGGGATGATTCTAAAGATTACATGTGGAAGTATGTTGAATGTTACTGTGTGGGTATAACAATGTCAGTTTTCTTTTATAGGTTCACACACACACACACACACACACACACACACACACACACACACACACACACACACACACACACACACACACACACACACACACACACACACACACACACACACACACACACACACACACACACACACACACACGAGGTCCGAGTAAATACAGGACCCATGTTCCTGGTGCACTTTAAAACCTGATTAATTGGCAATTCAGAGACCAGTCCTCACACAAGTAACACGCATGCACACACACATACACACACACTACTGTACTGGCCTACATGTCTCCTGCCTGGAGGGTGCACCTCAGGTTCTAAACTATAAATATTTTAATTTAGCGCCATCAAATAGTAATGGACAAATCCAATATGGAGACGGACCAGGACATCTGCTATGACAAAATAAAGAGACACACACACACACACACACAGGTGTGACCGCTTTGAAGGTTAAACACGTGAGCCGAAATGAGGGCGGGGGGGTTAGTACAGAAAGCCCCTTTGGCCAGCAGTGACCCCACCCCCGCCCCCCACCCCCAACCCCTCAAAAGCAATCTCCTCATATCGAAGTCGATTTGGTCATTCAAGGACCATATACATCAAACGCCCAATGGACTTCTGACGGCCAAGGACACTGTGTGTGTGTGTGTGTGTGTGTGTGTGTGTGTGTGTGTGTGTGTGTGTGTGTGTGTTGGACTGGGTCAAGGCCAGGCGTGATGTCAGAGTGGTCTATTTCTGGACCCTGGATGACTTATTTAAACCCTTCTTTTCACTGACGTCAGCGTCTCTGCCATCACCCTGGGGTCTCGCTGCCGGAGCGCGGCATCACAGAGACGTTTGCATTTCGGTTTGTGTGTTTGTGATGCGCGCGCACACCCCCTATTCCCCCAGGGCTGATCTACTGTAGGTAACATGTGAGCCCCCGTGAGCACACGATTTTTCGGACTTGTGAGCACCCCATCTGCGCTCGCCTGGATGGAGTGCACGTACACCGTAAACACAAGAAATAAACTAAAGCCGGATAAATTAAAGGAACCAAGAGAAGAGGACTCTTTGGTTCTGAGGCGAGCACGCGCCACACTCGCTGCACACCAATCCGTCTCACTGTCATGGACCAAAGAGCGCCTCTAAGGTGTGAAACAGCCGTGGAGAAATGCCAAATAGGCCACAGTGGGGTAGGGTAAATTCTCATTTTTGTGTGCGAGCGTGTGTCCCAACGAGCCATGATTCACAGCCTCTTCTGCCTTGGTGTTTCTTCGCTCTTGTGACTGATGGAGAGGAGGCGGCCAGGCGGGCGGGGCGGGGTTGACCGCAGAATGGCCTTCGCCCTACAGCCAGCTGTTTCGGAGACTGACTGTGCTAACATGATCTGATGCTTGACTGATTATCCCTGAGAGTGTGTGCGTGCGTGCGTGCGGGGGCATTTTGCGCTTTCTGTGCCCAAGAGTCTGTGCCTAACCATGCCTAAGCGTTACCGCGGCAACGCGGGCACAGGTCGGGGCTTCCCCCACGGAGAGCGCTGGCGGCCGAGCTGCCAAGGCCGGGGAGGGCAGCAGCGAGTTAGCATCCTCGGGACGCTAGCGCCGAGCTCGTTCCAAGGCCGTTTCACGAGACATGAGGCAGCTCGGCGGGGAGGGGCTTGGGCCGACCATCTGACAATATTTCTGGGCGACAGAATGTGATTAGTGTGTGTGTGTGTGTGTGTGCATGTGTGCGTGTGTGTGTGATGTATGTCTATACAGGAGTCTATCTTGTACTACTACTGCATTTGCATTCATGTGTGTGTGTCATCGTGTGTGTGTGTGTGTGTGTGTGTGTGTGTGTGTGTGTGTGTGTGTGTGTGTGTGTGTGTTTATGCATGGGTCGCTAATGTGGGACGCCGTCCACGCCGATGTCCCCCTCCCCAATTCGCTGCGAGGCCCTGGAGTGTGTCCAGGACTCCCGAGGGCCGACTTCTGCCGCCGCGGCCCCTAATACCCTGCCTCGCATTTAACACGCACAGAATAACAGATGTAATTAACTCACTGAGAGATTTAACGAGCACGGCAAAGGGGCTCGCTCCGGCGGGAGAGGGAGGGAGGATGGGCCGTGACGGGAGGAAAGCCGTGGACAGCGGTCCCCCGAGCTGAACGCCTAGTCCCCTGGAACTCGACCGCCGCATTGACAGCCCATTGAACATCGCGTCGACACGTTTTTTGGGAGTTTTGCATAATGCCCTCCGTGTGAAGACTTGGGGGGGGGGGGGGGGGGGGGGGGGTGTGACACCAACGGCCAAATTGAGGCCTTCTCCAAAAAAATGTTCCGTCCCCGTCCTCCACAGATATGATCTGGATGAAAAGGCTGAAGAGAAAGTAATTTTGTGCTTATTTCCGAACTTCAAAAAAGGTCGGATTAAGACGCAGCTGCTGTGCTCCCATACAAACATGCACACACACACACTAACACTCACACACACACACACACACACACACACACACACACACACCACACACCAAAGCCGAAATGTACAAACCACACAAACAAGACAGGAATTTCTCCCGGTTTGATTTCCTCGAGGGGCCGACGAGGGCGCCGTGGGCGAGGGGAAAGGAGCGGGCGGGGGGAGGAGAGGGAGGAGCGACAGAACGACAGCGCACGGAGCGTCGGGAGATGGAGGTGAGGACGGAGGAAGACCGTCTCACCTGTTTCCAGTTGTCGTAGATGATCAGCTTGCTGTCTTCATCGTCCACCGTCACCGTGCGCTCGTAGCCTTCGCCTAGAACCGCCCACACACACGCACGCACGCACGCACGCACACACGCACACGCACACACCATCAGTTTACAGACACAACCAACGCAGGCTTATGAAATATTGCTATATATTGTATTATTGAAAGTGAAGCGAGCTTGGGTTTGGGATGTGGGACGTTTTCCACGTCATGAAAATTTTATTCAAACAAGGTACGTTCGACAAAAGAAAAAAAAACAAAAAAACGTATCCTGTCCATTTATGACGCATGCGTCCAAGTGAGGAACACTGAGGAGATGCAGCTTGACTGGGGACTGACAAGAACATTGTCCCTCTGTGACATTGATTAATTAATTGATTGATTGACTGATGGATTGATTCACTGGCGGATGGAACGGCTGCTCGGATGGCCAGCACTGCACTGTCCCCAAACTGCTCTGGTGAGGTGGACTGGCAGAAGTGCCGACTACGGGGAAAAACAAAGAGGAGCAGAAGGCTGTTGTCTGCAGTGTGTAAAATCTCCCCCTCCCCTCCCCACCCACCCACCAAAAAAATAAAAATAATAAAAATAAAAAACACACAATTCAGAATGCATTCATTTTGGAAAAATATTTAATGGGTGGAGGGAAATGAAGTACGTCAATAAATGTCTCTTCATCATCAGGTGCGTGTGTTATTACGGTATAATAACTCATACCGTGATGATGGCTTGAAATGAACAAAACATTGAAAAATAAATCTATGGCAATTGATTGGCAACTACAATTTTGTGACGGGGGCGGCGACAACACACACGCAGGAACACACACACACACACACACACACACACACACGCGCACACACGTCCAGGTCTTTACCGCAGGCTTGTGTCTCAGAGTCTATGGACAGCGATCTGTCCGACTGTCCGGCCAGGGACAGCGCCAGCAGCGACTTGCCCACGCCGTTCTGTCCCAGCAGCACGATCCTCAGCGCCCCGCCGTGGCCGTGGCCCTGGCCGTGGCCCTGGCAACCGGGCGGCGGCGACACCGCCGGCGCCTGCACGTGCACGTGCGGCCCGAACGACGGGTCCCGCGGCGGCCCCGTGTCGCTGATGGGCAGCATGGCCGGCGCGTCCAGGCCCGGCATCCAATCGCAGTCGTCGGACACGGCCTCCTCGCGCCTCAGCTGGTGCTTGACGGGCAGCGGCGTGCTGCCCCGGCGCAGGGGGGCGGCCGTGGTGAGAAACATACTGTACTGGAGGCAGAGAAAAGAGAGCGAGCGAGAGAGAGAGAGAGAGAGGGAGAGGGAGAGAGGGGGTGGGGGGTTGAGGCAGGTGTCGTTCCACAGCGCTCTGACCCGTTGGGTATTGAACATATGGTGCGGCGGCACTGGACGCTAGAGCGGTTTTAAAGGCTGTTAATCTACCTGTGACACTGTCTGTCCATGTCTGTGTTGTCACCGTGGTGTGTGTGTGTGTGGAGGGGGGAAGGGCTGGCTATACTAATGTGTGTGTGCGTGCGTGCGTGCGTGCGTGCGTGTCCCATGTTGGCGGCATGTATGTAGGGGAGGGGGTGATAAAAACCATGGGAGTCGTGACGGAGGAAGCAGGAAGCCGAGGGGCAGCGCTGATAAGGAAAGATATCATCTCTTGTATTATGTCGGACACATCTGACCTGAATGGAGGTGTTTGTCGCGCTTTAAAGGCTGGTGAACATTGCTTCAGCCTGAGGCCAGGTGACTCCGCCTCGTCGGGGGTCATGATCTTCCATACAGAGCACGAACATCCTGGTATTTTTTGCTCATGTCTGCAAGCACTTTGCAGTCCATTTTGACGCTTCGGTCAGTTCTGCCCACAAGGCCTTTATGAACCAGCAGCTGGTTTAAATAACAGCCTGTTATGATTCTTAAAAATCAGCTCCGAATTAAGGCCCCAGGATCTTCTTAATTTTAACGCTCCGTTTCTCTTCAAGCTTGCGCGCGCTCACACACACACACACACACACACACACACACACACACACACCTCTTTTATTTGAACTAAAAGTACTAGATATATCTGAACTTCCAAAAGCTCGCCACTGCCTCGTGGACATGGTGATGAGACGGGTGCAGATCTATGTCGCGTGGACCGACCGGCGCTGACGTTAAAAAAAAAAAATAATAAGGTCCCGCTCGCCGCCCCCCACTCACTCAGAAGCGCTCGGCGGGAGGGGAAACGCGAGCAGAGGGTTCTCAGGCGAACTACGCCCTCGCTCTGATCTCAGACGGCGAGAGAGAGGAAGAAGTGTCTGAAACTGAGGACGGTCTTCGACATAACTCAGAGTGCGACGAATCATTCCGGCGGAGGAGGAGAAGAAGAAGAAGACGACTGAAAGGGAGGCCGTGCTGATGGGATGGAAACAGCGTGGTCACAACCCCACCCCCCCGCCCCCGCCAGGCAAGACTGTCAGTTGACAACGGTGCTTCATATATTTATTACAGCGTGCTGTCCTGTTATTAACACATTCACTGATCCGGATGACTCTTTTGATGTGAGTTTCGTTTGTTGTTCTCGTGTGGGGGACACGGCTCCTCATAATAAATGTTCGTGTTCCAAACGTGCCCCTCATCAAACGCAAGACACATATCACACGTGTAAGATGGCAAAAACACGACAGAAAATCAAAAATATAACATGCACATTATGACCGTCGTGGCCAGTTCGGACGAATGCTTAGTGCACGTTGTGTGCTTTGTCGTGAAAAACGAGCGGTTGTCAGTACAACAGAAAGTGAAATATCTGGTCAAGTTTGCAATGACAGTCAGTGGCATCATGATCAATGGAAACAATGACTTTTAGAGGAGGTTCAATCTGCTGATCTCAGCGTTTTGAGGTGAGCATTTTTACAGCACCGGAAACAGTATTCATGGGATGAACATTGAAGGGGTTAAAGGGGGAAATAAAGAAATAGAAGACGTGAGTCGGTGGAGCCGTGATAAGAAGAACAAAGAATGAAATGAGATAAAATAAAACGGGGCGGGGGGGGGGGGGGGGGGGGGGGGGACCGAGAAACGTGTTAAGAGCCGACGAAAATGAAGGGAGTGAGATAAGAGGGACGCTAAAACGGTGGAGCGGAGTGATAAAGTGGCACGAGAGAGAGAGAGAGAGAGAGAGACAACTGAGAGAAAGGTCAGTTGAAAGGTGGGGGAAGGAGAAGTGACGAGATAACACGGGTGAGAGAGAGAGAGAGCGAGAGAGAGAGAGATGGAGCGAGTGAGAAAGGTTAGAAAGAGGGAGGGGAGGGCAGGCCTCCAGCTTAGTGTGTATTATATTGAGGGGGCGAAGGTCCGGTGACCGCAGCGGTGGACGCACAGTGCATTAGCCGGAAAAAACACTGAATATATCAAAGCTCCGACCTCTGTCCCCGGTCGCACACACAACGTGGGAAGTCCACACACACACACACACACACACACACACACACACACACACACACACACACACACACACACACACACACACACACACACACACACACACACACACACACACACACACACACACTGAAGCCGAGAAGTCTCTGCTCCAATGTCCCGCATACTGTGTGTGTGTGTAAATTGTGTGGACACTGAAGAAGACACAATGTCCTGAATGTCTCCATACACAGTGTGTGTGTATATATGGGGACATTGAGGTTGAGAAGTCTCCGCTTCAATAGCCCAATATGCATAGGGTGAATGTTCCTAAACAAGTATACACACGAAAATATTCACAGTACACAAACATGTGACCCCTGCACTAGGCAACACGCAGACAGACAGACACACAGACACACACACAGTATCAGATACCGTATTATTATCATGTAAGACATAATGGAGAAATTCAAATTCATTATATCAAGTCTGATGGATTAGATAGGTTCTTAGGATCAGTCGATACTTAAAAGTTTAGCACTTGGAATTCGAGGGCATGACTATAACAGTTTTCCGGTTGCCCCTGGCAACCAGATTCCGGTCATTATCAACTCTCTAGTAGCCTCAATAGTTGAATTCACCCTGCTAAATCCAGTGTCATGTAAACACAGTAAATGTAGTAACGTCAGTCCTTTAGTAAAGCCGGTCTAAAATCTACCAATCTATCCATTAGCACTAAATTATGAAAAAACTTGGCAACCAGACTTGGCGACCAAAAGCTCAGGCGCGGTCACCAACCTGCAAGTCACTTCTAAAAGTCAGTGCGGGGGCCCTGCATTGGCGCTGTCCATCCCTACACCAGACTGTCTTCTCTAGTTTCTGTAGAAATTGTGGGTTGCCAGCTGGGCTGCCCCACGGCTGCAAATCCCCAGAACAGTGGTTGCTCTGGGAACAATGCATGCATGAGTGTGTGTCACCGCGTGGGGGCTCATCTGTTTGCGCGCGACAGCGTGCCTTCCGCTGTGCGTACCGCGGCAGGCCCGCCACAGAAGACCTTCATCAATATTGATACTCCAATTAATCTGTCCACAGCAGCGCCCAGGGCCTCGGTGGCCTTCTGCAGGTGTGTCCGCCTTCCACCCCCCTCACTTTTCACTCCCTCAAGTTGCTAAAGCACGAGGAGGGATCCAACCCCGGCACCAATTAGGCTAATTGAAAAGGGTCCAATCAATTATCCATGGCTTTTAGTGTCACGGGAGCCGGGCGGGGACAGACGGGAGCCTCTGGTGCGGCGTGAACGATCTGTGTCACGGGTTAATCTCCCTCGGTCACACCACACCGGCTGTCCAGAAACTAGGGCAAACGCCACCGCGCCATACAAAATTAATACTACAGCCCGTGTTGTTATACCGCTGCCCGGTCACATGCCTGCCTCATGCTGCAGGACGCCCTAGCCCAGTTATGAAGTAAAAGAGTACTTTGTAGAGCTGTACAGGGCTACGCGGTCTATTTATGACCCATGTTCTTGGAAGCGTGCAGCAGCGGTTCCAGTCCATGTGTAGATGTCTTCATTGTCTACTGGGATGTTTTATTGAAACGTTAGGGGTCCTCGCTAAAGGCTG
Source organism: Zeus faber (assembly GCF_960531495.2). Lineage (NCBI taxonomy): Eukaryota > Metazoa > Chordata > Actinopteri > Zeiformes > Zeidae > Zeus > Zeus faber. The sequence goes on along the minus strand of NC_137196.1, from coordinate 24,794,215 downwards.
CGCCTGGCTGCGTTCTGCTCCAGCATGTGCTCAGTGGGACTTTCCCCAGTGAGGAGCACCAGCCCACATGCACAGGCTTCTGTTTTCTATAATGGTTTCTCCGGTCCCGTGTGGGATGGGCCACTTCTGTGGCACGACAATAGAAATAAAAATTGCATTCATTCATTCATGTAGAGAGAAAATATAGCTTTTTGGCTTTTTTTTTTTTACAATTAAAATGTTGGCTCATTGTTATTCAAAATGTATACATTCTTAAATGCCCCCCCTACAAAAAGGCAAAGGGCTGGTAAAGAAAATTCCCACACAGACAATTCACATAAACACATTAATGAGTAACAACAAAAAGTGTTGGATTAAAAAAGTGTATAGTCTAATAATGAGCTCATACAGTTCTCCCCACTCCAGAAGGTGGGTGTGGGACTATTAATAGGAAGTATTGCCTATATAGGTAGACTAGACGGGAGGTGGTGAAAAAAAGGAATCTGCTTACCTGGTCCGTCATGGCTCAGGTTAATAATGAATTCCCTTTAACAAATCCTTCTGGTCTGTGTCATCATGTGCTCGTCCCGGTGCAGATTCACAGCCTCAACCTGGGTAGAAGACTCACAAAAGAAACGCGGCGAGCAGGATTTGACATCGTGTGGTTTTTTTTGTTTTTTTTCCCACTCTAAGTCCCCCCCCCTCCACCTCCACCCCTCCTGGTGCGTAAATCCGCCCAAAGAAGCGCGTCTTGGGGAGGTGCGTCCGCGCTGTGCACGCACGGTGTGAAAGGAGCGCCACCCGCACGCACGCACCTCAGCCCCTGCCGGGTTACTACGCCCAATTCTGCCCCTCAATCCCCTGCAGAAGAGCACCACCTGGTCTCTCCACCTCTCTCCACCTCTCTCTCTCTCTCTCTCTCTCTCTCTAAGTGTGCGCACTACACCGGGGGCGCGTCCTTGGACGGGTCCTGGTCCTGATGATGCTGGTCAAACGCCCTGAGCCCATAACGTACCGCACGCGCACAACTTTCCCCCCAAAAGATAAAAAACGAGATAAACTAAAACCGAATAGAATCGGTGACAACCGCTTTGAAAACGGTGCCTTTCGCCGGTGTCTGCGTTTTGGACGGAAAGGGATCGATTTTTATTTTCTTCGAGCTGCAGGTTGTGTAGTGGTCTCTAGAGGGCGCCAAATCCATGTTTTCCTCCGTAGTAATGTACTTGTACTGGTACCGTACCACTATGCTGTATTGTTATAACCATTTTCTTTCCACCATATGTGTATTTAGTCTATTTATATGTATGTAGATTTGAAAAATTTTCTATTTATGACTGAATGTGAGTTGTTTATACAGGGGCTCTATTGTCAATTAATAGGATTATTGTATATTGTAAATTTTTCAATTTTATTTAAGGTTAATTGTATACTGCAGTTATTATTATTGTTTCTTATTAGGTTTGTTTGATAGTATTTTTTTCTATTTTATATTCTTATTGCTTTATTATTATTATTGTCTATTGTTGCGATGCGAGCTGCACCAACACCATAATCTTCCTCCGGGAATTAATAAAGTAAATTTTCTGGGTGTCCTCCATCTCAGGGATTCCCAATCTTTTTCTTTCTTTTTTTTTTAGACCAAACAAAACATAAATACACATCATCACCAATGGCGTTGGGATATTTGGTAGATTGTTGTGAGATTTGCATTTTTTGTCAGAAATGTTAAACCGCATGACGGTGTATTACAGGCAAGAACGTGTTTGGGGAACCCCTGCGCCATCGGGTCATCAGGCTGAAGGGATTGGAAGTTAAATCAGACTTGACGCAAGGTTCTCGCTACAATACAAGAGCTGGAGACCCTGAACAGCTGTGTATGCGTCTCCTGATATAAAACCCATTATCCCACTGAGACTTGAAAGGTTGAATATGTGGGCTCATGCAGCAGCGTGACTCACGAGAAGGCTGTCTAGTATTCCTTATTTTAGTTGATGGCCTAGCACAGTGGTAATCCGTGATATTCCTTGGGTGTGAAAAAAATCCCCATGTTTGATATTTATGCCATATCTCTTCATGTGGCACCGTATAAGAAACCGTCAATCACTGTATTTGCATTATGCGTGTCAACCTCCACGCGTGGTTTCCATTGATTGGTGGTTGGTGGGTGGGGTCCGCCTTCATTCGGAATACAGGAAATAATGTATTACACAAGACCTTCGGCACACTATCACTATAACACTAGAGTATCCAGTATCCACCATTTTAGATAAGGGGGCGGGAATTTCTCACCTAATTTTTTCCAAGAGCCATTGAACTACAATTTAATTCTAAAAGCAAGAATGCACATCTGCCCTACTCATTCTTTTTTTTTTTTTTCCCGAAAACAATAAAAATAAGCCAAGTATTCACACAATAAAGTTACTGTTTTAAAATTTGGACATCCCAATGTGACAGATCTAGGCGGGAAAACACTCCAAGAACCACCGGACTGAGAATCGAGACTCATTTCTTACTGGACGATAGCATCAAGAGATTGCGACTCAGCGAGGGACAAATGATGGACTATTTCATTATGAAACATCGTATGCGGCGGTACGACCACGTGGAGCCCTCTGGCCGCAGCGATGAACCCCATGGAGTCATCGCCACAATCGCCGCGCCCGTGGCCCATCGCGTCGAGATTTTAATCCCGACCGCTCAATTGGATCCGGCCCCGCCCGTCCTCAAAAGCATCTCCCTCGGCAGCGGGGTCCCTCTCGCCGTGCGTCGGTGCCTTTCGAAAAAATAAAAAAAAAAAACCCGGAAAAGCCGCTCCTTCAAATGGGCGTGCTGAGATTGACTTCCACTAATCCGGCAGGCTTAATTAACTCTCTTCAGGAGACCAGAGCCCGGTGCCGTCTGAGAGGATCACAGCGGCGATAAATGCCGTCATTAGGAAAATAAAGCCACGGCGGCGACCGAAGTGGCGTCGCCAGCTGATTGGGCCATTCAGCGCCGCGTCCTGTAACTACAGCACGAGGACGATGGGAGTCGGCTTCCTCTTCCCTCGGCAGATGTTCTGTGAATCTGCTTTTTGACATTTTTCATTTAAGTAGATAAGATAGTTTTAATGTGTGTGTGTGTGTGTGTGTGTGTGTGTGTGTGTGTGTGTGTGTGTGTGTGTATGTGTGTGTGTGTGTGTGTGTATGTGTGTCGTGTTTTTATCCGTCTCCATCTCACCCTTGCTACAAAACAAACCCATTATCTAATCATCCGCCAGAGGAGGAGGAGGAGGAGGTGGTGGTGGGGGAATGAAGTGATTCTAAACAAGAAGGAATAAATCAGCGCTTTACTGTCTCCTCTCTCAATATGAATAGCCCGTCAACAACAAAATCCAATTACGTATCCAGTCAATTTGTCGAACAGAAGTCCCTGACCAGTGCGAGTAAGCGGTGCAGCCCAATATTGGGCGACGTTGAACCGATTTGCATGCAAAGGGTGCCCTCCCGCTCGACTCACGTCTAACTTCACCCGTTCATTACTCTGGTGTGTTCTTTTACTTCGATCCCTGCTCCATAAAGGCTTCTGTCGGCCGACATGACCAGTCGCCTTGAGTCAGGAAAGCCCTCATTGAGCCGCCGCTGCGGAGAAACAAGAGCACACGTCAGAGCGTGTTGCAGCAGAGCTGCTGCTGTGTCAGGTGGCCTGGTAGCAGGGCTGTAAGGCTGTCAGGCTGTAAGGCTGTCAGGCTGTAAAGCTGCGAGGCTGTGAGGCTGCTCCAGGAGGAAATCCACTGGATGTGGTGGAAAACTGTGCTATGGAGAGCTCTAGAAAATATGGTGTTTTTATCCATTTATGTACGTATATACAGTATATGCTGTTTATCTATGTTTTCTACATACTGTATCGATGTACTGTCTCTATGTACAGTATGCAACTATCCATTTATCAATATGTATCCATGTATCTACAGTATGTATACCTCCATTTATGTATCGATCTACAAATCTATGTGTCTCAGTGTATCTAAATATCCATCTATATCCATCTATATATATATATATGTGTGTGTGTGTATATATGTATCCAAGTCTTTCAGGTGCAAATAGACTGATATAAGTGAGGATGGATAAAGCAAGATGCCAAACTGGATGATTTAAGAAGGGGAAAAAGCAGGAAAATTCAAATTGAAATGTCAGCCATGTTAACCGGCAGCGACGTCCTGCAATTGGTGTCAAAAGAGCAAAAGAGGCATTTAGCCTCTTGTCGAGTCGCTTGCACATTGCATTATGTGGAAACGGGCGAGCCTGGTGAAATCCAATAGCTGTTTGTTCTGCTGTAAAGTGAAACGTCCTCGTATGTCATTCCGGACGCTGCTCAGCGCCAGGAGCCGGAGTTGCTTAGTGACTCTGGCATCATGATGAGAAATGGAAGCCTGGTCCGGTGTTTTTTATGGCACCGCGCGGGCTGTTCACGGAGTGCCATCATTCATCCCAAAGCCTCGCCTAGTTTGTCACTGGTTCCTGGTGAGAGGGAAACCCTGTTGCCTTCTCCGAAGAGGGATGTGAGACATGACACCCGACACGACGTGACGCTCTGTGAGGGACGCGGTGTCATATCGTGGCCTTTTTGACAACCCATGTTACGTGGCCGCCGCTGATCATGTGCTTCCCCCATTACAAAGATTTATGTTGGAAAGGTCATTTTTGGGGGGTTTCCAATTATTTCCATATTATTTGAAATTTATTATTGTACTATTCTATTGTATTATTCTACTATTTATTAGGGAGTCCAGGCCACAGACACACGTTTTTTTTCCCCACGCACTGACATGGGACGTTTCAGGCGTCTTGTCGTTTGAGTTTGATCAATATCGATCTACATTTGGAGCAGAAATGAGGAGAAATGACTCGCTTTGTGACATCATCATCCCAAGGCGTATAAGTCCAAGTTTCGTCTCTCGGAACTCACTCCCATCCAGCGACTTGCGGCAACCACTAGGGCTGCGTAGCGTTCACGGACAACCCACGCAGACAGACAATCCCAGCAGGGCCCGTGACTAACGGCATCCCAAAGGAGTTTTGTATGTATCAGCCCGCCGGACCAAAAAAAAACTTTTAACGCCAAATATCCATTTATTATCCAGTACCAGCTGTGCTCAGCTTGTCTACTGCAAGTTCAAGTTCACACACGCACGCACACACACACACACACACACACACACTAAATGGGAATCCACAAGGGAGTGTAATAAGTCCATTATATTTTTCAATAATGATCAATGATGATTTTTCTCAAGTCAAACCAGAAGTCTCTTTTTGCAGATGAAGGGGCATTGTGGAAAAAGGGGAAGGACTATTTTGCATATTGAAGATAAGCTGCAAGAAGCAATCAAAAAAGCCTGAACAGTGGGCTTACGATTGGAGATTACAATTCTCGGTTGAGGAAACAAATACGGCGTTTTTCACTGGGAAAAAGAGCCCTCCCTGAAATTAATCTGCAGATGGATGGAAGAACATTGGAGAGGGTGAACGTTTTCAGATGCTTAGGAATTATTTTTGATTCAAAGCTTACACGGGTTGGTCATATTAATCAAATTAATGGGGGATGTGGGAAGTTTCTAAATGTCATGAGGTGTCTAAGTGGGGTGGAATGGCGGGGGCAGGAGAGATGCCCCTGGATATGAGAAGGAAACACCTACTGTAAAGACCAACTACTGCTATTACCTCAAAGGGCACAAAACGCGACAACACGAAAGCAGAACTACAGGGGGGTGCTGGGAACAAGGCGGAGGACGAAGATCAAGCTTGGGGTGGGAGCCGGCAAAGTAGAGTATATGCAAAGGGCATGGGTGTTAATAATATCAAGAAGAGCCCGACAGTAGTAACTCCTGAGATTGAGCCGTGGACACACACAACGCGGCTGACAGGCTTGTGCCTGCTGGAGCAGAAAGGGGAAAAGTGGACCTGTTAACGGCATTATCCAAGTACATACTGACGGGTCAAAAGCTCCAGACCATCAGACCACCGGGGCTGGCTTTTTCAGTTCCAGATAAAAAATAAAATTGTTGGAATAAAGCAAACTCCAAATGATGTGCGAGTCTACTCGGTTGGAGGAGAATAAACCATGAAACACTGATCTGCTCTCGTTCCGTTTCAATCCTCTGGAGCCCGAGATCCTTCAATTCCGGCCGCCAAGATATTATTTTCAAACTATTTACACGTACATTCCAGACTCATTCGGATAATGTCAATATGGTTAAAGCGGGTCACGGCACATGTAGGTCCGAGCAGAAATGGGGAGGTGGACGGGCTAGCGAGACAAAGCTTTACATGGAGTCGCCACAGATATGCAAGTCGCATTAAGCAAATCAGAGGTCAGGGAAATCATTTCGAGTAAGGCAATAGAAGAGGGGCAAGGGAAGGGGAATGCTGAGTCGATTTCGTAGCAGCCTAAACAAGAAAGTCGAATCAATTAGAAATGCAGGTAGGTCAGGGAGAGTGGGGCTCATCAGCGACAGGACAAGGCTCGGTCATTCTAACATAAACAGCTTAGGAAGGCTGGAGTCCGGGAGATCAGCATTCGAGCTTTAATGAACCTGCCGGTGCGTCCGGAGCAGCAGACCTCTCTGTGAGTTCACCGGACTGACGGAGGTTAATAGGACGGATTTAATCGCCGGTCCACACTCAGGAGCAGAAGGTCACGCACCAAACGCCGACCCCGGACGACGTGATCCCGGACTCCGATTTCCCGCGCGCCGACAGGTCTTCGGAGACGGGCGAGCGAAAGCCCCGGGTGGGAGGAAAATCACAGCTCAGGAGCGCGTGGCGTGAACCGCTCGCGACGCCGGCGAGATATCAAGCAGGTTTGATATCTGGTCGGAAGTCGCTGGAGTCGGTTTTCCTGCTCCGTAACTTCATCACCAACTTACTATGCCACTGACAACAAACAAGTAAAGAAACAACATTTCGATATTTTTAAGCAGTTCACATTCAATTCGGGACGGTTAGAATTGTTTTTTTTCGGGACGGCGGTGAAATTGTTCGTCTGGAGCCATGCCGAGCAGACGCTGCGTTTAGGGGAAACTCGGAAAACCTTAACTCGTGCTGTGTTTCACAAAACCCCGAAAGCTAACCCGGTCACAGAAGGTGTTTTCGCACCGCAGAAAGCTCCGAGAACCTCTGGTGGAACTGTCCCTTGCTTTTGTGGCCGCGCTGCATGGTCCACGAACGATCGTAATTGTTAAAAAACCGTCCTCGAGTGACATTTAAACGAAACTACACAAGCGGAACATCCAGTGCCCTAAGTGCAATACGATGTGTTTTATGGAACCTCGGAAACCTGTAATACGTAACATGTTTATGATATGTATTATTGTATTTATTATATTATAAATGCATTTATGATATCTTATTTTAATATATTGCTATAATATGGTAAAAGGTTTATGTTTCTATGACATGGCCTGTGAAACTAAACTCTACACTGACATTGCATTAATTCCCGTTCCACCGCGTGCGCGATGGCCTGATGGGGGCGTGGGGCTGCCTGGCATGGCGGGCCGCTCTGCTCCCGGGGCTGGTCGCTGTGGGTTGGGTGCCTCAGGGTACAGGTGGGCGCGCTGGGGCACGGTCGGGTCCAGTGGGGGCGGATTCGCGTTGCCGCTGCACCCCTGCGTTGATATGGTTGTGCTTCGCCTATCTCTCCCAGTGCCAAAACTCATACTCATTTCATACACCACACAATAGGCCTAGGGTTTGTGGGCCAGGTGGGGCGCGAGCTATGTGGGTAGGGATGTGGCGGGTGGCTGTGATCTTACCCATCACATGCTTCTTGTCCATTCTGCAATTTTAATACAAGTCATATTAGTGGTTTTAAACACCGCCCGCCCAGCTGGCTCGCCTGCTCGGTGCTCTGAGTCATTGGGATCGGGGCCTTTTCTGCTGCATGGAGGCGCTACGGTATAATACCGACCTTATATACCAGAACCAATTGGGACTAGTCCCGTACACTCATCGGTGGACACTTCACACATATCACACACACACCACCAGCACCCTCCTGGTTATATCCTTCTCCTTTACTGCCAAAACTATGACAGGAAGAGGCCACGTGCCCAATTGTTGTTCCAGTTTTCCTGGATTTAATTCTGTTTTAAACTCTGTTTTTTTGATACATGTCATCTGATGTTCATGTTTTTCCATGTACATGTTTGTTGTTTCTATGTTTATTTGTTTCACCTGTGGTGATTCCCCCCCTCTTGGAGTAGTGATTAGTTGTTTATAGACCAAAACATGGTAAGATCCTTCTCCAAAGAGGAGTATTGGTGGTGGTGGTGTGTAATAAAAAGCTGTGCTCTTGTCATCCTACAGGCTACAGTTATTGCAGCAGTTCTTGATGATTAAATAATGAATAAATAGTGTCATTGCAGGTTGAGAAGTTGAACTCCACTTGCAGACTAACTCTGTCCCAGATGCCATGGAACAAATACTCTGTGTTGTATGCCCAGAACGCTGACAGCACAGGTAGAAAAAAATAAGTAATTAAAATTAAAATTCCCATTCCACCTCTGAATGTTCCCAAAATGCAGTGGTCTCACTGAGACTCTGCGTTTTGGGGTTGTGGTGGTGGCGGCGGGGGGTGCAGTGGGGGCACGGGAGCGATGCGCCACCGTCGTACAGGTTTCCTCCCTAGACACCGCCGGGCGGACGAGGGCAGCATCGCTCGGAGCTCCCGCACCGCCGGCCGCGACAGCAGGAAGTAGAGCGGCGGGTTCCAGCAGGGCGCCAGGCACACCAACAAAATGGCCGACAGGGCCGCCACTTCCCACAGCAGGGACACCTTGGTCTCGGCGTCGCCGTCGGCCGGCGTCGGAGCGGGGGCCGGGTAGACGGGAGAGGCTGCAGAGCTGACGTAGGGCGAGACGACGTTGACGAACTCCAGCGCGTAGTACGGCAGCCAGCTCACTGCGAACACCAGCGTGGAGCCGATCAGAAGAGCGGCGGCTTTTCGGTTGCGTCGGTCGGCAGCCGGGGTTCCCCGGGAGCAGTGGAGGTGGGAGATGATGAAGCCGCAGTGGATGGTGATGCAGAGCAGGGGGGCCACGTAGTAAAACAGGAAGGCTGGAACCAGGAAGCCCAGCCACTCACCCCGATCCACAGACCACGTGCAGCCAGTGTCAAACTGGATGTACGTGACCTTAGGCAACGCCATTGCTACCGAGACCAGCCAGATTACCACAACAGTGATGGCCCTGAGAGGAGGGTAGAGAGAGACAGAGAGAGAGACCACAGGATTATTTGCCATCAAGAATGGTCACTTCTGTGCCAGCAGAACAAGGTCACTTATATAAGCCACGTGCCTCCGTACACCTGGGTCCTGCGGTGAAGGACTCTGACGCTGGTTCTGATGGGGTCAGCGAACAATTGTAGGGGTGCTTTTCAAACCGATGGAGGTTCAGTGGTAACATGAGCAGTGCTACATTGGGACCTATGAGAGCTGGTTTCCCAGCCCGATGTTTGAATTTCATCATTTCCGCCTTCCGAGGGAAAGCAATTTCGTGGTCGACTAAAAGGGATTTTCCAGCAATGCAAGGTGCCATCGCAGGGGTTTCGACGTACGTCGGTGTAACACTCACACGTGCGTGGTGCTGGTGGGCGTCCTGGCCGGCTGCACCACGATGCGGTACCTCAGCACGGCAAGCGCCGCCAGGCTGAAGACGTCCGCCCCGGCCGTCAGGGAGGTCATGAAGCCCAGGAGGACGCAGGTCCTGCCGCCCAGCCTCCAGCCCTGGGAGGCGGCGCTGAGCAGCACGCAGGGCAGCGTGAGCAGCGCGCCCAGGTCTGCCAGGCTCAGGTTGAGGAGCAGCACCGAGCTGGGTCGGCAGCGGCGCCGCGGGTTCCCCACCAGGACCAGCCACAGCAGGAGGTGACCCCCGAGCCCGGCCAGCAGTGACAGCCCACTGACCAGGGGCAGCACCAGCGTGAAGGAGATGGTGGTGTTGGTGAGGACGGTGTTGAAGAGGAGGTTGACGATGGCGGGCATGGTGGCGGTGGCGGTGGGGGGCTCCTAGGGTTTTGGGCTTGTAGGTTTTCGGGACTGGAGGTCTGGTCACGGCGTGAGAGTTGGAGGAGGAAGCAATGGACATGCAGGGCGGATAAAAGGGCTGGAGATTCTGCAAGAAAAACATGAGAGAAATTTCATCGGAATGTGAATGTGTTTATTCGGCCGAGTATATTCTCATATAAACAAGGGATTAGGTGTGGTGAATATTAGTGCTTGCTGTACATATAATTGGCATAAAAACGACGTCAAGAGTCGAAATAAAATAAAAATGGCCAAATTTATAAATAAAACAGGGAAATAACAAACAAAAATAGCCAAAACACATAAAAAACTATTTGAACAAAAAGCAATTGTATGCACACAACAAGTTCAGTTAAAAGGAAATATCAGGGGCTAAGTGGCAGAGTGGTGTCTCGTATGGCTATCAAACACCAATATAAATGGATATACCGTACGGGATGAATAACTATGGATGCAATAATAAAGGCATGGCTAACAACTTATAAATTATTACTGTGGTTACTAAATTATTACAGTGTCTACATATAAGTTACTAGGACGGTGAAACAAGGAACTAATTTCCCCCGTGGGATTAATGAAGTAAATAAAACCTAAATAATGTATATAAAATAAAGAAAGTAATTAATATGATATTACAGCATTATTATGAATTATGAATATCATTATTACGAATGAAAACGTGTAGATGGGGACAGATGGACAAAAATAAGAGATGGAAGAATGCCTGACGGGCAAGATGGAGGGAGAGAAAAACAGTAATATAATAGAAAGAAAGATGATGAGAAGAAACAGAGGGGATGGGAAAATGAGAAGGGGGAAATGTAGGGAGAGACAGAGGGTGAGCAATGTGAAAATAACTAAGAGGAAGCTAAGACTGAATGACAAGCATATGGGAAAATAAATGGAGTGACACACACACACACACACGTTATTGTAATAATAACTGCAGCTCCTTGTGTATTATTCACCTGATGTGTGGCTGCTGGATGGATCACCTGGATCCTAGAAGCCATCAGGCCTAGTCCTAGTCGACACAACTCACCTCGTCAGGAAGGAAGGACACGGGAACACATGTCACAGCGATGGAAGGAGACAGAGAAATAAGTAAAAGTACTTGTCACTACTGAGCCCTGCAGCTGAATAATCCCTCCCCCCTGCCCTTTTCCTGTCATAGCTCTTGCTGCTCTTGCTGCTCAGGTTTTATATACTTTTATTTCTGTTGATATTCTATTTATATTTTTCTATGCTTATTTTAATGTTTTTGTAAATAGGCTTCTATTTATTTATTGTTTATTGCCATTTTTTTGTTTGGTTATTATTGGGTTTATTTTTGTTCATTTTTTTAGGTGTACTGCATATTTCCATTTGTTCTATCTTCAAGTTTATTTTGTGGTTCATGTTTATTTTTATTTAATTCTTCAGAGAGTTCATGGCATATAGCCATTTCTCCCCCCCCCCCCCAATTTGAATCTTTCTTATTGTCTATTTTTGATGTGTACTGCTGTGACATTGCCATTTCCCTCCGGGGTTTGAATAAAGCAGCTGTATAATTGATTTGAAGCTTTTGTCCGATTACGAGCTACAGCCTCTCTCCGCTCCCTCCATCACCTCCAACGCGCCAACAGCAACTTCAGCCTCTGAATATTTAAGCGGAGATGAAAAGAAAAAAAAAATCATCGCTTCCAGAATTCCTACTCAAAGACAGTGGGGAGGGTGTTCCCCCCCCCCCAAAAAAAATATCCCATCGCTATATAATAACAAATGAAGTGTAATGTTATTGTGCATGGAAGCCGCGGGCCGGCGAGTGTACAACACACTTCCAAAGCGTTTCTCTCACATGGTTTGGTTTTTCTCCCCCTGCAGCAGCAGCAGCAGAGACCGGATGAGTCATGAGCACAGAGAAAAAGTGAAGTAACGCAAAGAAGAAGAAAGGAGGGAAGCAAGAAAAAAAACGGGGGACGAGCGGATGAGGAAACCGGGAAGTGATGGAGGAGAGCGAGATAATCGATTGTATTTATGGATTTATAATATTTGATAGGGGTGATGAACTTCTGGACAAACTGTTCCTTTTCAGTTATGGATTCACAGTAAAATCAATCAGCCGTGACCTCGTTTTCTATTTTAATACCAAGGGCGTGGGTTTCACCTTTTGAAATAAATATAACAGAACGAGTTGACATGATGTGCAACATGGACACGTGACACTGTATACTGTAGATAGTGATTGATTCAGGTCTGAATAGACAAGGACATAGATATAGAGAGAGAGAGCGAGAGGGAGAAAGAGAGTGCGACAGAGGGAGAGAGATAGTAGAAAGTCAGATATAGAGTGATAGATAATTAAAGAGATAGTTTATTAGAGATAATTGTAGAGGTAGAGATAGAGATAGAGAGACAAAGATAGAGACAGATAATAAGATAGAGAGTCTTCATCTTCAAAGGGATATTTTCTAATATTATATAATAATCATTGGGGTGTCCTGCACCGAGAGCACCAGGCGGGGTGTGTGTGTGTGTGTGTGTGTGTGTGTGTGTGTGTGTGTGTGTGTGTGTGTGTGTGTGTGTGTGTGTGGGGGGGGGGGGCTGTGGTCGGATGGGGCATCTGTGTTGGTGCGCATGGGGGCCACGCCGCCGGTCTGGCGGCACGGGACCGGGCTCCGGGTCCATGGTCAGTGCCTGGCATCCCCGGCCCGGGCTCTAGTGCCTGCACGAGGATGTGGGTTGTATGTGTTCCCACGGGGGCGGTGCAGGGTCACGTCGTGCTTCGTGGGGGGGTCTCCTGTGGCTGCAGAGCGTGGTGCTCGGGGCTTTCCTGGGGTTGTGGAGGGTCTATATGACTGGGGGAGTCAGGGGGGGCTTTGGGGCCTTTTCCGCTGATTGGAGGCGCTATGATATAAATTCCAACCTCATACAGCAGAACAAACTGGGACAAGTCCTGTAAACTCTCTGGTGCGTGCGCACACACACACACACACACACACACACACACACACACACACACACACACACACACACACACACACACACACACACACACACACACCTTGAACACCCTCCTGGTTACATCCCTCTCCTTTTCTCCCTCATTTACTGCCATAACTATGACAGGAAGAGGCCACGTGCCACAATTTCTGTTCCAGTTTCCGTCTACTTAATAAATTGTGTTTTGTCGATACATGTTTATATGTTAACGTTTTTCCATGTACATGATTGTTTCTATGTGTATCTGTCTCGCCTGTGGTGATTCTCCCCCTCTTGGAGTAGTAATAATGATTAGTTGTTTATAGACCCAGACATGGTAAAAAAGTTCTCAAAAGAGGGGGGTTGGTGGTGGTGGTGTGTAATAAAAAGCTGTGCTCTTGTCATCCTACAGGTCGTCCACAGGACAGAGTTATTGCAGCAGTTTTTGATGATTTAAGAATGAATAAAGAGTTGCCATGCTTGGCCTACAAATACTCTGTACGCCAAGCATGCTGACAGCACAGGTAAAAAAAAACAACAATACAGTTATGAGAATTAAACAAAAATTTAAAGACGCAATAAACCCAAAAATTAGCTGAAAAGTGCTCGTCTTACTCACATCATTCCAAGAAGTCACGTGGGGTATTTCCTTGTCAAAGAAGAAGAGAATAAAATTTCCAAGTTTTTAAGCAGTGTAAAACCATTTACGAAACGAATGTGAATATTTAAAAAAAGATATAATGTTGGTACAGTATCCAATCGATATTAACCATTTCCAAAAGAACAGCCATGAAACGATTCACGCATTCATAAATTCTGTCTCTGACTGCACCTGGACTCTTACCTGCCGACGCTGCGTTCCATCTTCAGCGCGCGCACACGCACACACACACACACACACACACACACACACACGTACTGGGAGATTTACCGGTTGTTAGGGAAACCTTAAAGAAAACAAGTATGCGCATATGAGAGAGGGAGAGCAGGAGAGGGGGGGGGGGGAGGAGGTGTGGCGTGTATGAAAGGATGTTCCTGCCACTTCACAGCGCTGAGGTCAAGGCGAGCTGCAGGGGAAGCCTTTAGAAGCTGGAGACACGACGGCATGTCTGAGACGCAACGGGGTGGAGGAATCAGTCGAGAGGGCGGAGGTGGTGGAGAGGCAGCAGGAGGTGGAAGTGGAGTTGGAGGAATCAGTCAAGAGGGAGGGCGTGAAGGAGGAGGCGGATGGACGTACACCCGTTCTCATGTTCGAGTCTAAAGTATTGATGGAAAACACCACCCACAATATATTTGAAGGAGTTTAGTCAAATACAGTACAATATCACTATATTAATACAGTATAATCATTTACATAACCTTCATACATTATGTATAGATAGTTATTGCTTAATGACAATTTAAAAGGTCTGCTGCAGCTTCTGAATGTGCTTCAAGGCAGTCCAATGGGGCGAACGTTCGAATCTAAAAACAAACAAAAAAAATGAAATCCCCATTTTAAAAACAGAAAGCTCACAACACAGTCAGACAGTCTGTGTGTTATTACAGTGGAAACCATCTAGTGCTCACGTCTGTCCGGTCAAATCGATCACTATAAGTGGTAATGGTAATAGCTAATGGTATCAATGGCTCTGTAGAGGCTGACACGGGACGCGCGCGGCTTTTTTGTGGAGTTCAATGAGGAAATGGGGGTAAATAAACACATCTCAAATAAAAACACTGTTTTTATTATTATTTATTTTTTTGACAAACTGGAAACAGGGAAACGCAGTGGAGCGGAGAACGCTCCCTCTCCGTTACGCATTTATGCCATCGATCTGCACCTGCCTGTTTCACCAATTATCAGTCTTCATTCAATTTTAAACTTAGAATAATTGTCGGACAGGTTTTAAAGTGTTTAATGTGGTGCTATGCAAGATCCTGATCCGCCTGGGGCGTACCGCCGCAACTGCAGACGGGTTACCGCGAGGCAAAGTGTCATGGGAGTAAAGGAAAAATAAATAAACAATTATATATAATTACCAGTTTTATATTTTTACCATAAGTTGTCATATGGTAAAAAATGTGTATGGAAAGGTCCAAATTGAACACTGTAAGCGGACTTCCCCATTACTATAAGTAAATAATTTAAACAGCATTTGTATAAGATTGATTCCGTCCCAAGCTTTTTGATCCATATAAGTGGTTGATCACTGTAACTGTGATCATTATAAGCGGTTTCCACTGTACCAAATAAAATAAAAAAACTTGCATTAATCATTTTTATTATTATTGCAAATTACTTCTTATGGCTAATTCCGCATGTGTTCCTACAAAAGGGAAGCTGCATTACTTCCTACTGTCATCCCGTTATAGCCAACGTTGGGCTATGGATATACTGCAGTGTGGCCGTTTCGCCCACCACGTGCCATCCAAGTGACTTTTTCAGGGACCTCTGGTACAGAGACACAGAAGACGGGGGTTGTAGACACCGGTTTATTGTAGAGAGAGGGCCAGTTGGAATAAGCCCAGGAGCAGATTGACATGTGTCATGACGGGGCTCCTCTCTCCTGGGTGAGTGTGGGGATGGGGTTTTTACCTGCTGCTCAGCAGACCAGCCAACGAGCAACAGATATGCAGCCACACTGATCCCAATTGCCTAGATCCAGGTCGGGTGTGGCTGCTCAACCCAGACCATCCCCAAACCACATGCAGCAACTTGAAAAAACTATTTTTTAATAGAAATTATTTAGCATGTTATATTACATATTTGAAAAGTACACTCATACACGTGGGACTATTATGTGAGATTCCTGTTTTCATTAACAAGATTTAACGTTATTTTATTTCCCCAGGCATGAATGTTTGCCCCATTGGACTGCATTAAAGCGCTGTGAGAAGAAGAAGCAGAGGCAGAGTGGTAAGCTTCTGCAGCAGAGTGGTACGTTTCTGCGGCAGAGTGGTACGTTTCTGGGGCAGAGTGGTACGATTCTGGGGCAGAGTGGTATGTTTCTACAGCAGTGGTACGTTTCTACAGCAGTGGTACATTTCTGCGGCAGAGTGGTACGTTTCTACAGCAGTGGTACGTTTCTGCGGCAGAGTGGTACGTTTCTACAGCAGTGGTACGTTTCTGCGGCAGAGTGGTACGTTTCTGCGGCAGAGTGGTACGTTTCTGCGGCAGAGTGGTACGTTTCTGGGGCAGAGTGGTACGTTTCTACGGCAGAGTGGTACGTTTCTGGGGCAGAGTGGTATGTTTCTGGGGCAGAGTGGTATGTTTCTGGGGCAGAGTGGTATGTCTCTGGGGCAGAGTGGTACGTTTCTGGGGCAGAGTGGTATGTTTCTACAGCAGTGGTACGTTTCTACAGCAGTGGTACATTTCTGCGGCAGAGTGGTACGTTTCTGGGGCAGAGTGGTACGTTTCTACAGCAGTGGTACGTTTCTACAGCAGTGGTACATTTCTGCGGCAGAGTGGTACGTTTCTGCGGCAGAGTGGTACATTTCTGCGGCAGAGTGGTACATTTCTACAGCAGTGGTACGTTTCTGCGGCAGAGTGGTACGTTTCTGGGGCAGAGTGGTACATTTCTGGGGCAGAGTGGTACGTTTCTGGGGCAGAGTGGTACGTTTCTGGGGCAGAGTGGTACGTTTCTGGGGCAGAGTGGTACGTTTCTGGGGCAGAGTGGTACGTTTCTGGGGCAGAGTGGTACGTTTCTACAGCAGAGTGGTACGTTTCTGGGGCAGAATGGTACGTTTCTACAGCAGTGGTACGTTTCTACAGCAGAGTGGTAAGTCTGTCAACAGTAAAGTGTTCAGCGAGGTTATATATTGAACAGCTACAAATCAAATCTAACCAGCATTTTAGAAAGACCCCAGGGTGAAAAACAGCTCACTTCCCTTTAAATTATCATTAACAAAATGAAGATTAATGGAATATTTAATTGCATTTGTTGTTTCTTCAGTCAGGGTGTCCAGGAACCTGTTGCTTGAATATTATGTCCATGCTACAGACACTAATGGTTTAATCATCCAGCATATTATCTGTAATAAGATATCATTTGAATTTAACAACAACACGCGCCACTTTATCAGTGCTCTGACACTGACTGCTGTTCTGCTGCTTTATCTGCAGTTGAGGAGCATTATGGGATGCATTACGGGAGACAGACCAGCAGACCAGTGATGGATGGATGGAAAGATGAGGGGAGCTAGACCGTTTCAACCTAGTCTGTACTGCCTCCTGCTGCGAAAACAAGGGTATTGCACCATTTAAAAAAATCTGTAAATACGTATAAGATATTTGAGTTTTTTGATGACTTGTGGGGGATATTCAAGAATGTATATTTCTAAAGGAGTATTTTTGGAGCAGATTAGGGTCACAGTCAGCACATGTCATTTATTGACAGCAGAAAATGAAGAAAATTGTTCTTTTTTTGGGGGGCGGTGGGTTAAAAAATGAATGAATAAACATATACATATAATTTTTTGGGGGCATGTGCTTAATAAAGACCTGTTCTGCACAACTAAATTGGAAGCTTTAATAAGACTAATTAATACAAGAAGTCAACGATTCTTACTGTTAATCAACATGTAAAAAATGTTATTTTCTTACCTCACTTTAGGGCAGTGTTTTCCAACCTGCGGTACCAGGCCCCACAGGGGGTCGTCAGAGATCGCAGAGGGTGTCACGAGGCCTCTGACGATTTGAAGAAAGTGCTCCTTTAATATTCAAATGCTGGTTCAAAAATCCACATTCAGGAAATTCAGGAAATAAATGACAGGGAGGAACATAGAAATCTTTCAACAGGTCTTTTGGTAAAATCAATTTTTATTTATTCTCATCCATAGAGGCATTTTTAGAAAATATACTCATTTCCAGGCCTGTAAAAGCAGATTAAAATAGTAAATGTTCCAGGAAATGACTAAAGTGATGCTAACACCAAAAGCACACGCACAACGACAGCTCAGAACAGAATTAAATTCGAACAAAACAACACAAACAAAAACACGGTGCTTCAACTGGTTACTCTTTCACATCGGTTAGTGCGTTAGATTATTTACATATTGTGTTTAAATAATTACAAACTCACGCTGAGTCACAGATTGTCAGGGAAAAAAAGAGTGCATGAGGACGACACGTTTCACCATATTCAGCGCTTGGTTTTTGCACATCATTAAAATGTACATTATTACAAAATGCATAAAACAATAAGAGCAAAAACACCAGGTCTGAACTTTGACCTCCCTGCCTGAGAAACAGCCACAAATAATGATTCAAAAATAAATACAAGCGGACATGCATGTTTGTTCAATGAGGAAAAAGGAGAAGAGAAATAAAAACAAGCAAACAGAACTTGTGGTGGACGTCCACACAGTTTTAAGAGCTTTTCCGGGCGTGCCGCTCCTCCAGGGGGCGTCATAACGGCTCTCTGCTTCCACGCTGCGGACTGTCGTGGCCTGGACGAACGAGAGCGGAACATCACAGTCCAGTATTTTAGCCTTTTGCCCTTTAAAATGGAGGCAAAACGATGTATACTAATAAACAACACACACACACACACACACACACACACACACACACATGTTCCATAGTACTTTTATTTTGGGACCTGGTACTTTTGTTTTTGTAAGTTTTAAACTTCCGGGGTAACACGGTGAAAGGGTGAAGTCGCTGACATTTGGATCCATGTGGACCAGAGGGCTGATTTTGATTTGGAGCGAAGCAGGAGTCCGTGTGCAAAAGTTTTGTTTTGTGTTTGTTTTCATTTACCAGGCACTGCTGCAATAAAAGGCTGTGGCCGAACCTGAATCGCATCTTGAGTTCTGCCTTTCATACAGGGTTACACACATGTATACACACACACACACACACACACACACACACACACACACACACATACATATATACACATATACATACATATATACGTATATATACGTATATATATATATATATACGTATATATATATATATATATATATATATATATATACGTATATATATATATATATATATATATACGTATATATATATATATATATATATATATATATATATATACGTATATATATATATATATATATATAAAAGGCAAACACACATTTCAGTGCTCAGGACTAGGAAACAGCTCCACTGTCAGCTTGTCGTACAAAATGAAGAAGCGTAACACTGTCAGAGGGTATGTTAACAGGCAACAGTCAAAAATATTTTAGGTTGGCTTTAAACTTGAAAAAGGAACTTGCTTGTGAGAGGAACTTCTCACCGATACAACGGTAAGTGCTACGGGTAGCATTTAACTCCAAGATGGCAAAAGTCACTGCTTTGAGAAGAATTCTTTGCTCTTCTTTACATCAGGGATAATACATATACATATATATATATATATATATATATATATATATATATATATACATATATATACATATATACATATATATACACACACACACATATACATATATATATATATATATCTACACATATATCTACACACACACAGATATATATACACATACATATATATATATATATACATAAAATAGACATTAAAACTGAAAACTAAACCTAAAAATTGGCAAACGATGAAAAGGTTTCAGAGTTCTGGATTAAACGTGCTTCATGGTACTCATTTTTTGGGGAGGGGGGGTACATACAGCAGCTCCCGTCCAGAGAAGGGTTTCTGAGCTGGGGGTGGAAGGGCTTCTTCACAGGCAGTTTAGCATCCGAGGACCATTCCCGCTCCATGCCTGAAAATGGCGCGCACACACACACACACACACACACACACACACACACACACACACACACACACACACACACACACACACACACACACACACACACACACACACACACACACACACACACACACACACACACACACACACACACACACACAGTGGGGGTGGTGTGTGGGAGGGGGGGAGGGGAAGCTAAATAATCCAGATACTTGATTGTCAGGCAATCGAAAAGAGGTGCGTGCACACTCTTAAAAACAATGTTGACGTGCACATCACACATCGCACATACACACAGCACACATGCTCGCAGACATAGATAGATCCTAAAGGCAATCCCTAAAGTCCTACGCACCAATATCACAGGAGTGGGCTCTCCTGGTGTAAAGTGACTGAGCTGGAAATCCATTAGTGCCCCCATCTTCCTCTGAGTGGTGAAACACATGTCAACATCATCACCACCATTTTTTACTGATGTGATGTGGAAATGAGCTTTTTCTTTTAAAAATCCACATCATCATTATCTTAATTATTTTATTTAGATCTGATTAGAAAATGTGGTTTTTTTTTTTTTTACTAATATTTTTTTTTAAATATTGAATTGTAAATGCTGTGGTTGTCCTATTTTGTTCTGCACCAGACTGTAATGTATCATATTACAGCTGGACAGTCTTATTTTAAACAGTGATATTTAACCTGTCGCTGCAGCCACCCAGTGGGTTGTAAAAGTACTGCAAATGGGACGCCAAATCATTGGCAAAACATATAACATTATTATTATTATTATTATTAATATTATAATGATAAAATACTAAAATTAAATAAATAAAGTATATATACACACCGCATATAAAACAAATTTCTGTCTCTTTTGTTTTTTCGGTTTTCAAGCAGGTCTTGAGTCCAACAGAACAGTTTGAGTCTTCATGTTTTATCGATACCTTGAGTGAGGGTGGAGTTGGCGGACTCGGGCTCTTGGCGCGGGCACGGCGGGCTCCGCTCCTGAGCGGGCGGAGCGGCGGGCGGAGCCTCGGGCGGGGTGACGACGGGGGAGGATTTGGGGGTGATCTTGGTTTTCTCCGGGAGAGAACCGTCTCTGGACAGATCAACACTGGGCTAAAGGAGAGAGAGTTTCAAACTTGACTTGATGGATGTATGAGCTGGAACAACAATTTGATAAACAAATACAGCTGCAGGCAGCAATACGCGGGGTCCAGGGTAGTCGGACCTTCGTTAAAGTTCAACGGACGAGTGTGCTTTGGCTCTCTGTTCCGGTGTGTTTTGTGACTGCAGAAGTTCATTCTATGATCGGGTGGCGTTTGCGGCGGTGGGTGGGTTTCCTACGCTGCGACTAACGGCGGTGATCGTTCTGATGTAGGGCTGCACCATTATGGCTGAAATGATCATCACGATCAAATGATCATTATTTTTTCAATATTGTGGTCAGGATTACTCATATTTTGGGGAACAGAATTGAAAATAATAATACATAATAATACATATATACATAACAGCAAATAATGATAAATAAACTAGTAATGGTCAACAACAATAAAAAAATCTATCATAAATAATAATAATTATTATTATTACTATTATTATGATGACAATAAAACTGCTACAAAATAAATCAATACAAACCTTATTGGGGATAGGAGGGCGTTGGCCCTCTGGTCCCCTGGATTTCATTTTATCTTCCTGGCTTTGTTCGCCCCGTTCTCCTGCTCTCTCTCCTTCCAGCCTCCCTGCCTCCTCTGTTCACAAAGACACATTTGAAGGATTTGAGCATCCAGTGTAAGCATATTTCGAAGGGAAGTTAAAAGTTGTTCAGAATCTCATTTATTTTTTAACTCCTCATGGAGGCCTCGTCGTGGATATTATTACTCCTACGCCGCCACCAGGGGCGGAAATTACAGCGGGGTTCCGGGAATAAACAGTTGTCTCCCTCAACATATCATTGTTAACAAAACTATATCATTTGAAATAATAGGGGGATTCGCAGCTCTTCGCCAGCGTTGGGTCGCCAGTGATCAATGCACCGACAGTGTTTTTACTTTCAGAGGTAGGTTATTATATTTTACTCCGTTTCCCTGTGTAACAAAACAAGCACCGGGGGACGCGTTCTCTCCGAAACCAAAGTTACGCCCTTGGCCGCCACATATTCTGCTTTCTGTGTGTCCAAAGGGAGAGATAAAAATCAACCCTCACAACCACTTTGGTTCAGCAACATAGAGCGAGCGAGCGAGCGAGCGAGCGAGCGAGAGAGAGCCCTTCAAACCAAACAAAGCATTTATATTAGGAAGAGCCTGGGGTTTAATTCAGAGCTATTTTTTAGGAATCTTAAAAATCTAAAACCCTAATGACGTAACTCAATCCCACAGTGCGGTGTTTTTCCCCCACCACTGTTGGAGAGATGGGCAGGTGTCCCAATAAATCTTTTTCAAATTCCACTTTAAAAAATAAAATTGAGATTAGCTCATGCATGCAAGACCCAACTTGCACTTGAATCATTTGTGAATCATAAACTCTTAGGTCATAATAATAATAATAATAAGCAGTTCTATGGGTATGAAAAAAAAAAAGTGAAAACCTTGCACTGTAACAAAGCATGTTTTTTTTTTTTTTACATGGGTTTCTTTTTTCCATTTCTTGTTAATATAAAAAAATGATTTGTTAGACTGCAAGGTTTTGGGACTAAATAAATGTCTTCTTTATCCACAAAAAAAACCCAAAAAAAAAACAGGGAGAATTATGAATGAGCTGCTTGTGATCAGGAAAGAACAACAGCCCCGGGTTCGCCCTGAGCTGTGTACGAAGCATAACGAGATCATTCTCGGCTCAGCCTTTAAAATTAAAAAGTAAGGTGCTCAATTATTTAACAATGATTTAATGGTGTCCAGGTTTGGCCTCCGGCTATTGTACCAATGTTTTAGGTCCCACTACGATGCGTCTTTACCAGATAAAGATCAGAGGGATTTCACTGTGACTCAAACGCGTCTGTCCCACGGCGCCCAAAACCCGGTACCACCCGCTAACATCTGGCTTTTGTCATGAGTGGGAAAGGTTACACCCGGGTTCCAGTCCTGGGTCAAATGACCGTGTAATGGTCAGGGGTTTTCATCGGCTCCATCTCCGATCGGCTCTGATGAAAACACGACACCCGGGTCGACCCCAGAATATCGCGTGTTGAAGTTCGGGACGTTGGCTGCTTAAATAGACAGGAATATGCGCGTCAGTCCATCATTTCATATCCAAGTTTAGAATCCAAAATCAAAACCATTTTTAAACAGCTGAAAACATATTTAACCCTGCGAATAATTAGCAGCAGTTTTTATTCTTATTATCATTTTGTTACTTTTAATATTTTATTCATTATTTTGTTTGCATTATCTTGTCACATTTCATGCTTTTAAAGGTTTAAATTCTTCTTCATCCTGTTGAACTTGACCTTTTAAGGGGCCTTTTACCCATTTGTTTTCTTTTTAATTTTTATTTTAGCCTTCATGTGAGTTGCATTTTAGGTATGAAATGCGCTTTATGAGTAAAGTGTATTATCCTCATTATTGGAACATGACCATCCAAAATGCAGTACCTAGGCTCTCCTGCGGGTGTCGCTGCCTCATTGCAGCCAGATTTCAACCTTTCTTTTTATTTTATTTTTTTTTAAACGTTAGGCACATTAATGTGAGCTGCATTCATGTATGTAAGGCGCTATAAAACCAAATGTATTATTATTATTATCATCATTGTTGAAAAACAAGCATCTTAAATGCAGTACCTAAGCTTTCCTGCAGGTGTCGCTGCCTCATCGCAGCCAGACTGGGCTTGCTGCTCTGTGGAGGAGGCTCCGGCCTTTGCACGCCAGCCTCCTGCTTCTCCTCCACCTCCGCCACGTCGGCCTCCGTCTCCATCAGGGGGACGATCCTCTCCTGCCTCCGCTCCGCCTCGCCCGCCCGCCCCTCGGGTGCGGGGGCGTGGCCGTGGCCGTTGCCGTGGGCGACCGAGGACGTCTGGTCCAGAGGCTTCCCGTCGCAGGTGCTGCCGCTGCCGTCCGAGTCTTCGATTTCGGCGCCGATGCAGCTGTACACCATGCTGACCAGGTCCGTGGACTGGCATGGAGGACGAGAGGGACGGGGAGAGAGAGAGAGAGAGAGAGAGAGAGAAAGGGAGAGGATCAAAGCAAAGCCGCTCCATCTTTCGCTCTGTCGGACGTCGGGCGGCCCACATAAACACAAACCGCTGAGAGGAAATGGAGGGCTCGGGCGACGCCCCGCCATGTCACCTCCACGGTAATAAACCCAGAGCAGGGGAAGCAAGCGCTTTTGATCCCTATCTGGAAAATGAGTTGGGAACATAACATCTGATATACAAACTGGGTCGACCAGGCTTTGTTTTGTCTCTTTTGTGCCAAGAAGAAACATGAAAAGGCGAAATATTTTGGCTTCTTCCGCGTCGCCTGCGCGGGTGATGTCCAGGAGCCCCGCCCCTGAGGTCAGAGGTCAGCTTGCCTTGATGGGTGTTTCGGCAGGACGGACGCCTGCTGCCGGACCTGCTCGTAACCGGGACGTCACAACTCAAGGACGGCCGCCATGAGGGACAAAACACAGACATGGAGGCGCTTCAAACCGGCCCGGGCGTAATTCCAAGGTCAAATTCAACCGCAAAGATGCTCGATTGGAAAAGAGCTACAGAGACAGTCAAAAGTCAAAATAAGTAGGGAAAAATAAAATTAAATCTAAAAAGTCAAATAGATTGAAGGATTATTTGAGTTGTTCTAGTGTTTGTTGCATCTGTCGTTGGTGAACAGTACTTTCACCTCCTACGTGTGACCAACTACGTTAAAATAGCAGAGGAAGCACATACACAACACAAATACATTCAACAGCGGTTTCTTATGAAGCAACAGCTTAAAAAAAAAGGAGATATATATATATAGATATATATATATCTATATATATATAGATATATATATATATACATACACACACATACACACACACACACACACACACACTAATATATATACATTTACATATACACACACACACATATATATGGGATTTAATTTAAAAAAATATATAAAAATAAAAAACAACAGGCTGTGCAGTACCTGTCTCTGGATGAGGCAGGACGGGCTGGACGGCCTGACGCCGTGCAGCGGCCGAGGAGAGGCCGCGCTGCCGTTGGCTGCCAGAGCCGCCGCCTCCCCCTTCCCACAATCCTTTGCGTGTTGGATCAAGGAGTAGATGTTGTCCGCGGCGCTGCAGGGGCGAACAGAGAGAATGACGGATTCTAACTGGTTCTCAGCCTCATTTCTATCTCCACTGCATGGCCAACTAAACGCTGCTTCCCGGTTAAAAATAGATGGACGGACACACGGACCCGGGGGCTGTTTCAACTGCCCCCTGTGATACAGCACATGGCGGAAAAAAAAAAAAAGGTAAATCCATAATAAAGGTGTGATACGACGGCAAAGAGAAGACAAGCCTCAAAAAACAAACAACATAAAGATGACAGTAAAACCGGCCGGCTTCAATAAGCTCAACTTTTGTCAGAGAAAAAAAATTAGTAGTATTACTCTATTATTACTATTACTATATTATTATGAGACAATAATATAATAATAATAATATGTGTTGGAAGCTGTTATCTCAGTTTCGATTAAGCACACTGTTAACCTAAGAGGCAAACCACCCATTGTAGAATTACTGCAGTGTGTGTGTGTGTGTATATATATATATATATATATATATATATATATATATATATATATATATATATATATACATACACACACACACACACAGCATCTGTGGGATGGGCTGGAACAACAAGCCCGTTCCATGGGGGCCCCACTTTTCTCCTGCCATGGGCACATTACACGACTTTCAGAGTCATCAGAGCGCTGCTCACACGACACAACTTGTCTTGTGATCGGGATTCTTGCGGTCTTGTGGTTTCACACTACATGACTAATGGATGACAGGGGCGTCACACATTACAAGATCTTCAGAGTCCCAGATGAGTCTGTCTGATCTCCAAACTGTTTTTTCACAGAAACACACACAAGGATTGACACTGGAATTGATGCGATACCATGCGTGGGGACGGGATTATTTATTATTCTTGATCCCTGTATAAAAATATGTAAATAAATAAATAAATAATAAAAGCGGATTTAAAAAATAAATATATGAAAAACCTCGACCAGTCAGAGCATTTTTCGGTGGCACGAGGGGAACCTACACATTATTAAGCAGGTGCTTTTAATGTTTTTAATGCTGATCGGTGTGTGCCTTCCCCAGTCTTTTTTTTTTTTTTTTTTATCTTTAATATCAAATTTTGCAACCAATAGCATCTCCCCACTGCCACTAAAATGTCAGTGCTAATCCCAGTACTTATCTATTTTTTTTTTTCTGCTCAAGTATTTTATTCCTCTTTGGCGCCTACTCTCGACGACTGCACGATTATGTAAGATCACCCTCAATATATTTAATGCAAAACAAAAATCAGTTCAAGCAAATGAAGCCGGATTTGAGAGGGGGCTGTGTTCTGCTGCCATTTAAATATTCACGAAGCATCGTAGTCGCGTTAAAAATCCTCCCCGGTCACTTTAAAGGAACAGTGCAGTGCCTCCGCGTTCCGCGTTCGGGTCCTCGCTCCTCCCCCGCCTTACTCTGAGTCCTGGTTGGAGATGGTGGAGTTGCGGTTTTTGCGGAAGCCGGAGAAGATGGACAGCATGCTGCGCCTCTTCTTCCTCCTCAAAGACTGGTTCTGATGGAGGGATGACAGTTGGCTGAGAGAGAGAGAGAGAGGGAGACATTTTAATGAACATGTATATTTCAAATATAATAAAACTAAATAATTCAATGGTATTTCTTTACAAATAAAATTCTATTTTTCCTTAAAACGCTGATAAACCAATAGACAGGAGCTTATGCAGGGCCGCGTCGATCACCACCGTCGCCGCATGGCGCAAAGTACGTCTGTGGCAGACTCGGGGGCGTGGTGGAGCGCGCCCCGGGAGGCGAAGTGCCAGCTGTGGCCAACTGAACGACCGGCCAATCACAGCAGCTGGGAAGGCATTTTAATCTGTCGGTCTTGTCTCGCAGGAGGGGGACGGCAGGGTCGGCTCCGAGGGAGTCCCGGTCGAGGCCCTGCCCACAAACATCCCATATTCACTGCGCGATCCTAACTGGAGCTCGTTTGGAATAAAACCGCCGTGCCGGCGCTTCAACCCCGCACTGCGCGTCCTCGGCGAGGGCCTTTTGTGCCGATCGCGACACAACGTCCGTGTTTCTTCTTCGATCGTTAAAATAAACAAGCTGCGAGAGCGCAGCGGCGTTAACCCCGCGGCCGGAAGACATTTCACGTCTGAGACTTTCGAGTTGGCCGCGGGTCAGGAGAGGTCGCCAACCGACCGACCGGGTGGATGTGAGGTGCACTGACGGCTACGCCCCCCCCACCGAGTCCACCAGGATCCTTCCCACACCCGCTACAAAACCAGCCGGGACCCAAAAGAAAGGCCTTTTTAACTGACGAAGGAAAAAAATAACATACCGCGTGTGTGCGTCATGTGACGTCAAGGTCACATCAGTCAATAAATAATAATCATCTGGGTGACTACACACCCCCACTATTCAGACCCCCCCCGGGCCCCGCCCGGATACAGTTTCATTCATTCATAAAATTAAGTCTGAGGGGCAACTAGATTTCACCTCAGCACCAATGCACCGTGAGAGCAAGCTCAGAATCTACTGCTCATTCTTCAGTATGCATGGACAGTGTAGTGTGTATAAATATATATTATTATTATATATATTTTTTTTAAACGGGTTTAAAATGGAGAAATCAACCACGAGCTGTTAGTTAATTCCAATAGGAATCCGTCTAATTCAGCGGTCTCACCTGTCGGGAAGCACTCGCTTGGTGTAAAAATCTGGTAATCCATCCTCCAGGAGGTTCACGCCTCCATTCTCTGAACAATGCTGAACATGGGCACACACACACACACACACACACACACACACACACACACACACACACACACACACACACACACACACACACACACACACACACACACACACACACACACACACACACACACACACACACACACACACAGCAGATAACAGGATTACACCAACTAACGCCTCCATTTAGACTAAAGTTATCATTTGGAAAGGCCAGCTGGCACAGAGGCATCACCTGCAAAAAGTAAAGTAAAGCCATTTGATAAACTTCCATCCCTGCTGACCCGGCCCACTTTGTCCTGATTTAGTAAAAAAATTAAAAATACATCAAAGTCTTAAAACTCACAAAATCCTAAGGTACCCCCCCCCCCCCCCGAAGAGCAGAGCAGGAGATATGAAGATCTGAGCGACACACACACACACACACACACACACACACACACACACACACACACACACACACACACACACACACACACACACACACACACACACACACACACACACACACACACACACACACACACACACACAAAATCGCTTTGTTTTGGTTTTGTTT
Organism: Zeus faber; assembly: GCF_960531495.2. Lineage (NCBI taxonomy): Eukaryota > Metazoa > Chordata > Actinopteri > Zeiformes > Zeidae > Zeus > Zeus faber. The sequence goes on along the minus strand of NC_137196.1, from coordinate 24,765,964 downwards.
GTTTCTAAGAGGGAGCTAATTTTGGAAAATGCCGGTGGCACAGAAAACAATATGAATTCATCAAAGTTCAGATTAGAGACAGGAGAGATAAGGCAACATGGAATTGGATAAACAAAACAAGTCCCGTATATGTACATTATATAGCGTCCAGTGTGCTTTTATACAGTATACACTATATAAATATAAATGCAAAATACATAACATTTGGTCATTTTTATTTATTTATAATTAAAAAAAATTAAAAAAAAATTAAAAAAAGTACAATCCCTGATCTGTAATTTGTCGAAATATGTGCAACACTCTGATTCCTATATATGTATTTAGTTATTTCTACCTAGGTATATATTTTTATATATTTTATATTGTTTATAGTGCTTACCTTGATTCTTTCTTACTTTCAGTTACTATGACTCTTTATTGACGCTCTCTATTTCCTGTTGTCACTTTATGCGGCTGTAACTGGGCAGATTTCCCCGTTGTAGGACGAATAAAGGTTCATCTTATCTTAACCCAAAAAATTACCTCATGGAAGGTCTTTCCATGTTTCCATCAATTGATCCATTTATCAATTTTTGGGTACTATGGTTTCATACACGCTTAATACGCCCACATACTAACTTCTTGTAATAAAATAAATATGTGAGGATGTGATTTCGGACTCTTTCGTATTTCGTGATCCTATTTCTCACTGGTGGACAGGCAGCGTCCTTCACTGTGACCCTACACGAGAACACACACACACACACACACACACACACACACACACACGCACACACGCACACGCGCGCACCAGAGCAAGGTCAAAGGTCATGGACTCACAGCCTCAGGTGGCAGGTGCCCCGCCCGGTGTCTCCGCGGGGGCCTGGGCCGGACGTGGGTCACGTGGCGCAGTGGGGAGCCGTTGGTGGGAAGGGTGGCGAGGCAGTCCCACGACGCCGAGCGGGACAGGGGGGCCGGGTGAGCCGGGTCGGCGGAGGGGGGAGGAGGAGGAGGGGAGGAGCAGGCCTCCTCACCCAGACCTGGGGCGGGGAAGAGGGGAGGATGGGGAGCTGTGCTTAGCTGCTCCCTTTTTGTTGTCCAAAAAAAGCCTGTTCCACGGGCGGCATTTATTTTTTGTTTTTTTTCTTTAAATGTCATTTGGGGCCTCACTCAGGCGGGTGGAGACGGGACGGATCCTCCTGGTCCTGGCGCTCCGCTTCTTTATGGCAATCGTATCCTGTTGACAAAAAAAGAAAAACACAAATAAAAAGTTTAAAAGTTATGGGATCTAAACCTGAATTAAAAAAAAATATATATGAAAAACTATTGTTGATTTTGTCATGGCTAAGCGTGCAGCTTCATCACATGCATTATGGGATACACTTGCCAGTGTAGTTTTATGCCAGTGGCATATTTACAATATTTCACATTGTAATTTCCAATTTTTTAAAATGTTTTTAGGTTATTATTCTGTTTATAGTATATACATTATTTTCAAATTCTTCAATGTTCTAATTCATTTTCAGGTTCCGATAGATTTAGGTTGACAATTTCATTCCTTTTATTAATTGTTTTCATAATTTTCAATGGTTTAATTACAGTAGGTATGGTTTTAATTAATCATTCGGTTTGTTGTATATTTTCAAAATTTTCCATCTTCCAGTTCATTCTGAGGTTTATTGCTGATGATCATTGCTTTATATTTGCTGTTTTTTTGTTCTTATCACTTCATTATAATTGCCTATATTTTTGTCAGGTGTTGTGACAATGCAATTTCCCTCCGGGGATGAATCTATCTATCCATCCATCCATCCATCCACCCACACATCTACTTATCTATCCATCCATACAGCCATCTATCTATCCATCCATCCCAAAAATCGGATCCAACCATTTGTTCCTTTGGGTCCAGGTTGTACTGGCAGTCAGTCTGTGTGGCAGAACTTCACACAGGAAGTGGAAGCGGGTCATCTGTTTGAAACTCAAATCTAAAATCTGCTTCCACCTCCTGTTCGCCTTTCAAATCGGAACAGTAAAAAAAAATAAAAAATCAAATAAATAAAAAATTGAAAAAACGTCCCGCGTTTCGGCTCCCACCTGGAATCAACTCGTGGACATTTGGTTCCTTCACAAACAAAAAGAAGCGACGCGGCCAACTCTTCAAATGTCCATTTCATTTCCCCCGCGTTTGTGAAGTTTGTAAAGGCGTCTAAAAATAAAACCCGCCCGAGCGAACAACTTCCAGCCCGGGCCTCTCGTAGAAGACAGAAAACAACCAAAATAAATGTACAGTGTATTTAAGCTCCCTCTAAAATTATAAAACATTCACCAGCCACGGTAAAGGTTAATCAGGTCACATAAAAAAATAAAATTAAAAAATGCTGCAGCTTTCGTCTTGTGCTGCAGTAGTTTTTTTGTTTTTTTGTTCCACAATCTGCTTTCCATAGGTTGTGATGTCTCTGCTTATGAGCGTTTTCTCTCACATCTCTCTGAAGGAACTCAGACAATGTTTCCGATGCCAATAAACCCCTTTGAATTGAGAAAGTCAGACGTCTGTCAAAAAGCAAATAAATAAATAAAAATTTTCAAGAGGGAAAACAACACCGTGTGTCATTGTAACCGGCGTCCCACGCTGCGCGAGCGGCGGATTTATCAGAGAAATTGTGAAAAGTGAGCGGACGCCTGGGGAGAGCCCCGCCCGCTCCTGTGTGACTGTAAATAGAAGCACCTGGCAGGTTATGGCACAGAGAGCCACCCTACGAAAAGTTTGGTGAAGGATTGTCCGGTTTGGGCGAGAACTGAGGAAGTTGCAGCGACGTAGAGATCCTTCAGGTTTTTATTTGTATTTTCTTTAGAGCGTCTGTTAAAAGTGCAACGTTTGAGCGTTTTAAAGTGAGTGTGTATGGGAGACGCCGCCCTGCAAACTGATGCCGGGGTCACACCGCCGGCGACGGGGCTTCTGTGCACCGGGCGTCCGCGACCCCGCCGGCTCGAAATCGATGGGCTGTTGTGGGCGCATTAAACATTTCCGACCTCTCTCCCTTTCCATATTTAATATAATTATGGAGATAGATGGCGCCGTGTGTACTTTTTTCTTTTTAATTAAAATGAGGGCGCTGTTCGCTTGGCAAAATAAATTACCTCCCGAAAAGAATTCCATAAATAATCTAGCCCTCCGTTCCTTAAAATAAAGATTGTCCTTACTGGATGAACATAAAATGACGTGTTCCTTATTTTATCGATAGTTTAAGGGACATTTTTCATGAATTGAAAAAAAATAGAAAACCCAATCATGTGTCCGGGCATCCGTTTTCCAAGGATGGAAGGAAAGTGAGAGGAACCCTGATCGCAATTGAGCCGCTCGATTTGACGTATTTCATGTCCCTGCGGCTTGTAAACTCTGGAGGGGGAAAAACATATACACTACACTGTACATATATATAATAATAATATTATGGATGCAGACGTACGATGCCCAGGTTGAGGCTCAGCTCGTCGTCGGGGAACTCCAGCGAGTCGTGGATCCTGGACTGACGGGCGGCGGAGCGACGGCTCGTCCCCACGTCGTCCCAGCGCTTCGCCTGCGAGACCTGCCGCAGCTGCAGAACGCACGCACGCACGCGCACGCACGCACACACACACACACACACACACGCACACGCACACGCACACACACACACACACACACACACACACACAGAGTTATCTTCCCTCATTCGTGACTGTATTTCACTGCATCATTTACATTTCTGTTTTTTACTTGAGCTTATATTCGTCACTTTTTGTTTTCCGTTTGCTTTGGGAAATTAGAATGTGTGTTTCCCATGACGAAAAACAAACAAAAACAACCAGTGCACACATAAAATTGAACGTGCATATGGAATGGAAAAATCAAATAGAAAAATCACAAAAAGACACCGGTCACAGACAGGTTAGACAGGTCACAGCAACAAATGCTTCATCCACATTCCTGCACACCCCCTGCTGGGAGCGCCACTCTGTCCTTTCCTTCCACAGAAAAGGAGAGACTAGATTATTACATTACATTACAGACGCTTTTATCCAAAGCGACTTACAATTGTTCAATCACCGACGGCATAGCCATCAGGAGCAATTAGGGGTTAAGTGTCTTGCTCAAGGACACTACAGCATGCTAGCAGGAGGAGCCTGGGATCCAACCAGCAACCTTTAGATTACTAGACCACCAGCTCTACCGCCTGAGCTACCATCCCCTTTTAGATTGTTCTGTGTTGTTGGTTTGCACTGGGCGAACTCTGAATATAAACCCATTTTTGTGATTAGGGAGGTGATAGGACACACTGGCCCTGCAGTGGAATGGAAAAAATAAAATAATATAAAGTGATGCAGCCAAAAAAGAATGACAAATGGGCTTTAGAGAAAATCCACAGGGACTCTGAGTTTATTTCATATTGAATAATATTTCATTAAAAGATTACAGAGCGTCGTTCTATTTATGTACGTTTATTACTTACTTAATATTTGTATTACTCATTTGATGTTATTTATTGTTTCATAAAAAGGTGATGAGCTTCAGTCTAATAATTATGTTTGTAATTGTGTTATAATATTTATAATATAACACAGTTTCTACCACTGATGCGTTTGGTATTTCTTTGGTATTGTTCTTCAACGTCTGGCTCCTGCTGGTGCGCCCTGCTGAAATAGCCCAAATTCCACGGTTCCCCGTGCAGCCTGATGTTATCCGGGCTGGAACGCCCGCCCACTCACGGTGAAATAAAAGTGAAAGATTTCCTCACGCTCGCTCAATCAGATCAAAATAAAAAGTCCTCCAGGCTCCGCCTAAAAAAAACCAAACAAACTTCACTCAGACTCTCCATTACGGATGCCATGTCGTAGCCTGGCGCTGGTGAGAATCTGCTTTGTTTGTTTTGATATTTAAAAAAATATCGCAGCCCAATGGGGGAGGGGTATTGGTTATTGTTAGTTATTGCACATTTTCTTCACAATTTTGGATTTCACACACAATTCTATTCATTGTTTCTTGTTTATTTTAAGACTTTTTCTTTAGGTTTATTTTTTTTGGTTTGTTTTATTTTTCAAAATTGAAGGTATATTACATATTGACAGTTATTTTCTTTTCATATTCCAATTACTTTATTATTACTGCCTTACGCTGCAAATTCCCTCTGGGGAAGAATAAAGTATCTTTCCATGCATACATCCATCCACCCATTCCTCCATCCATCCACCCAGATAGAAGTCATGCAGTATGGTGGCATTACCAGTACCAGGGTCTTATGGGTGGTGTAGAGCTCCTGGAGGATCTGGTCCACGATGGAGTTGGTGAGGTATGAGACCACAGAGAGCTTCACCTCCCTGACGGAGAGAAAGAGAGAGAGAGGAAGGGGGAGACGAAGAGAAAGGAACAGAAGGTAAGACAGGACATCCAGGGAGCAACGTTGGATAACCCTCATCCCTCCATCCCTCCACTCACTCCAGTGCTCTGTTGATGTCCTCGGCCGCTCTCTCCATCAGGGCGCTCCGCACAGTGGAGCGAGGGATGGACACCTGCTCGGAGATGGAGGACAGCGGCGGGCTGAGTCTCTCAGCCGCCGACGACGACATGGGACACAGCTCGCGGCACAGGGACACCATGGAGTCCACGATCACCTGGGGACGTCATTGCCAATAATTATTTATAATTATTATTTATTTACTTATTTGATATATATATTAAATAACCTATTCCTTCGAGGACCCACGGGGGGCCGTGGACCCAAGTTTGAGAAACCGCTGATCTAACATTGACATGTGTGAGAGAAAACCCACAATTTTCTTCAATATCTCAAATGTTTGCTATGAGATATTAAAGACATTTTTTTCCTCCCACCACCATAGGAACTGTAGATCAGGGGGCCCCCAAACTGGACTGGGAGTCCTAGAGGGAGCTGCAGGGGGATCTGCAGAGAAATTAAACTGAGCTTTTTTTTTTTATCCAAACGTTTACACATCCATCCGTCTTTCAACCGTTTCTTACCTGCAGCTCTTTATCCGCAGCCTTGGCAAGTTCCCCAGCCAGGGTGTCCAGTCTCTGCTTGACCGGGCCGTCCACTGACAGGACATGCGCCAGCTCACACAGAGAAGGGTAGAGCTGATGGACACACACACACTTTAAAATGCAGCATGGTATTAAGCACCAATGCAATAAGCATACCCTGTGAGGGTACTGCATAACAAACATTTTAATATATGTATATACAGTATATGTGTACACACACACACACACACACACACACACAGACAGACAGACAGACAGACAGACAGACAGACAGACAGACAGAGAGAGAGAACTTACGGCTCGGGAGTTCCTCGCCTCTTTGAGGATTTGTCTTGCCGCCTGGACCTCCTCTCCTTCCTCGGAGCCTCGCAACACACACACCTGCTGCTGCACACGCACACATAGACGCTCCATCACCTGCACACACGCGCGCACAAACGCACAGCGTCAGAATTTTTAAATTGCATTTTAATTACATTCGTGATTTGATGTATACACCCCTGCGCGCGCGGGCACGGGCACACACACACACACCTGTTCGGCCGTGCTGGTGACCAGGCCTTGGTGCAGCCTGAGGGCCTGTTTCTGAGAAAACCGCTGCGTCTGGTTGTTCCTCAGCAGTGCACGCTGAATCTGTTACACACACACACACACACACACACACACACACACACACACACACACACACACACACACACACACACACACACACACACACACACACACACACACACACACACACACACACACACACACACACAATTAAAAAAAAAAAACAGCAGATGTGGGAGACCAGAAGCTGATGAATGTTTACAAAGCTCAGGGGCCATTTGCATGGTAATGTGAAAGCAGCGTCTTTGATTCAGTTTCCTCCACTCAGCACGGGGGGGGGGGGGGGGGGGGGAGGGGGGGGTGCGGGTGGGGAGGGCGGAGACGCGGCAGCGCTTCCGCCTAATTATCTCACAAAATGAAAAAGAAAATGAGTTGAATCAGGTGTCTCAACTCAAGGGCGGATGAGGTTTGGAAGAAAAACATTAAAATGTCGTCATTTCTCTCATTTGGTTCGTGGGAGCCGGATCGTCGAGCGATCGACGGCCAGAACTGGAACCCGCAGACCGGATTTGGGGTTTTTGAAAAGTACGTATGTCAGGCAAACAAATAAAGTCTGTCAAACCGCCGCTCATTAATGGAGTCGTTGCCATAATCAGTGCCGGAATTTCCGAGTGGATCGAGCAAAGCACAGTCAGCGATGAGAACACAGCAGCTGTTTCGGGAGCTCTGAGATTTAGGATCTGAGCTTCAGGTTGGAACCAAATCTGGCGAGTCTGCCAGATGAGTACTAACGCTGATAAAATGTCTTTGGAGCTGAAGAGATAAATTTCTTACTTCCTGAGAGCTTATTAATTCAAAATTAAAAAAAAAAAAAAAAAAAAAAAAAAGTAAGGCTGGAATTTGTAATAGGTAGAAAAAGTGCAGGTCTTGAACTAAATGATTCTATTGACTGGTTTTATAACAGTTTCTTGTGGCTTGGACAGCAAAATCAAATACTTTTAATGGAATCGTTTCGTAAAAAAAAAAGTATAAAAAAAAATAAAGTGAATGCGCGACATTGTAAGCCCTGGCCCTGGAGGCGGCGCGGAGGCGGCGGCGGTCTGGAGGCGTTCAGTACCTTTGTCAGCGCCTGGTCCGTCTTCTCAGGGGCGTTGCGATACGCCTGCGTCACGTCGCTGAGCGGCAGCGGCATGTACTGCAGCGTGAAGTTACTGAGGAGGAGAGAGGACGAGAGGAGACGTTCAGGTCCCCGCGTCAAGGGCCGTCTTCGTCTGCCCTGGCGGGGAACACGTTCCCTCACCAATCCGTCCCTGCAGAGCCCGACTCACACCCAAAACCACACGGCCAAACCGCCAGTCCAGTCACTCCGCTCCGGTCCGACGCGACGGACGGAAGTGGGCTTGAAACGCGGTAGATAAGTCATGTAATTCGAAATAATGCCGTTATTAATGTAACATTTTTGTTCGCACTTTGCAAACACTTTATGAAGGAGGTTTTAAACGCTCATTCACGGGAAACGGTAAATGCCCAGCTGAGCAAACCACCCCCCGCTGTTCTGGAGAAAAACAAACTCTCCCATTTTTCCCCCCATTTGTGACGCAAAGGACGACGACATTTTTAGGATGGAAAGTTCATCTGACGGCCACTAGGGGGAGGGGCCGTCTGTCGGATACGATCATGTGAAGCAAGTAAGAGCAATATTTACATTTTAGCTTTTTTAGATTATCTTTATTTATCTGTATATATACACTTTATATAGGCAATGTTTAAACATTTCTATTTCAGCTTAGCTTTAACTATAACACAAAAAAATAAACACACATAATTAATATATATAATAGTTTTTTAACTGCAATCTTGTTACTTTTTAAACTCTCTGATGAACCGACAGAAATACACACAACTTGTGTGTGTACTGTATACAAGGAAGAACACAAGTGTGCATGCCCAGAAACATGGACGGGTATACCCTCACAAACTTGTCAAATACAAGCATGCACACACAGATGCAATGCATAGAGGTAAGCGCGCGCGCACACACACACACACACACGCATGCACGCACCAACAAGAAAGAGAGAGCAGAGAGTGACGAAATGCAGTGTAACACTCGGCCATCTGACGCCTTAAGTCGATGTAATAGTTGCATCGTCCTGTAGGGGGCGGACACCTGGGTCTTTTTTTATATTGGTATTTTTACGTGTAATCATCTGTATATAGGTAGCGTGTGTGCGTGTGTGTGTGTGTGTGTGTGTGTGTGTGTGTGTGTGTCTCACTGTTCCAGCGCCCGCGCCACGTCCTGGAAGCCTGTCGCGGTGGTGTTATTCCGATCCCACGTCACACTCCTTAGAGGGATCAAACGAGGGCGACGAGATGAAAGAGAGTGAGTCAGAGGGAGAGAGAGCGAGCGAGCAAGGGAGCGAGAGAGAGAGAGAGAGGGGGAGAGAATTTAGAGTCTAACTCGCATTTATTTGCAAGATGCTCAAATTATATTCATAAACTTAAAATAATTAGACATGAAAGCAAAGAAAAACCAAAACAAATAAGAACAACTATGCATGCATAAACAAAGAGCGGGAGAGAAAGAAAGTGAGGACGGACGGACACACACACACACACACACACACAGTTAGTGAGGACCCCAAAAAATTTTAAATTCTGAGACCGGTCCCCATAAGTATAGTGAGAAACCCACGAAACAGTGACACCGCCCTCCTTCCATCCCCCTTTCACCTCCCTCCCTCCCTCGATTCTTCATCTTTTGCTCTCGTTCGTGTCCTCACTCCAGCAGCTCACATCCCCCCTCCTCAGGTCTCCACTCCCCTTCGTTTTAAACCACATTTTCTGGTCCTTCACACACACACACACACACACACACACACACACACACACACACACACCTGCCTCCCTCATTCTTTCAATCCTTCCTGATTACCTGAATTCAAATCTCTTCCTCCACCATCCATCTCCCCTCCACCTCCCTCTTCCTCACACTCTCCACCTTACCCTTCCTCCTCCTCATCTACCCACCCACCCTCCTCATCCCCCCCCCCTCCACCTTCCTCATCCTCCCGCGCTCCACCGTCCCCAACTCTTCTCCTCACACCGCCTCTCTCTTCTCATCCAACCCGGCGCTCCACCGTATTTCAATCCGTCTTTCTTTCTTTTCTCCAGTAATTTCGCTGGGTTTGGTCGGGTGGAGGTGTGGGGGTTTTCATCATCCCCCACTTCCACTCCAAACCGTACCTAACATCCTTATCTCCCTTCCTTCCACTCTTCCTATACATTAGCCCTCTGGCGGGAAAGGGGGGGGGGGGACGGGACAAGAGAGAAAGTTTCTCTCCATTATCCTCATTTCTGTCTGAGCTGAAAGGTTTCCACTCCAGCCCCCGCCCGCTCCACCCACCCGCCTCCCATCTTCAGTGCAGCACTCATGATTTTGTGATAAGATGCAGCCGGCTTTATGCTAGTTTGACTCTCTGGTGGCGTTTTGGGACGGAATAAAAAAAAAAAAACGAAAAGACTGATGGACCTGACTCTGAAACACACACACACACACACACACACACACACACACACACACACACACACACACACACACACACACACACACACACACACACACACACACACACACACACACACACACACACACACACACACACACACACACACACACACACACACACGACAGGGACCCATTAGGGATGGGGCTCTTAGCATACAAATTTTTGGACAAATCTACATAAAAGCAAATTTGTACAACTTCCACAGCAATAATATCAGCAAAGAGTGGTTTAACAGTAGAATACAACTGTTGTTTGAAATTGAAGTTATTTGTACGATTGCAGCTTTAGAATTCTTCCCAAATAAATAAAAAAAAACCTCAACAATGCCGACTAACCGGCAAACGGGATCCGTCGGCATTTACCAGAGATACGTGTACGTCCAGGTCATTTTACTGTACCATCTGGTAGAACCATCACACCCTGTAACTTTAAAGGCGGAGTCACAGGAGGGGTTCAATCTAAATCCACTGAGATAACCCGACTTAAATGAATTCGGAATTCTGACACGTTGCTTCGTTCAAAATGAACTAGTTCCACTGTGGGAAGCGCCGAGACGAAGGTAGTGAAGGACTAGTCGGCTCCATAGATTACAGATGATCCATTTCCTCCGTTGTCCAGGTCGACCTGGAGGCCACACTGATGCAGGGATAAACCTGCCCCTGCCAGCTTCAAGTTAAACCTTCACTTAGACCTAGATCAGCTCTAATCTTACTTCTGGAAATCTAAAATTTTAAAAAATTTTATTCTTTTTTTTTTTTTTTTTTTTAAACCAAGACTATTTTTATTTTATTCTATATATTTTTATTTTATTCTATAGTATTCGACTTACTGCATTACGTTTTAGGAATCAGTTAGTTGGTCTAGTAGGACATATTGTGTGTAATCACCGGGTGCGTTGCATTGACATTTCACTGCATATATGTATGAAAGTATGTATATGTATGTGACGAATAAACCCCTTTAATCTTGAATCTTGAACTAGGGCGGGTCTGGGACTATTTTGAACACACATTAGGCCTAATCTGTGTCTGAAGGTGTTTGAGTGTTTCACCGTTTAGGTACCAAATGTATTTGGAGGGTCCCGGGTGAAAACACTGTCATAACATAAAAGAAAAAAATGTTCTGAAGCCTCTGTTCTATAATGCTGCAAGAGTCAACAAACCTAAATAAAAAAAATAAAAAAAATACAAATAAAAGCCGGGCCCCCGCCCGCGTACCTGAGGGTGGTGTTGATCTGCAGGGCCTTGCTCAGCATCTTGGCCCCGCTGTCCTCCAGGCCGTTCCCGCTCAGGTCCACCCGGCGCAGGCAGGCGTTGGAGCCCAGCGCGTTGACCAGCACTGTGCCCCGCTGCCGCAGCCGGGAGTCGGACAGGGAGAGGGACTGCAGGGCCTGGGGGGAGGGAGGGAGGGAGAGTTATCTTATTTTAGCTTCTCTGTGTATGTTTTTATTTTTCGGTTAAAAAAAAAATATATGTATTATTTTGCTCTGCTTTAACTTCAGGATACATTTTGCTACCCCCGTGAGTGTCATCACGGCCCGCTCTTCTCTCGGCTTGACAACCTTTTGAATTTTTTTTTTTTTTTTTTTTTTTTTTTTAATCATTTTTGTTGCCACTTTGATGTGTTGTGTGTCATCTACTTGATTTGCATTCACTTTTCACACTTCTTCTCTTGCACACGCCTGAGCCCATATGAACACACACATATACTGTATACGCGCGTGCCTGTGTGTTTGTGAGTGGCCGGTATCACTCTCCGCTGTGGTAAATAATTGAGTAAGTTTCTTGTTGAGCTGGATTTACAGCATGGAGAGGGAGCGAGTGATTTAGAACCTCGGGAATAAAGTGAGAGCAAATGAATCATTCACCAGGCCTGGGGAGGACACAGCTATGTGTGTGTGTGTGTGTGTGTGTGTGTGTGTGTGTGTGTGAGAATGTGATTATGTATTTTTATACATGAATGGGATTATAATACGTTTAAAAGGATGCCGGGTGTGCGAGTTATTTTCTTACTGTGTATCAATGTGTACAAGCAAGTGTTTATTGTATCGTGGTGTGTGTGTGTGATTCAACTCACACACTCTTCCTCCTGCACCAGCTGAACTAGTTTCTGGAGAACCTCATCCAGCACCCTGCGGACATGGAAACGGCGTCACCTTCATCATCATCATCACTTTCATCATAATTATCACCATCATCACCGTCACTTTCATCATCATCATCATCATCATATTCATCACCATCACTTTGTTCATCGTCACCTTCATCATCACCACCACCACCACTTTCATCATCATCACCTTCATCACCACCACCAACACCTTCATCATCACCTCCATCATCATCTTCTTGAACAACATTATCATCCTCAATTTCATCATCACCATCTTCAGTGTCGTCAACACTTTGATCATTCTTATTACCTTCACCACCATCATAATCATCACTTTGATCATCATCAGCACCACCACCTTCGTCATCACCTCCATCATCATCCCCTTGATCACTACCATCATCGTTATCATCAATTTCATCACCCCCATCTTCATCATCACCATCTTCATCACTGTCACCTTCATCATTGTCATCACTTTGATCATTATTATTACCTTCATCACCACCACCATCATCACTTTGATCATTATTATCACCACCATCTCCTTCATCACCACCTTCATCATCCCCCTCAGTCTTAACCAAAGGCTCTTTAATCCCATCCTTTAAAACAGGAATCATTTGAAATTCTAAACAGTTTCCCACCAAGGCGCGCGCGCACACACGCACACACGCACACACGCACACACGCACACACACACACACACACACACACACACACACACACACACACACACACACACACACACACACACACACAGAGAGAGAGAGAGCGTGGTGCTCACCTGCCCTTGACGTTGAAGTTCTTCCCCAGCAGGACGTGCTTGAGCGAGGGGTGTCTGGAGAAGGATGGCAGGACCACCAGCAGGTCAGCGTCCAACCCTGTTGCACACACCACCACACGGTCCACACATCGAAATTCCAAATTCCACTAACAATACACAGGTAATTGAAACTAGCTGTCGTGTTGCAAGATCAAAATGGCAAGGCTGCACTAATTCAACCCATGTGTCAGTTCCAGCAGAACTCTGTGTTCGTCAGAACAAGATCACGTTTCAGTCTGAAAGTCAGAACTATGAGTCATGATGAAAGGTTCACCTGTTCGTTTTTTTTTTTTGTTTTTTTTCAGATTGGTTCTTGACTCGCTCAAATTGGTCTATTTTTGGACTCTTGCCTCATTTGCATCAGTGGGTGCGAAGCATGGCGAGCGAGGGAGGACTTCCGGAACGTGTCAGAAGAGTCCGTTCCGCTCTGAGCCGTGGATGGAATTCTCACACAGATCAATTCATTCTGTCAAAACCATCCATTCCGGTGGAACAGATGGAGTTTAAATCAGTCACATTTAAATACGAATTATGACAAATGCGTGACCTTTTTTTTTTCTCTTCTCTCTTTTTTTTTTTTTCCCTGCCTCGGCCTTTAAATGAGTCCTCAGTAATTATTTCCAGACCCCAGAGTCATTTGAATGATTTGTTCCCCACGAACAAATCCCTGCAGGTCTTGCATCACTAACTATCAGGCGATGATAACGATGGTTAACGGGGTCGTGGTATAAGTGCCGGGGGATTATTTCACTGCGCAAGTTGTGCAAAGGTTGGGCAACACGGCTCTATGCCATGGGACACTTCTTATGGTGAAGTAATACCACAGTTGCACGCCCCCCCCCCCCCCCGATCTGTGAAGGAGACCAAGGAGAAGTCGCACAAACACAGAACGGTGCTTCAACCTTTTGACTCGGACCGAAAATAATTACGGAGAAATAAATGAAAGTCCAAGAAGTGTCAGAAAATTGGAAAAAATAAATATATATATTTTTTTATTTTGGTGAAGAACCCAATCGAAAAACAAAACAAAAAAAAGTCCCACCTTTCATCACTACTTCCAGTGTGGAGCGTGCTGCTGCTCCGTCTGGAACTGTCGCGTCTGATTCATTAGCGCAGCCTCGAAATTTGGATTTGCGACACACGAGCCAATTACCGTCATTTATTTGTTGAAGTGGAATTTGAAACATCTTCACTTCACACCCGGGGAGCTCCCACACGGCGCGGCGGTTGAAAAACCCAACTTGAGGCTTGTTACGAGTCTGTTTTGGAATGTTTTATCATGTCTTTTGCAAAAAACACCCCACTCCTGCTCTTTATCCCCCCCCCCCACTCCTGCTCTTCAAACCAGAGATCAGATCGACTTTGACGAATCGTGATAAAAAAAAATAAAATAATAATTCTCCCGCAGGGGCTGACGTGGCGGCCAACGCGGCACATCCACGGCGTCACCTTTTTACCGCCCAGCGTGTAATGACGCGATCACGGTGACATTAATGGATTTGTTGCCGTTTTAAACCATGTACCTGCTTATTTTTTTATGATTAAAGCACATTACACTTTCCATTAGACGAAACTGATTTTGTTTTATGGAACCTTTCAATGCCAAGGAATTAATAGTGGAGTGAGATACATCCCAACGTTCTCCAATCTGCGTGGAGGTTACCGTAATAATACCAGAGGAGACTGAGGCTCTCAGAAAATGTGTTCAAAGTTTATTTTAACCAAATGCAACGCAACTCCAACTTGATTTATCTCACTTTGAAAAATACAAGAATCAATAAAATAAAAAGTTATCAGACTGATTAAATCAATTGTTTTTCTCGTTTGTTTTGGCAAATGAACTCTCCTTCCTCACCGTTATCAGAGATGTCCAGGGTTCCAATGCAGGCGACACGAGGAAACAACTCCTGAATCACACCAGCGCCTGCAGACCTCAGCTGAGAGAGAGAGAGAGAGAGAGAGAGAGGTAGAGGGATAGAGAAAGAGGGAGAGAGAGAAAGCAAGGGTGAGAGAGGGCGGTAGAGAGCGGTTTTATTTTTTTTTAATTAAACAACTTTATTCTATCAGTTTTGTTTTAACATACAAAATTACTCACACACACACACACACACACACACACACACACACACACACACACACACACACACACACACACACACACACACACACACACACACACACACACACACACACACACACACACAATAAGTAATTTTCCTGATTAATTGATTTCACCATTTCGTCCAAACATAACGGCACATTTTTATAATTCCATACTTTTAAAAACACTCATTAATTTCTCCAGAACATTGTTTTGTGTTCCAGTTCCATGTGCGCTTTGACCATATTTTTATTTCCTTGTACTATACTTTTTCATTATTCTTCATTTAATGTTGCCATGCTGGTTGCCCTGTACCATGTCTTCAAGTCCCCAAAAACCATCAGCATTTCACTGTGAATAAACATGCTTATTCAAATGTTTCCTTGAATACCTCGCAGCCGCTGATGTCCAGGTGCAGATCAGTGACGTGTGGGTTGTTGGACAGACCCAGGAACAGAGCCCTGCAGGAGCACACAGCACTGAGTTATTACAACACAATGAGGTTTTACTGACAGGAAGGAAGGAGAGAGAGAGAGAGAGAGAGAGAACGAGAGAGAGAGAGAGAACGAGAGAGGGGTGGAGAGAGTGAGGGGGGTGGAGAGAGAGAGAGAGAGAGAGAGAGAGAGAGAGAGGGGGGTGGAGAGAGAGGGGGGGGTGGAGAGAGGGAGAGAGCGAGAGAGGGGTGGAGAGAGAGAGGGGGGTGGAGAGAGGGAGAGAGCGAGAGAGGGGTGGAGAGAGAGGGGGGGTGGAGAGAGAGGGGTGGAGAGAGAGGGGTGGAGAGAGGTGGAGAGAGGACGAGAGAGAGGGCGAGAGAGAGGGGTGAAGGGAAGGACAGAGGGGTAGGGAGAGAGAGGGGGATGGAGAGAGAGGTGGATGAGAGAGAGAGAGAGAGGTGGAGAGTGAGCCGAAAACCAGACAAAATAAAATAGATATCAGTGTTTCATAAATCCAATTTCGGTCACACACACACACACACACACACACACACACACACACACACACACACACACACACACACACACACACACACACACACACACACACACACACACACACACACACACACACACACACACGTTCATTCCTTCCTGAGCACCTCAGCGATTTAAAGCATCTTAAAGGGAAAAAAAAAAAAAAAGGAGAAAAGGAGATTAAAGAAAATAATCAGAAAAATAAAAAAGATGATTCATAGCTCCTCACTTAAGTGTGCTAAAAAAAAAAAAAATTATTAGTAATTCAGGCCATGACCCAAAATATTTACTCTGCAAATTACTTTTCAGGACACTGAAAATGTATCTGCACGGGGGTTCTGGTTTAAAAAAAAAATAATAATAATAAAAATAACGAAAAGGAAATATTCATCCATGAGCGTCAATATTTACTGAGCAAAACTAGAAAAAAAAAATGTTTCTCACCCATGGACGATCGCAGGGAAATTGCAAAATGCCAAAGTCAAACTCTGCAGACTTAGAAGAGAAAGGAAACGCGGCTACAACCACGACCGGGAAACGACTTGTTACTGGGTGAAGTGACAGAGGGCCACTCCCACAGAGTTGTACTTTGCAAAAAGAGTTTTACAATTTTTAGGTTGGAGACCCAACTGGAGGAAAACGTGACGACGGCCTCTCAGCATCGGTAACGTGTCCCACATTGTCTGACACACACACACACACACACACACACACACACACACACACACACACACACACACACACACACACACACACACACACACACACACACACACACACACACACACACACACACACACACACACACACACACACACTGTTGGCATCTGGTCGCCCTGCACTGCGGGAGTCGTGGGTTTTTTTTTTTGTTAAAATGAAAACATGTTGAAATATTCATGTGTTCTGAAGATCTGATGATTTTTTGATTGCAGTACAACGTGGGATTGTCTGTCCCTGAGTCGCTCAGAACCGCCCTGACCCAGTACACGCTGAGCCACCCTGACCAAGTACACGCTCTGAGCCACCCTGACCAAGTACACGCTCTGAGCCACCCTGACCAAGTACATGCTCTGAGCCACCCTGACCAAGTTCACGCTCTGAGCCACCCTGACCAAGTACACGCTCTGAGCCACCCTGACCAAGGATACGCTCTGAACCACCCTGACCAAGTACACGCTCTGAACCACCCTGACCAAGTACACGCTCTGAGCCACCCTGACCAAGTACACGCTCTGAGCCACCCTGACCAAGTACACGCTCTGAGCCACCCTGACCAAGGATACGCTCTGAACCACCCTGACCAAGTACACGCTCTGAGCCGCTCTGAACCGCCCTGACCAAGTACACGCTCTGAACCGCCCTGACCAAGTACACGCTCTGAACCGCCCTGACCAAGTACACGCTCTGAACCGCCCTGACCAAGTACACGCTCTGAGCCACTGTGACCAAGTACACGCTCTGAACAACCCTGACCAAGTACACGCTCTGAGCCACCCTAACCAAGTACACGCTCTGAGCCACCGTGACCAAGTACACGCTCTGAGCCACCATGACCAAGTACACGCTCTGAGCCACCATGACCAAGTACACGCTCTGAGCCACCCTGACCAAGTACACGCTCTGAGCCGCTCTGAACCACCCTGACCAAGTACACGCTCTGAGCCGCCCTGACCAAGTACACGCTCTGAACCGCCCTGACCAAGTACACGCTCTGAACCGCCCTGACCAAGTACACGCTCTGAACGACCCTGACCAAGTACACGCTCTGAACGACCCTGACCAAGTACACGCTCTGAACGACCCTGACCAAGTACACGCTCTGAGCCACCCTGACCAAGTACACGCTCTGAACCACCCTGACCAAGTACACGCTCTGAACCACCCTGACCAAGTACACGCTCTGAACCACCCTGACCAAGTACACGCTCTGAGCCACCCTCACCAAGTACACGCTCTGAGCCACCCTCACCAAGTACACGCTCTGAACCACCCTGACCAAGTACACGCTCTGAGCCACCCTGACCAAGTACACGCTCTGAGCTACCCTCACCCAGGACACACTCTGACCAGAGACAAATAGAGGAAGATGGAGACTGTAGATCCAAGCCTGAAGTTTGGGCTAAAGTCCCTCAAGATAGATAAATAATAATAATAATTATTATTATTATAATTTAACCTGCATTCAATTGCTACGCTGGGTTCATGTGGGAAAGAAATACATATTATTTAAGATTCCATATTTTTCAGAGGGTTTCTTATTATTCCCTTTGACATCAAGGTTTAACTTTCATGTCGCCTCGTCAACCGGGAAGGCATCGGTCTGAAAACAGCATCAGGAAAACCCCCAAAAAACGGAACGTGGGATTATTACAGTAGACAGGAATAAGAGTACCACGTTGGTGCACTGGCCCCGGGTCTTAACGCATCTTGTGGTTTTAATTCAGTTTATTGGACGTCCCATTTCCAGAGGATAGAAGCTTTTATCCACAGATCCTCAAAACACGGAGGGTGCACGGCGCTTTCTGAGGGACATTCATTGCTAAACCCTGGCATTAGCCGGCACGCCATTAAGAAATGAGCTTAATGCACGGACACACACAGCTTCCATAATCTAAATTTGATTTAAAAAATAAATAAAACGACCTGATTCAGCCCTAGAATATTGTGTGAATAGACAAATATTTTTAAATATAACACACACACACACACACACACACACACACACACACACACACACACACACACACACACACACACACACACACACACACACACACACACACACACACACACACACACACACACACACGTGTGTACTTTCCTCCGTGTTCTCAGAGGGAACAAACGTCCCTAAATGTCGATTTCGGCGATAAACACAAGAAAAGTCCCTCAGGATAAGTGAGATCTAGAATCGAATGTCAGGTTTTTGTTTTAATTCGCCTATTTATGGCAACATTGCCAGTTTCCTCTCCTCGAATCACTCCAAGCCGGAGAGGACGAGCCGAGGTGTCTCCGCGCTCGTCACGTTGTTCGAAACAAAAAAAAACACGGGATTCACGCGAGCTGACAGCAAAGCGGAGTTCCAGAGCTATTTCGGGGTTCTTTTTTTGTTTTTTTTCCTCCTCTTCTTTAACCTTCCTTTGTCGCCCGAGCAAAGGAGCCGATCGGAGGCATTTTCCTCGCGTTTGGAACGTTTGACATCATTCGAGTCTCTTTGTTTTTGCGCTTCGGAAAACGGGGCAGGAAGGAGATCTATCACCAAAGTTTTGGTAAATACGACGGTGCCGCGCGGCGCTTCACTCATGCCTTTAAAGGGCTGGGCCGAGCAAAGTGTCAGCCATAAATATTCATTCAAGGCCGTGCGGGACATTCATCTATTTACATGCTTTCGGCTTTAAATCCTCAAATCAATTCTTGTGCCTGTGCTTTTCTTTTTTTTTGGGGGGGGGGGGGGGGTTAGAACTGACCTGAGGGAGTCGGGAGGAACCTTCATGGACGCCAGGCTGACGTGGGTCAAGCTAAACGCCGAGCTGAAGAACTGACGGAACGTCGGGAGAGAATCTCTCGCTTTCCTGTCGGGGGGGGGGGGGGGGGGATTAACAAGATGCTTAGATAACATCCAAAACAAAAAAATAATAATAATAAAAAAAAAAAAAAAGCAACACAGATGCAAATAAAGGAAAACTTTACATACATATAAAGAAAATAAAGAAGCAATTAAATAAAAAAAAATGTAATGACATGATCACGCAGACATTTTACCATTTTTATTGGAAAGTTATCTCCACTTATTGGGTTTAATTCTAGGTTAAAACACACACACACACACCCACACCCACACACACAGTATTGTTGTGTATCACGTTAGAACGTGAAATGTTTAAGATGTTTTTCACGTAATTACAAAATACAAACATACCACGTTATAACAAGAAACTTTTCTTGTAATAACTACATACTATTTATCACCTTGTAACATGAAACGTTTTAAGTTATGTCATAAATAGTATGCAGTTATAAGGTGATGAATAGTATCTAGTTAAGGTGATACAGTATATAGTTATAAGGGGATAAATAGTATATAGTTATAAGATGATAACTAGTACATAGTTATAAGGCGCTAAATAGTATATAGTTATAAGGTGATCTAGTATATGGTTATAAGGTGATAAATAGTATATAGTTATAAGGTGATCTAGTATATGGTTATAAGGTGATAAATAGTATATAGTTATAAGGTGATAAATAGTATATAGTTATAAGGTGATAAATAGTACATAATTATAGGGTGATAAATAGTACATAGTTATAAGGTGATAAATAGTATATATTTATAAGGCGATAAATAGTACAGTTATAATGTGATCAATAGTATATAGTCATAAGGCGATAAATAATATACTGTATAGTTATAAGGCGATAAATAGTATACTGTATAGTTATAAGGCGATAAATAGTATATCGTTATAAGGTGATCCTTGCATGGTGGTCCGTGCATGAAGTGTAGTTCATCTAAGGTTGTTCAGGTTGTATAATGAAAACCTTCTTTTTTAGGGATACTGCTTCATTTCATTTACCTACTTGTGCAACTCAACGCGCCAAAGCGGCGGCTTGTTCAATTATCCACATCTCGCCTTCAACCTAAGGAGAGCTAAACTTAATAAATAAACAAAAAGACTAAATAATGAATATCACTCATAACTGTTTTAGTCATATTTCTGCCACTTTCCCACAACTGATTGAATAAATTGCAGATGGGAGCGACCACTGGAATTATGAAGTGCTCTGATTCATGTATGTAATGATTCATTTATATATTCATCAAACTCTATACTCATCAAACTATGAATCATTACAGTATATTCATGGATTTTACATCATGTTCATTCATGTTATTTATATCAGTTTATAACATCATAACTTATGGCTATAACTTAAACCTTAAACTTAAATAGTTATGACAAGAAAAGTTTCTTGTTATTGCGTGATAAGTTTGTATTTCATAATAACGTGAAAAAAAATCAAACTTTTCACATTACAAAGTGGTACTGATCCGTTTTTGTTTTTCTGCCATGGCAGCAACATGCCTCCACACACACAGTGTATATATATATATATATATAGTGACGGAGGAGGCTGAATAAGTGAAATGATGAAAGAGGGATCAGACAAGACGACATGACACGGAAAAGGAGAAGAGACGAGGGAAGAACAGAGACGGTGGAAGGAAAGCAATAAAAGTGACAGAGCGGCGGTAGCGCAAAATGACAAGAAGCGAGGGGAAAATGACAGAACGAGAGAGAGAGAGAGAGGGAGGGGGAGAGAGAGAGTGGCAGAGAGGGTAATGGACAGAGACAGCCTGAATGACAGAGACAGAGAGAGGGAGAGATAGAGGGCGATGGATGGACGAGGTAGGGTGGGACAGACGGATGTTGTCTGCGACATTTAGCGCTAGCATCATGTAGCCATGGCAACGAGCAGGTTGAGTGCAGAATCTGACCAATTACCCAAACGTCGGCTTGACATTTGGCCAACAACCTGTCATCGGGGCCCGGGAGAGAGATAAGTGTGTGTGTGTTAAAAACCTATCTGAACACACACCAGCACTGACAGGACCTGTCCTCATGATCTGTAAAGGCTTTAGTGCTTTGAAAAAAAAAAATATATATATATTTCTTAATTTAAAATATAAAAAGATATAAAAATATTCAAAATACCCTATTAATTTGTCAAATTATATATTAGGATTAATTGAATGAAAAAATAATTGAATGAAAAATTAAATGCCTATATTATGCCAATTAATTATATCAAATAAATAAAAATGTAGAAATTAATAAATGTAAAAATATTCTAAATGCATCTCGTCCGCTTCCCTCACGATTCAAAACCATTATTGTGCCCATATCTACATGATCCTAACTGATGGGGTTTTTTTTTCTTCCTAGATCCACCTGTGTGTGTGTGGCTGCAGATGACGTGAGTTGTCCTTGGGAACACAGGGCGGTCAGTAGTAATACAACGGTTCTAAACTCTTTATATATAACGCGCGCGCACGCACGCACGCACGCACGCACGCACGCACGCACGCACGCACGCACGCACGCACGCACGCACGCACGCACGCACGCACGCACGCACACACACACACACACACACACACACACACACACACACACACACACACACACACACACACACACACACACACACACACACACACACTTCTAACCACAAATAATTCATCACAGGAGAATTGGGGGCAGCGATAGGAACGAGTAGCATCAGCCCGAGCACAAAAAAGGGCAGAGAAGCGAGGGAGCGAGGAGAGCCACTGGAGCTGGTGTGTGTGTGTGTGTGTGTGTGTGTGTGTGTGTGTGTGTGTGTGTGTGTGTGTGTGTGTGTGTGTGTGTGTGTGTGTGTGTGTGTACACACTCCCCTTCCTTCTTCAAAGAGACAAAACGTGTTTTGTCCGGGAAAGACGCAGCCACTGTTTGAAGTGTTATTTTCTCTGCAGTACTTTGTATTTGGAGCGCTGCACGCGGCGAACAACACGCCACGTGACGGCGCGGCTCTCACTCCTCCGTCTACATTTTCAGGTTCACAGCTCTTGGGACAGGTTTTCGATCAGACTGTAATTTTTATTTTTTTAATGGAACTTAGCTGAAAACAAAGTAAATGAGTCACGCATATAAAACGATGACGCTACCAACGTTAATGTTGGATATCGCCATATTCACTATTAGTAAAACTCTCAATGAATTGTGTGTAGTATGAAAAATAAATGCACTTTGGGAACACTTTATAAAGGCGGTTTTAAACTCTCATTCATGGAAAATATCCAGTTGAGCAAACTACCCAGTGTTGTTGTGGAAAAAACAAGCTCATATTTGACATCTTTTGTGATGCGGAACCCCAACGCAGTTCAACCACCAGCAACTAGGGGGGAGGATCCGACTGTCGGATGCGATTACGGATTCAGCGTGAAGCGGGCTCCACACGAAAGCATTGGGTCTAGATCCTGGACGAGAGCCTGTGTTTTTGTTTCTGTTTCGCACTTTGATGGAAATTAAGCGAGACGTTGACCTGGAGAGCGGAGGTGAAGCTTGAACCTGCGACACTCCAGGACACGAGCGCTAAATTTGACTCATTGCTTACCATTAGCATATGATCTGTCAGTGGAGATGATGGCCCGAAGGTCCGGAGCCTCACACACACACACACACACACACACACACACACACACACACACACACACACACACACACACACACACACACACACACACACACACACACACACACACACACACACACCTGAGATGAATGGTCCCAAAGTTTTGTAATAACTAAGGGAAAGTACAACAAGTGTTTCATAACCCACGTGCACTTAACACACTTCGCCCTCCCACGCTCAGACACACACACACACACACACACACACACAGTTAATTTGTTTCCGTCTCCGCATCGACACACGTTTTGATAAACCTGTGCATTGTTATCAAGTGTGCTGGTACATCCCTGTGTGTGTGTGTGTGTGTGTCTTATCTGCTCGGTCCAGCTATGATGACACTGTGTTTTCATGCACAGCCCCCCTCCCTGGCCAGCAGCCACCAAACACCCCCCAATTATTAATGCAGGAGAAAGAGAGGGATGAGAGAGAGGGGGGATGAGAGAGAGTGAGAGAGAAAGGAAATTAAAAAACAATTGTTAAAATTTTCCCCATGGGGATTAATAGTGTAACAATTAATTCATTAATTCATTAATGAATTAATTAACACTATCAAATTAATTAAATATATTTTTTTATTAGGGTGGAGGACAAAATATGTCACTGGTTCAAGTACAATGCACTGTATTTATCCATGTATATAATTGAAGTTATCTTTACCTATTTATAGTTAGATCTATATAATATACTGTATATTTTATGTGCAATATTTAAACTTTTATGATTATTTGAGTTTTCATTTCAGTTATCTTTATCTTCATTCATTGCACGTACTGTATTCTTCACCTTTTGTTTCCCATTTGCTTCGGCAATGTAAACGTGTCTTCCCCATGTTAATAAAGCCCTTTTGGGGTGGAATGCAGGGAAGGAGGGGGAAAGGTAGGGAGGGAGGGGGGGTGAACTGATACATTTTGGGGGGGAATAGATGGAGACCGATGGAGGGGAAAATGAGCCTGAACGCTAGAAGGGAAGGAGAGAGAGGAGGATGGATATAAGGACGGAGGAGCGAGGGGGAGTTAAAGAGGGGATCCGGGATGGAGATATTTGGGGGGGGGGGGGGGTGAGATGGGGTGGACGGGATGCAAAGAATTTGGGATGGGACTCGAGGGTATGAAAGGGGGGAGTGGGGGAGAAGAGAGGTGGGCAGAAAAGAGGGATGGGGGAGGGATGAGACGGAGCGAGAGGGAGAAACAGGGAAGGGAGGGAGATGGGGGCGAAAAAGCTAGAGGGAGGTAAAGAGGGATAGAGAGAGGGAGGGAGATGGTTGGAGGAGAGAGAGAGAGAGAGAGAGAGAGAGAGAGAGAAGATAGGGGTAGGAGGGAGAGAGAGAGGGTGAGTGAGAGGGAGGGAAAAGAGAGGTGGTCCCGGGTGTCCGGGAGCTTCTGTGGGCAAAAAAATAAATAAATAAATAGAGATTTAAATTCTGGTGCGACGACAGAAGGGTAGGAGGAGGATTGTGGGCGAGCGAGAAAGAGAGACACACACACACAGAAGGAGGGGTGGAGAAAGAGAGGTGGGAAAAAAAAACAGAGAAGAAAAGAACAGGGGGGTAATTTTAGCCCAATCATTTTGGGCTAAAATTACTCTCATTTTTCACCGACTTCTCCCCGAAAGCCGTAATTTGATGAGCGGCTCCTGGGGGAAGCAACACCATGATGAGAGCTGACACACACACACACACACACACACACACACACACACTAATACAGTACACGCAGACATGTGCACACACACACACATATATATAAACAATCAAAAATACACACACACAAATAAGAAATACCTTCCAAAAGACACACATATAGTACACGCACATGCACACGCAGTAAACAAAACCTCTCCTGCAAGAAGAAATACCTACAAAAAAACAAAACACACCCGCCCACTAATATAGCGCACACACACGCACATACAAACGTGTTAAAAAAAAAAACACCCTCAAGGTGGGTGCATGAACCAACATGAACAAAATTTGACGGATATGAAACTTGTTTGCCAACACACGCTGAAACATTTTACACACACACCTTCCGAAAAACACACAAACCCACTAATGCAGTACACACACACACACACACGCACACACACACACACACACTACCCACCCACCCACCCACCCCAGGTGGAGTGGAACAAATGAGGGGGATGCTAATTCTCTTAACGACGTACGGGGCTAAACCACAACAAGATGTATTGCAGAGAATAAGTGATGATGCTCTGAAAGGAAATTCCTCCTGAACGGCTGGATTTCACCTGAGTCAAGACGCAGGAAGAATGAAAGAAGGGAAGAGAAGTGGTAGCGTGTGTGTGCGTGTGTGTGCGTGTGTGTGCGTGTGTGTGCGTGTGTGTGCGTGTGTGTGTTTGTGTGTGTGTGAGAGAGTCTACAGGTGCAGGTGTACACACACCTGTGAGAGAAGACGTTCTTGGACAGGTTCAGGTACGAGAGGTCGGCACAGCAGCCTCGCAGCAGGGCTCCGAATAACTGGAGAGAGAGAGATGGGGGGAGGGGGGGGTGAGGGGAGAGAAAGAGCAGGAGAAAAAAAGAAAGTGGGAGAGAAAGGGGCAGAGAGGGGGAGAGGGGGGAGAGAGAGTGGGAGAGAGAGGGAGAGAGAGGGAGAGAGGAGATCGGGGGGGCGACAGGGGGGGATTGAGGGGAGAGAAGGAGGGGGAGAGAGAGGAGGGGGAGAGGTGGGAGAGAGAGATTGGGAGGGGAGGGGATGGGAGAGGGGGTCGAGAGAGGGGGAAGAGAACGAGAAGGGTGGGGAGGATGAGAGTGGGGGGTGGGGAGGATGAGAGCGAAGGGGAGGAGAGACAGAGGGGGGGAGAGTGATGAGAGCGACAGGGAGAGGGGGAGACAGGGGGAGTCAGGGGGCGAAAGAAAGAGAGAAAGGGGGGAGAGGGGGAGAGTCAGCTCACCACATTAGATTCGTGATCGTGCTGCAACATTTTCTCTCAAACATTGATCAAACGATTGCGGCTGATTAGAATTTTAAACATCCAGGGAAATGCATTAATAACAATTAAAAAATAATAATAATACCATCATCATCATCATAAACGTATTTATGCCATTTATTGCTCCGCCAATGTTTCCCGAGTAAAATAATTAAAAAGAGCGTGTTCAAACGAATAGTGAAGTGGGGAGATAATGAATGCACGGCGGCTTGGCTCCCGAATTTGGCCGAGGGAGGCGTGGGGCTGAGCGGTTGCCGGTTCGAATCCAGGGAATAAAAAAAATAAAGAGATAAAGCTACAAACACAGACTCTGCGCAAAGCGGGTGCGGATCCAAGGAGCGGTCGGGGGAGGGGGGGGGTTAGGATTTTTTTTTTTTTTACATTTATTTGTTGTTTGTCGTCCGGGGACGATCGCGGCGCGTACGTGGAAAAAGCGTCACGGGCGTCCGGACCTGGAGCGTTTTTGCGGAATTCGGACGCTGCACCCAGTGAGCACGCAAAGCAACATTTCAATCCCACTTCATTTCGATCTAATCCATCGGATTTTTCTCCGTGAATGAGGTTTTAATTTATGTTCTATATTGACTTTAATACTCTCTGCACATTCTGAATCTTTGAAAATGTCTTGTCGGCAGAGTACGCGCAATAATTTGGGCGACTAGTGAATCTGGGTTAGAGTCAACAAGCAATTAACAGCCGAATTTACGCGACACAGCCCTCCGCTCCAAAACTTTGCAAAAAGGAACAGTGTTTTGTTTTCTTTCGGCGCTGAACTAATTGAACAACGCATGACAAGCGCTGTGAGTGCTTCAATCTACGGTTCCCTTGCGAAACAGGGTCCATTGTTTATTGGGAAAAAAAAAAGGTTGTTTTTTGCAAACTATGACGTTAAAGACTCGTCGAACTCAATAAAAAAAAAAAAAAAAATTACGTTTAAAACTAAAGGGAAAATTTCATGTGTTAGATCGTAAGTAATTTAGTGGATCGTAAGATCGTAAAAAACATTAAAAAACAAATTCCATAAATCCTCTTTGATCTGGGTCCATCGTGCTGATGAAGCCGATCAATATTCCTGCTCGTCGGCGCATCAGAACGGATAAAAAAAAAAAAAAAAAAAAAAACAGGAAGCCATTAATAATTCAACCCAACACCCCGTCGCTAAAATAAACGAAACAATCGCTCCCAGAGACCGCGGCTCTCTGATGGATAGAGCACAATGGAGGAGAGAGAGAGAGAGAGAGAGAGAGAGAGGACAGAGAAAAGAGGGAAATAAAAGGGTGAGAAAATGAAGAGAACAGACCAGCACGTCCTTGTTAACTTCCTAAAATTCAATACAATATTCATGGAAGACGGGGGGGGGGGGGGGGGGGGGGGGGGAGAATGGGAGGGAGGGAGGGGAGAGGACACGGGAGAGGAAAGGGGGAGATAAAAGGAAAACGAAGAGAACAGACCTGGACGTCCTTGTTAACTTCCTAAAATTCAATGCAATATTGATAGCATGCCAAGGGGGGGAGGGGGGAATAATATTACAATAATATTTTTACGATTTGGCTTGTTCTGTTTGTTATTTGTCTATTTTTGTATATATTTTTATTTTATTTTTACAGACTTAAGCTTTATTTATGCCAATTGTCTGCACAGCGACACATCAATCTTTACCAGGACAAAGTCCTTGTACATGAAAATGTGCTGGGTCGAATAAACTGATTCCGATGGTGTAGAAATGGATATCGCCATTCTATAGTTATTTTTGAAAATCTTTCCCGCAGAGGTTTTTTTTTTTGGGTTGTTTTTCTTCTTCGTCCGGTGTGAATTGGAGGCGTGAAGCTGTGACTGGTGTAATCCCAGCGCTGACCACCGGGGGCCCTCCTTCCCAGAGGGGGGCGCAGCGCTGCGTTCCCTCACAGGAGATGCTGCTCCCTGCACTTGTTCCCGCTGATATGACAACAAAAGGCGGCGGCCGAGGCACTAAGTATAGACTTGATACGACCATCCAAGAATATCCAGAGAGCGAGACGGAGGGGAGAGACAGGAAACTGTTTTGGTCGTGTCACAGATGCTGTTAGAAGTCAGCCACACACACACACACACACACATATACACATACACACACACACACACATACACACACACACACACATGAATATATATACACATACACACACATATGTACACATACATATACACACATACATACATATATACATACACACATATATACATACACACACACACAGACGTATCTATACACACATATACACATACAAATACATATACACATATATGTGACCCACTGCAGCAAAACCTGCATTGTCACGCATTTCTAAAATCGCCAGGAGCCGCCAAATAATTTGCAAAAACCTTTCTAGAAGGAAAATGACATTTTTCCAGATTCATGTTCATTTTTGTTTTGTTTTTTTTAATCTCTTATCTCTCTTAAACCGTGGAGTCAAACATTCCGGTTAGATTACATGGGGAAACAGTTCACTTACCAAGACGCTGAACAGCACTGAACAACACCGATCATGGTTTCCTTTAAAGCAACAGTCCAGGTGAAGATCATTCCTCTATATAACATGTGATGTGAAGTCACCATGTGAAACCGTTTTGATAGAATTCAACCCTTTAAATCTTACGTGTTTTATACACACACCTGGATTCATTGTTAGGTTGGTGGCGTAACACCCGAAGAAGAAAAGCGGACATCACTTCCGTAAACAGGACGCGGATCCCTCGGTTTCACTTGTCTGTGAAACCTTCATCTCCGTGTTGTTAGGGATTACGAGAAGCAAGTGGCGGAAGCTCTAAATCATATCACGGACCTTAATCTGACCAGTGCGATATAGCCAAGTCAGTGTAAACAGCGCGTATTGGACTTAATTTTCCACGATAGTCTGTTCTCCGACAGCGATGCTGAATCTGATACCGGCGTTATCCCGGACTTGGAGAACATTTCAAACAGCAGATTTCAACCTGAATGTGACGATGAAACTGAACATTTTCAAGAACCACCGGAGTAGACCAATGACACACCCGTTGTTGTTGCTACAACGGAAGAAGTTGATGACATGATGAAGTCGGTTGAGGTTGGTGATGCAGATTATGAATAAGTAGCAATGGACAAGATTCTCAAGTTCATCTGCAAATGCAGCCAGGGGGCGAAAAGAAAATTAAAAGAGGCCCCAAACAGGTTTTCAGAGTGTAGTTGGGGTAGGGTTGGGGTTAGCCTACATAATAACCCCAACAACTTTTAAGATATTTGGCATACGCACATTTAGATATTGCATGACACACCGAGGTTGATATACAAAAACTAATATTATTGACAGACTGTACATTTTGTTGTGTTGTCCGCATTTTTAAACTCCTAAATAATTCCACTTTCATAAAACATGTATATTCTTACTGTAAGATAAAAAAAATTGTTTGTTTTTGTTTTTTTAAACAAAAGATGTGTCGATGACGCTGTTCAACATTCCCTCACAACCCAAGAACAATGCAGAGATGTCCCCATTCAGCAGGGTGGCTCTAACAATATGGATTCTGGGAGATGGCTGAATGAGGCCAAGCGTGGGGAAAACTTTGAGGGTGATCATCTCAGAAACACAGTTTTCCACACCCTTGTCATTAACAAGTCATAGCTTTAAAAATGTTTGCTTGATTTGCACAAGTGACACCTTGATTTGAAGCTTCTCAACTTCAAATGACGTGAAAAAAAAAGCGAAACAGTACCAAAAGTACCTAAAATTCGGGTGGGTAACACACACACACACACACACACACACACACACACACACACACACACACACACACACACACACACACACACACACACACACACACACACACACACACACACACACACACACACACTTCAGTATTTCATTATCACCCAATCACAGTTTTCTGTACTGACCCCGATAATTTTGTTAAACTGTGAGGTGACATTACATGATCATACGTTTCCATCAAAGGGTGTTTTGAGCCAATGTTAGAAATATGGACAGAAATAACATGTGAATAAGGTGAGTTTCCATCTGTAAGGTTGGGGCTAATAAAATGTCTACCCAATTTTTTATGTTCAAATATTCAATCTCAATTCTTCTCCATGAGGTGGATGTGTTATAACAATATTAAAGGCTAATTACTATGATAGTAACATAGAAATAATTGCAATGAACAATTACATTTTATGACAATTATTTGTTAATTACATCATTATATATATTATTTATATCTAGTATAGTATAAGTACAACCAACTGAACCTCAATAACCTAACTCCAACAGTATACTCATAATGATTTTAATGTGGAATCTCACCTCACAATTTTACAAAATCCCCGATACTTTACATCGTACATTTTATTTATGCATTATTCTATTTCATGTGAACTTATTTTATGGAGCTTTGGGAAAAGCAAAATCCAAATAAACTGGTTTATAACAAAATCCCAATTCACAGGTCAAAAAGGTCTGTGCTCTCCCAGGTCTCTGTCCTAGTTGAACTAATGGAAGCATCCAACCTTATCCAAGAGGGTACGAAGTCCAGTTTATTTGTACAGCCTCTCAGCTTTTCCGCACTGGAAGCGACAGGTTGACGGAACCACCATTACTCTAACGCTCAGAGGGGGGTCAAAGGGAAAGAAACACCAAGGTTTTGTTCCGAAAGGTCAGACTTCCCTCACGGGCTCCGCAGGATTTTCAAATGGTACGGGTGTGGACACTGTGGGTTTGTTTTGTTGTGTTTTGTGTTTTCCCCGTCAAGGGTGGATGGAAAGTAGACGGAGAATAGATGAAGAACACCCACCGAGTCCACGGTGCAGTCGGTTCCAGACAGGTCCAGGTGGACCAGGCAGTTCGGCTGGGCCAGGAACAGGTACAGGTTCTGGATTACAGATGAGGAAAAACAGTCACATCTGAGGGTCACATCACAGAGAACATCATGACTTGGACATTTTTAAGCGGGAAACAGTCCATTAATATGATGTCGTTTTTCCGCCAATGCTTCGTCAGTCTGAAGGGTAACGATCGGGCCGGAAAGAAAGCCAAATCTGTGCAAAATGTGATATTGTCGGAGTAAAGCCTGGTTTATGCTTTCGCGTCAACGTCTCTATGCAGTGAAGGGGATTCTGGGTAACCGTAGGTCACAGCGCGGCGGGCGTGCACACCTCCCAAAGCTCAACAAAGCAACATTCTGATCGGTTTAATTGTCCAACTTCCTTTCGAGGGGCTGTTTCGAAATGGAAAAGAACATTTTGCAGATTTAAGAGCGACTTTTGGATGACGTACCAAAAACAGATTTTTATTTGCATATCCAAGTTTAAGCAAGCAGGGTTTTTTGGGGTCTAAAGTTTTCAATTAAAATGAGGGAAAAATTTACTTTAAAAACATATATATAAATAAATAAATATAAATAAATGATAAAAAAAGACTAAGAACCAGAATCCAGCCTTAACTGTAATTATATAATCTGCCATGCAAAATGGGCAAATTCAGATTGATGGAAACATATTTAAAAAAAAAATGTATATACACACACACACACACACACATATATATACACATACATACATATATACACAAATATACATACATATACACACACACACACACACATATATATACATACACACACACACACACATATATACATACACATGTATATATACATACATACACACACACACACACACACACACACACACACACACACACACACACATAAACACAAAATAATTATAAATATATAAATATTAGATATTGACGTCAATCTACAAAAACAAAACTATATACATTATATCGTTTTGTTTTTGTAGATTGACGTAAATATGTAATATGGGCATTTTCAAGAAATCTGCACAGACGGTGATTGTTTGTTTATTGTTTCATAGTGTGTGTGTGCGTGCGTGCACACATAATTTACCGTAGCGTCCTCTCCGGACAGAACTCCCGGGTTCTTGCTCAGGTCCAGATGAATGAGGGAGTTGGAGTAGTCGTCAGTGGAGCACAGAGCCTGGGACAGGGACACAACTCCTGGGGGAGGGGGACACGGCGGGGAGGAGGGGTGAGGGAAGAGGAAGAGCGAGCAACGCAAAAAGTCATGATAAGCAATGACCCCCCCCCCCCCCCTCTCTGAAA
>NC_137196.1:24698486-24728486 GCF_960531495.2 Zeus faber | reverse complement strand
CTCAACCTTTTTCTTATATTATTAAATGATGTTCTTATGAATAAACATTCATTGTTTGATAAACAAGTAGTATTAATCTGATATATCGTGTGAGAATCTCTGAACGTAAAAGAGCTACGGACCTCTGTCAGCGCCTGTGGGGCCATAAAAAAATACATATATTTACCGAGTTGTATTAAAACTAGGTGCCGCTCAACTCAACTGAACTAAACTCTAAATATTAATTATAGGTCCATGTCACACTAATTTTGTTTCCTTTGTTCCTTACTTGTATGGAAAATGAAAAACGTAACCCTTACTGGTGCACGCGCATCGGGCCTGGTCCTTGGGCGGCGTGAGGCGGAGACTCGGCTCCGTTTTGGAGGCTGGCTTGGGTAGGTGCTGGACTGTTTTGGTGGGGAGCCTTTTGGATTCTAAATTGGTATGAAATGATTGAATGTTCCACGGATATGCCTGTCTATTTATTTGCCAGCGTCCGCAGTGGAAAAGAGGTATCAGAGAATTGGAGTGGAGTCTTTTTTTAAATTCTCCTCCAGACAGCGTTGCGTGGGTGCGCCGTGCACCGCATTTGCCGCATTCAATTATGTTCTAGGCGTGCCCCCCTAGTGTATACCCTCCCCCTCCTGATCGCTGATTGGAATTTTGCATTATCGCCCAAGCCTACTGTGTAGGACCTTCCCCGCACTGGTTAGGACCTTCCCAGCCATGAGTAGGACCTTCCCAGCCATGAGTAGGACCTTCCCCGCACTGGGCAGGAACTTCCCCGCACCGGGCAGGACCTTTCCAGCACCGGGCAGGACCTTCCCAGCACCGGGTAGGACCTTCCCAGCACCGGGTAGGACCTTCCCAGCACCGGGTAGGACCTTCCCAGCACCGGGTAGGACCTTCCCAGCACCGGGTAGGACCTTCCCAGCACCGGGTAGGACCTTCCCAGCACCGGGTAGGACCTTCCCAGCACCGGGTAGGACCTTCCCAGCACCGGGTAGGACCTTCCCAGCACCGGGTAGGACCTTCCCAGCACCGGGTAGGGCCTTTCTAGAGGAGCTTCCTAGCAGTGGGTAGGCGGTAAAGGTCCAAAGGCACAGAGACATGAGAAGGAGAAGTAAAGGGGAGTGGTGAAGATGATGAAGACCATGAGGAGAACAGGGGAGGAAACCTACGACTTGAGTCCAGCGTTCTCCAGCGTCAGCTCCTCCAGACTGTTGGACTTACTGATGGTGTGAAGAACCTGGTCCACCACTTCAGAACCCTGAGGAGCAGAAATGCAACTGATAATCAGATGGAAAACCAATGGAAATTAAACCACCATTGACATGCGTGTATTATGGCTCGATGATGTTGCCAAATACCACCATTTTTGTTGATGATTACCAAAATAGTCTGGCCAGGGCTATTGGTGCTTTGATGAGATAATTACACACAATAAATATTTGAGATCCAATTATTAGTAATGTGGATGTATTATAAAAGGGAACTATTCATAATGTAATAACTTGCCATAATGTAATAAGCTTGTAATAAACATTTAGAAAGCAGTCTGTAATACCTTTTGCCTTGTTTTCACATAACGCTTTTTAATTATTACATAACATAACGTTATGTAATAATTCAACACATTATTTAATGACCATGTAAAAGTCATGAAAAAAAAATGCTCGCTGTCTTCCTTCACTGGATGACTCCCACAGACAGGGGGAAAAAATTATATATATATATCACATTAACCTAACAAGACGCCGAGCACTAAATATATATCACAATATCAATTAGTAAAGTAGCAGCATTTGCTTCTACCTCACAAACTACAGTATCATTTACAGGCCCATTGGGCATTTCCCAAGTGCAAGCATTCCAAAGTCAATTAACTGTTAAAAAAAAAACGTGTTCTAGATACGCAACACTTAAGCAGAATACTGATTTGGCGGTTATGTGAACCAGTCAGAATGTGACCGTTGCGCTGTTAAATTCACTGCGACAGCATTACAAATTTAACAGCAAATTGAGGGACCGCAGAAGGGGCAGAGTGAAAACATACACCACTTGCTGGGATGAATTATTCCTCAATTCTTCAATTATTCGCGGGGCGAGCCACGGTCGGAGAACCGTGTATTTCTTTTTTTTGTGTTATGTATTATATAAAAGCAAAATGAAAGGAATGTACATTTTTGTTCCTGAAAAGTAGGTATTTTGTTAGATTGTAAATTAAGGAATTAGATATGAGTTCATAAAAAGGTCTCCACAAACTATTTTTTCAGATGAGTCAGCTGGAAAAACACAGGATTCGCCACAGGGACCTTTTCCAGCACTGGATAGAACATTTTTTAGCATTGGGTGGGACCTTCCAAGTACTAGTGTAAAAACCTTTCTAGTACTGAGCAGGATCTTTCTAGCGCTGGGTGGGACCATTCTAGCGCTGGGTGGGACCATTCTAACACTGGGTGGGACACATTCTAGTACTGGTAGGACCCTTTCTAGTACTGGTAGGACCCTTTCTAGTACTGGTAGGACCCTTTCTAGTACTGGTAGGACCCTTCTAGTACTGGGTAGACCCTTCTAGTACTGGGTAGACCCTTCTAGTACTGGGTAGACCCATTCTAGTACTGGGTAGACCCATTCTAGAACTGTGTAGGACCTTTCTAGCACTGGGTTGGACATTTCTATGACTGTGCAGGACCTTTCTAATTCCGTGCAGGACCTTTCTTAAACTCCTTACCACCGGTGGAACGACCGGTAATTATTCGAGATCCTGACACCTTATGCCTTGGACACACCACACGACCTTCCAAGTCGTCAGATCTCTGACACCGTTCACACTACACGGCTTTCGGTCTTGTGATGGGGAATCTTGCAGTCTTGTGGTTTTCACACCACATGACTGATCGGTGACAGGGGGGTCACACATTACAATATCTTCCAGCAGGAGGAATGCCCGACAAGTCTGTCCGGTCTCCAAACCACATTTGGTCACAAAAACATGATAAGTGACACCTGAAATGACGCGATACCCTGCGCAGGGCAGGGTTATCTCTTATTGGTTTCTTGATCACTGTAAAAAAAAATATATATATATATATATATATATATAATAACGAAAAAAATAAAATAAATAAAAGCAGAATTTCCGATCTGGGGGCTTTGCTCGGCCATCTCCAAAAACCCTTCAGCGAGTGGAAAATCAGGCTAAAATCTTGTAGCCTGAAGTGGGCATTTCTCTCAGCTTGCACCAGTCCTGACCTCTCGCAGTATCAACACCAAAGCCATCGTTCGCGGGTTGGTTTTTGTTTTTCGCACAGTTTTCTGCAAACTCCAGAGACGGCTTTGTGTGAAAATCCCGGGGGATCAGCACTTTTGCGAGACGCCGACACAAGCAATGACTCCAAGGTCAAAGTCACTCGGATCACATTTCTTCCCCATTCTGAGGCCTGGTCCGAACACCGACGCCGCTTTGACGACCGCGACTGGCCGATTCGACGACCGCGACTGGCCGATTCGACGACCGTGACTGGCCGATTCGATATTTTCCGTGCGTACCCGATAAAGCGGCCACCGGGCGCACCCCTCTTAACGCGGCACCTCAGGAGTTTCCGTTCCTTGTATTTCCACGAGCTCTACAGCCAAATATAATCCAATCCGACGACAAACGGAGAAACAGAAGTGTGGGAAAAATAGAAAAGACGTCGAAGAGAACTTCCTCTGGGTTTGGCGGCAGAAGCTAAGCCGGCCATTTTTCCACACATCTGACAGGTGAGGCTTACGTAATTGAAGCCGGTGTGAAACTGTCTGCGGAATTTTTCAAAGCCTCGTCCCCGTCAAGCGTTGGGAACTCGGTAAAAAAAAAAAAAAAAAAAAGGAAACGAAAACCAAAAGAGGAGACGTTGGGCATAAAATGGAGACACGTGGACGGACGCAGAGGCGGTTGCGTAATACCAGCCACCACTCTGAGGAAGACGTGTCTTCAGCTGCGTTTCGGGAGAATAGATCATTATTGGGATTTTCTTCGGGGGAAAACAGCAAAAGAGGAAACGGCGGCGGACGGGGCTCTCCCGCACGTCACAGACGCTCACGTCGTGTTCCGCTTCACAAAAATACAACATCCCGTCGGCGTCCCAGCGCAGGAGCGTCAACCTGTTCTCCACAGAATGCAAGCCCTCGTTTTCAGATCCTGTCCCCCCCCCCCCGACCCTCCCTCGCGTCTATCGCAAGAACTTCAAAGTCAGCCGTTTCATGAATTTTTGTTTCGTCTTAATTAAAGAGATTGGCCGGAACGGCGGACTGGCACAGTTGGTGGCCAACAAACGAGATGTGATGCGAGATTTAAAAAAAATAAATAAAAATAAATAAATAAGGCTTTAAAATTTGTTTTTCTTCTCCGGATCAAAACGCTTCTCGCTGCTGCCGTGGGTTCATATCGGTGTTATCCGAGAGCTCGACTAAACTACCGACCGAGTCAGCTGCATCTATTATTCATGCAAATAGGCACGCGCGTAGCTACGGTACTTTTAACCACCGCACTAAACTCAGTCAAAAAGACAAACTCTCACGGTTTTAGTGTGATTCAAGATTCAAGATTTTTATTCGTCACTTACATATACATACTTTCATACATATATGCAGTGAAATGTAATGGAGCGCCGGCGCAGGCGACCGCTAGGGGTGGCGCCACTATCGCCTGGGGGGGGGTTTGCAGCTCGTTGCAGAGAAATTCACCACATTTTTGTTCCTCACCGCCTCGCCAGGTAAGTTTCCTGGTTAGAAACGTTTGTTTTTTTTTGTTTTAGTTTTTTTTTTTTACTTAAAGAGAGTGAAAAAGCAAAGTTTTACCAGGCGCATGTCCTTGCAGTAGAGCTTCGTGAACCACGTGTTGTACGCCATGGAAGCCACGATCACCGCCAAGTCCCTGCAACACACGTGCACACGCACACACACACACACACACGCACACGCACACACACACACACACACACACACACACACAAGAAATTGCTTGAATTGCCAAACTCCATCTGCTCAAGGCGATTCGATGTCATTGATCCATAAATTTACATTATGGTCAAACTACTCCTTCCCGCCCCTCCGTCGGACAGAGGCACTTCATCATCCTGACAGAGGAGAATCTACCGGCAAAATAAAATTAATAAAATAGATGACTGATACCATGTCCTGACCCTGCTCGGGTCAGGGAGAGAAAGGGGGGGGGGACGGAAAGAAAGTTAGAGGAAGGATCAATGGTGGGGTCAGCGGATTATTAAATAAAGATGCCGTCGGGTTCAGGGTTGGATCTCCCCTTCTCCCTATATACTTACACAGATATATGTATATATGCCAGTGATGAGGGAGAGAGAGCGCGAGAGAAAGGCGGAGGAGAGGAGGAAAGGAGGCGGAGGAGAGGATGCGTGTTTTAGAAGCCTCCCAGGTCCGAGCCGAGGCACAGCGCTGCCGTTCGTGCCATACATCATCCGACAAAACAAGCCGCAGCGCGGTGGGAGGAGGAAGGAACACACGCCCAAAGAGAAATGAACAGAAAGAGAGAATGAGAGAAAGGGGGGGAGGGGGAGGGAGGGAGGGAGGGGGAGAGAGTCATGTTTTCACACAGGGCAAAACAGGACATTAGATGTGAGTCAAGTAAGATGGCCACGGGCCTCGTGTTTTATCCCACTGCGAGCGAGCCAGACATCACAGCACTCTCACTCCTACTAACAGTGCGTGCGCGTGCGGGCGTGTGCGCCAGGATTCCCGCAGCATCAACACACTGTTTGGGTTTTGACAGCAGCACATGCCATTGACCTCTAGTAAGCTCATCTGGTGTTTCACTCATCTGTGTATGTATGATGCACGAGAGAGAGAGAGAGAGAGACAGAGCGAGCGAGGAAGATGGTATCACTAATGGACTGCTGCTACTAAAAGAGGAAACTTTAAGAAAAGTTGGGTGATTCATCTGTCCTATTCTGCACTGCGACTGTGTGTGTGTGTGTGTGTGTGTCACAGTGACTGTCTGCCACAGCAGCTGTCTGCTGAGTTCTTAGAGGCACTAAAGCATAACGTCCCACTCCCCTCCCCCATCACACTAACAAACACATATATATGCAGGGAGGGACACACACACACACACACACACACACACACACACACACACACACACACACACACACACACACACACACACACACACACACACACACACACACACACACACACACACACACACACCCTGTGCAACACAGTGGCAACCTGCTGTGGCTATTTGTGCTCGCTAGAGACAGGAAACACAGACAGAAACACGGAGGGAATGAGGGATGGAGGGAGGGAGGAGAGAGACTGACAAAAGAATCGGAGGAAAGATAAGTGCCGAAAAATGTAAACACGGAGAGGGAGAGATCACAGAGGGTTTTGTAAGAGAGGGAGGGGAGGGAGAGAGAGAGAGAGAGATTGAGTGAGTACAGGAGTGCAGAAAGAAGGAGGGATGATGGGAGAGAGGAGAGGAGAGATGGAAGAGGTGTCTGCTTCCTGTTGAGAGGGGTGGAAAAAATAAAAAATTAAACAAATAAAAGAGCAGAGCCCTGTCGACGGCGGTAACGGTTGATGGACACAATGGCAGGAGATAAGAGGGAGAGAGAGATGAGGGATATGTCATGTGGTCATGAGGAGGCCAGCGTGTCACTCGTTCTCCCTCCATCTTTGACACTGAGCTCTCCTCCATCTTTTGTGTCCAAGGCTCCTTTCTAGCCCTCCACCTGCACCGCCATTCACCCTCTCAGCCCTATCGACTAGAACAGGGGGTCCCCAAACTGAGGTCTGCGGCCCCCTCAGAGGAAGGAATTGCAGGGGTCCACACACACGCACACACGCGCGCATACATGCCTGTTATCGTCTTTCAAAAGTTACTTGGTTTACTTAAAGCCACTCATATCATTTACACACGTTACTAAGCAACGCAGACATCTGCTCAAAGCTGATTCATATTATTCTACATGATTCCAGGCCAATGAATTATCTGTGAAAAGAAAGAAAGGGGGGGGGGGGGGGGATCTGTTCACTTTACAGATTTCCTGTCTCATTAAGTTTTCATTTTTGCACCATCACATAAATGAGTTACTTCAGTTTGATCGACTGGAGATTGAGCACCGGGGGCAGAGCGAGGGCAGGAAGAAAAATTAAAAATGCATTTAACTCTCGTACGAGCAGAACACACTCTTCGTCTCGCTTTTCTCAACATCGTACATAATGGATTGGGACAAAAAACAGGGATGAATTTTGCAAGAAGACGACAGTAAGAAATATTCCGACTCAACCGGCTCAACCGTAAAGACAGTCAGACTTACAATACCGTTGAATAACGGCTTCACCGACGATTCGCAGCTGGTGGAGCGAGCTGCGTCAGACAACTTGACGGCGCCACATGCCGCCACGCCCTTATATGGGCAATTATATCTTATTATATATCTTCTATTTAAGCAGCCCGTTTCTACCGCCCCGCCCGATTTTTCCGGCTGCTCCCTCCACCTGCACTGCATCCACCTGTCGGGCTGGGGGGCGGAGGGGGATTCGAGCTCATCACACCTGTATTTCTCCCTCGGCCGGGGGTGACGAGCGGCGCGGCCCGGGCGCCCAAACTCAAGCGACACCAAACAAACAAAGATCGTCCGAGAGCCGCTGTCAGAAACAGACATTTTAATCAGAAACGGAGGCGTTAAAAATTCTTGCTCGCAGTCGGGAAAATTCACCCGTGATTTATTGGCGCCAACGTGATATTTTTCGACTGGCGGCCGATCGCGCTGAAAAGACTTAAATGTCAGGCTTTAGCCGCCAAAGGTCACATTCTGCGCGGGTGGAATAGCGCTGTGTGTTCTTTTTTTCCTGCATAAACAAAGCGAGGGGTCACAGCCGCCGCTGACGGAAGCCGGAATGACGGCGCGGTGGGGCCAGGGGCCGAAAGCCACGGCAGGTGAGCCGGAAGGAAAAAAAAAAAAATGATAAAAAAAAATACACGTCGTGTTCCCGCGGGAATCCCACCCATTTTCAGTATCGAAACAAACGCCAAAACTCAAACAAGCCCACGACCGTGCCGTGTACGCCCTTATTTGGAGTTCCACCTGGTTGTGGATTCAATTTTCAACCACAATACAATCACAAACACGCACGGCGGCGACTGAGATGAGACCGCACTCCCAGAACCGCGCTAATTTCAGTTTGACGCCAAATCGGTTTTCACTTAAAATCTCAGTCGAGGGCTTGGGGCAGCAATAACCGCTGTCCAGTTGCCGGGGGCAACCGTGTCTGGGCGACTGTCAACCACATAGCGTGTCCTGGTTGACCCTGTAGTCATTCCATGTTAAAAAAAAATGACCTCATTCATTAATAAACGCTGTAGACGTCTGTGTGCTTAGAAAATGTAATAAACTGGAGTTAAAAAGAGTTTTACATTAACAAACAGTTCTAACCATTGAGAATCAATATCACTCCATAATGACAAAATGATTCAAATTGAGCAACAACCTTTGGCTACCAAAAGCTCCTGCACGGTTGCCAACTGGCCCACGTTGCCGAATTCATTGAATAAATATAATGAGTGCAATGTTTCCCCGTGACACTTAATAAGCGATGGATCAGATGTGCACACACACACACACACACACACACACACACACACACACACACACACACACACACACACACACACACACACACACACACACACACACACACACACACACACACGCACACACGCACACGCACGATTTACGCCTCATTTATTTCTCTTCTCCTCTTCCCAGGATCATAAATAATAAAAGAGAAAGACTCAGAACTATTGTTTTGATTTTTTTCCTGTTCACTGTGACAAACCCGCCCAACAACATCACTTTCGACAACAATAAAAAACCAGCAAAAGCGTGAAAACAGAACTCTTTTAGAGTTGTGGAGGCGTGGGTGAGGGAATCGATTTGACTTTCCCAGCACATACGCAGTCGGTGCCGGAGTAGATGACGCCGACACGTGGAAATATATATTTATAATTATATAAATATAATTCCAGC
Organism: Zeus faber; assembly: GCF_960531495.2. Lineage (NCBI taxonomy): Eukaryota > Metazoa > Chordata > Actinopteri > Zeiformes > Zeidae > Zeus > Zeus faber. The sequence continues at coordinate 24,719,454 of NC_137196.1, read as the reverse complement.
TCAAAGCGACGCCATGTAACTTTATTTCAAACCCTAAAATAACCGCTTCAGAATCACTTCGGTGGCACAATGACTGGTAATATGGGGAACGGCGGCTCCTTCACCTCTCCCCCCCGCGGCTCCGGGGAGGGAGGGAGCCAGGTGAAAAAGTGCAATCGCACTCAGAAAGTGCAGGGGCGCCCAAATCCCAAATCCCTCCACCCCCCCCCCCCCCCCCCCCAAAAAAGTCACGTAGTTCTACTGTAATGGAGCTCTGGCGGAAAAAATTTCAAAGCAACTCGCCGGAAAATAAATCTGGAATTAAATCTGTTCTCCGGCTCTTCTCGTTTTTTTGGGTTTTTTTTTTGTTTTTTTATTTTAAATCCCCGTCCTCCTCCTCGTGACAATCCCTCCCCGCCCGACGCGGACGCGAGAAAGGGCGTTTCCTCTGGGCTTCTCCCTCGCGCCGCGAGGTCACACGTCACGTCGGAGTTGGGAGGGAAACGGGGCAGCGGCGACCAGGAGGCGCCGGCGAAAATTTTGGGATTCCATTCGGGACCGGGAGTTAGACGGTTTCGAGACAAATAGAAAATAATACATAAATAGTAACAATTTATACATTTTTCAGTTTGTTTTATGGTTTTTTGTTCTTTTTTTAGGTTTATATTCATTGTTTATCATTAGGTTTCTTGTATATTGCCACATTTTTATTGTAAAATTGTTTTGGTTATTTTTTTTTATATTTATTGTTTATTTAATTCATTTTTAGGTTGATATGTATTGTTTATCATTAGATCGTATATTGCTACATTAAAATTTTTCTGATTCATTGTTGCTAATTGTTAGGTTTACTGTATATTACCAATGTTTTCAATCTCCTAGTTCTATCTATCCATATAAGACTGTGTCACCTGCTGTCGAGATGGCTGAAATCCAGAAGGTTGAACTCTCTGTTGTCCTGAGAATGATAGATGGTGTCGACATCCTGGAAAGAAAGAAAGAAGGAAAACAAAAAAAAAAAAAAACATTTACTACCGTACTAGGCGGGAGGGAGCGTAATAAATGAAGCGTACTGTACTCCCCGAAATGAAATGCAAATGTCGGACTACATATGATGATATAACGTGAGGGAAGGCGAGGTCTCACCCACTGCACCTCCTCTTTGCAGCCGATCCCGTTGTAGTCGCACAGAGCGGCGTAGGTCTCCGAAAAACCGCCTGAAATTAGAAAATAAATATAAGAAAGAGATACCGTTTCGTAGGAAAAATCGAATATAATGGAAGCATATATAAAAATAATCAAATATAATGTGAGCATATAGAAGAATAATCAAATATAATGTGAGCATATAGGAAAACGTAAGAGTGGTAAAAAGAGGTGATGTCAAGTCAGCACACTGCGGCTCTGTGGAATACTCGATTCTGATTGGTCGAGAGCGTCAATATTGGCGGTCAGTTATTTCGGAATGATGACCGCCTGTCTGTTAGTGATGACCGCTGTCGGTCGTCAGGGACAACCACTTGTCTCCCGCCTGTATTTGCCTCTCTGCTTCCAATCCGACGGGTGGCGCCATCTTATGATGCTGCATAGAAACTACAACGGAAGACTTGAATAACAGCAAACAGGGCACATTAGGAGTTTGCTTTGTTGTTTGTTTGGCGAATTACTTAGTGGAAGAGTTGCATACTACTCATATTCCTTACAAAACTAGGTATATTAGCTCTAAAATCCTTTCAAAGCAATATTCAGTCTTTAAGTTTTTTTGTTTTATTTTGTTTTTGTTTTTTTTAGTAGCCGTGTAATAAGCGGGATAACGCACAGCCAGCCGGTCATTATCATCGCAAAACAAGGCCCTCCACAGTGATGCACCACCAGCACCACCCCGCTCCAAACCTGCCTCATCAGGGGCTGTTCTGCGATAACGACCGGCCGCCTGTGCGTTCCCTCTCCATTAACGGCGCTGAACGCGAGGCTGCTTGATGTTTGGATCCGGGGAGGCGGCAAGAGCGTGAGGCCACAACATGAAAGAGGAAGAGCGAGGAGGACGGAGGAGAGGGAGAGGAGGATGGGGGCGAGAGAGGAAGGATGGGAGTCGGGCAGAGATTGGGCGTAAACCCTGAGGTGAGATGAAAGTGCTGCAGCGTGGAGGAGCCGGTGTAGATTAACAGGATTACCAGCGAAACCGAAAAAAGAACTCTGCTACTCTGGCCTAGTTAGGGCAGAGGCCGCAACCGCCCAAATAATCTGAGTGGGTGATATGTGTGGGTGTGTGTGTATGTGTGGTGTGTGTGTGTGTGTGTGTGTGTGTGTGTGTGTGTGTGTGTGTGTGTGTGTGTGTGTGTGTGTTCCCACCACAGGTCTTCTGGGTCTCTAACGATGAGTCTGAATTTGGCGAAAACTTTTGACCTCCGGCCGAGATTTCGCCTTCAGCTCGACAGATGGGAGGACTGAGAGAGAGAGAGAGAGAGAGAGAGAGAGAATTTAAAATAAATAATTTTATTGAACATATTCCACATGTTTACAGAATTATTGTCAGATTGTTTATTTTTAAGTTTATTGTATATTGCGGATTTGTTAGTACATTATGTAGGTTTACTTTTGTTGTTTATTGATAATTGTAATTTCTTGTTTTTTGGATATTCTCATTAATTGCTTAATATTGGGTTAATTCTATCGTTCACTGTGCATATTTAAGTTTATTGTATATTTCCAATTTTTGTTTTTATTTCCAGTTAATTTTTTGGTTTATTGCCTATCCACAATTATTTTCTATTCTAATTCTATGACTTTAACGCTGTCATTTGTCAAAGTAAAATCTGTCCATTTCAATACGACGAAGCTTGTTGCTTCAATTTTTTCCATTGAAAAAAATAAATAAATAAATAAATATATATATATATATATATATATATGAAAAAACGAAAAGAAAAAAGGCAAGACTGAGGATGACACAGCTGGGATGAAACAATGCTGCTGAAACTGCATTTACTACACAGCGATCTACCCTTAATCCCATTTTCCCCCCAAAAAATTCATATCAACACCTTTCCACATGCCTGACCTTAATCCTGGTTTTATCTGCACACTCATCTGCCCCAGAGCAGAGTGTGTGTCAGTGTGTGTGTTTGTGTGTGTGTGTGTGTGTGTGTGTGTGTGTGTGTGTGTGTGTGTGTGTGTGTGTGTGTTTATCTCCGGTACCAATCAGTAACGACGCGACTATCCTCCTCCTCCTTCCTCCTCCGCTCCCTCCCTCGTTACTTCACCCCACCCATCCATCCCTCCATCCCTGTTCCGTTAAATGTTCTCAATGGAGAGCCCTAATGGAAAAGAGCCATTTCGGAGGATGATGGAATAGGATGATAGCCTCTCTCAGGTCAGCGGGCGCAGGCGATCCCCCTCGCTCCGGCACATTGTCGACATGAGTGCAGAAAGATGGCGAGAGAGAGAGACAGAGAGAGAGAGAGAGAGAGAAAGAGAGAGAGAGAGAGAGAGAGAGAGTGAGAGAGAAAGAGCGAGAGAGAGAACGGAAACAACCCATTGTTCATGTTTACCTGCACACTGCGTGAAAAAGGTTAAAGATCTGGGCTGTGGCCGCTCCATCTTGGTAGCTGAAATTCCCTATGTTCCATGAATAAAATGTCAAATGTGTGAACTGCTTCCCTGTTCCAAGGCCTCGCTCCAGCTACTGGTTCCACCAAGGGGTGAGACGATGACCGCGTCATCATACGTGACGTCACCGCCGCATTGAGCGCATCACCCTCATAACCACAAATCATTTTTATTTTTTGTATTTCTTTTTTTGTTTTTTGTTTTTTTTTTGCTGGTGAAAGTTAAAGGAGGATTTGAAACATAAACACAATAATCATTGTTTAGTTTTCATTGTTGACTGTACTCAATCCTTTGTTCAAGGACTTCTGGAGACAACTTTTCAGTCGCTCCCGCTTGCCACTGCAGCTTTGCACGCCACGACCTTGTGGGGGGGGGGGGGGGGGGCATTCCATTAAACATTTTGGGGGATTCCTTTTGTGCGTGTCCGATTATTAGTAATTATTTCTAGGGCTGTACCCGACTCTGAAATTTGTCAGTCGAGTCGGATTCAGCTGTTCAAAGACATTCCCCTGGATAATAAATCCTCATTGCAATGTTATCCCTGTGCATTTTTGGCAGTTTCTAGCTGTTTTATCCTATGATTGTCATGCACTCTGACAAAAAAATAAAAAAATAAATCCCACCCCCGCGGTTCACCACTTTCCACCGCGGTAAGAAAAAAATAAAATAAAAATCATACCGTCACAGCCCTAGGTTCCACTTGCTGAGGACATACTGTGCTGCCAGATATAAAGGGGTTAAAGCAATTTAATATTATTAATTTTTTTTCTTTTAAAGGGCCAAAAATTTGGAAAGATCATAATTAAATTATCAGCACACAACAGAGTTTTCCAACGATCTACCTATCTGCCCATCTATCCATTATTTTTGAGCGATTATAGGTGTAATTACGGTACTATGCATCCTGGTTCTTGAAGAGTGAAATACACAGTACTGTAATTACACTAAAAGGCTAACAACAAAAATTAAGGAACCAAGGCTTTGCAAACTTTGACCCACTTGACAACAAAATTGAGGATTTTCACAGGAGTCGACAGAGTTGTCAGCGGGTTCGATCCCTCCCGGAAGACCCGTATCGAAAAATACGGCAACATCAACAACGGAAATCTTCAATATCTTTTTTTATTTATTTCCCAACAGCCGGATCGATGGTGTCCACCCACATCCACCCCCAATTTAACTCAGCAGCTAACTGCGAGATTATGCACCATGCACTTTAACTCCTTACAGCGCACTGAAAATCTTAATTGGGAAATGAGGTAAAAGAATGCACACAGCCCAATTACCTTAGGTGCACTGAGGATTTATCGCGAGAGAAATTGTTGTTGAAAAGTCAGTAGTGACTGTAATTTTGGAACATTATTGACGGCTGCAAGTACGATTAAGTCTGAAAGTATTCTATATTTATATACTGTATATTATAATTAGTACACTTTTTACGTATTCGTTTAACTGGAAGCACTTCAATTTTAATTTGAGTTTTAGAAGTTGTGCTATAATATTTTATGAAGACATTTTCAATATGTTTCTTGTTACTTTCGACGACCAAAATAACGCACTCACCAAGTACACTGAAGTACATCTTCAGTTAGGTTAATGTTCCAATACATTCTATAGGTGTACTTACAGCACATTGATGACTAGTATCCTCAAGCTATATGGATTAGTAGATAAAGTAAATAAGTAGGAGCAAAATACAAACTTCACGAAAATGTGCAGAAAGACAGAAATAAACCTTTGACAGTGATAATATTTACGCGTATATGGAGTTGTTGAAGACGCGGGAGAGGGCGTAGTTGATGTGTCCCACCATGTGCTCCACCTGCTCCTGGCTCTGGAGCCGCAGGGAGAACGTCGTCTTGTCTGTGTCGATGACCACCTGAGGAACAGTTACCATGGTGATGCCAACAAAGCTCCCGTGAAATTAAAACTGCATTTTCCTTTCCTGTTAGTCGCTTATTAGTCTATTTTAGTCTATTCCCAATAAATTATCAAATGAAAAGGGATTCTTTTGTGGTTTAAATAATATTTATTTTCCCTCTCCCACAAATACAAAATATTTACTTTCTATTGTTTAAATTATTTATTTATTTGTTTGTTTGTTTATTTTTACACGATTGAAAATAATGTTCAATAAATGGGGGAGAGCGATTCTTCTATCATCAAATGTGATCATATTCAAGAATATCAACGTCCACATTCTGCGATTATTATAATTATTATAATTGTTGTTTGTTCTAGGTCAAGTCAAATTCCCTCCTGTCACAAAATTTCAACCAAATATTCACTTTAAAATTGGATGTTTGCTGTGCTCTAAATGTAGTTTTCTGTGGTCTATAATACTTCAAACAGCACTACAGTCAATTATCGGAATAGTTTTGTGCATTTCTAGAGCTACACTCAATACAAAGCATTGATTCTGAAAAAGATTCCTGGAATTACACAATGCATAATATTTGAAAATAAAGATAACACTAATAATCCACATGGGGATACTTAGGATTTAAAAACAAAGATCATACTAAAACCATAATAAAACCACTGCTGGCCAATTATAAACGTTTCCAGGTTGAACGTTTTCGGGGTTTTACCTGGCATTCTGGGAAGGTGTTCATGGCTCGGATCTCCAGGAAATTGAATGTCACCTCCACCTGGAGGAGCAATTTGGGAAGGGGAAAAAAAAAAAAAACAGGTGTGTGTGTGTGTGTGTGTGTGTGTGTGTGTGTGTGTGTGTGTGTGTGTAACAATGTTTTACTGCTTAAATTCCTGAGGTTTATACTGTTTAATATTTTCAGGTTTATTTTCCAATATCCTTCCATATTTTGTTGTGTAGAGTAACTGTACATTACAGTTAGAGTTAAATTTGGGGACAAATAATGCATCCATCCATCCATAATTAGGCGGGAGGGTGTTGTTACCTTGGTGGGAACTTTGACGGTGAAGAGATACAGCCTCCATGTTGCCAGGACCTGACGGGAGAGAAAAAAAAAATATATGTTAATTTCACTGTCATGTCACATTCATAACAGGAAACGCAACATATAAATTGTCTGGTGCGTGGGCGCAATCTGTTGTCTGGTTGGGTTTAAAAGCGCACTAGAAACATGGGTACTCACTAACCAGGTGTACATATACTCAGACCTCACTTTGATACCAGTACAAGAATGTGTGTGTGTGTGTGTGTGTGTGTGTGTGTGTGTGTGTGTGTGTGTGTGTGTGTGTGTGTGTGTGTGTGTGTGTGTGTGGGTGTGTGTGTGGGTGTGTGTGTGTTTTACCATACTTGTGAGGACTGGTCTCCAAATTAACTAGTTTTTAGGGCTTAGAAGTGCAGCAGAAACATGGGTCCTCAGTTACCATGTGTATTTAATTGGACCTCACTTCTCCATAATGTTAACAATTCAAATAAATAAAACATTTTTAAAAAGGTGTGGTGGGGGTCAAGTGAGAGATGGCGGGGGGGGGGGGCTGAGCACATTCACATCTGCCTTTGTAATTAACCTCATTCATAATTCAAAATTCATAATTAGCACGAGCCGTCCACACGCCCTGTGTTGCTCTCCATCCCCGTCCTCCACCCTCCCAAAAACATGGAAGGCTACATTTCTGTCCCCGCCCGCATTTCTGAGATGCTATTCCGGTCTTGTACGTCTTTGTTTTTTTTATGCTTTGTTTTTTTGTTTTTTGCCTCCCCCTCCGTCCCTCCCGCTCTCCCTCTCCCTCTCCCTCCTTTTCTCTCTCTCTCTCTCTCTCTCTCCCCGTCGTCCCACCGCTTCCTCTCCTCATCTCCATGGAAATCTGCCCGTTCTTTCCACTCTTTCGTCCTTAATCCCTCCATCTCATCGTCACCGCCACCTCCCTGTGTGCCACGGTGACTGTGCCCTGTCTGGCTGCCCCCCCTCCGCCTCCCTCACACCTCCCCGCCGCCGCGCCCCCCCTCCCCCCATTCCCCTGTCGACGTTCCTTCCCTTCAGGTTTTTTTTTTTTTTTTTTCTGCTCTGTCGCTTCCAATTCCTCAAGGCCTCACCCCGCTGAATTACTAATGGCACCCCGCTGAGTGTTGGGGAGACGGTGAAAGAAAGAACGAAACAGTTAAAAGAGAAAGAGGAGAGAGAGGAGGTTTTGAATGAGAGCGAGAGCGAGAGAGAGAGAGAGAGAGAGAGAAAGGGAGTGAAGACTGCCGAGGCAATAGCAGGATGGACACAACAGATTTCTAAAAAGTAATAAAGTCCTCAGACTTTATTCCTCCACCCGTCGCAGCCGGCTTTGGCCCGGACGCAATGAAGCCTCTCAGCGAGGGAGACAAAAAACAGACTCCCACAGAGAGACTTAGAAACTTAAAAAGGAGGAGAGACGGGAGCGAGATTGGACAGAAAGAGCCTCCCCCCCCCCAACACACACACACACACACACACACACACACACACACACACACACACACACACACACACACACACACACACACACACACACACACACACACACACACACACACCTTATCTTGGGAGTCCTTTGTAGTTATTTTGAGGAGAAGCCTTCATAGTTCTCCCACCATTCCTTGACAAGTTTTAAAACTCCTGTTATATGGAGTACTTTGGGGAGGTTAGGAGGGGGAGTGGAGGATGGATGGATGAATGAGAGGGAGAGAAGAGTGAAAGTGGGAGGAAAACAGCCTTCCCCCTCCCCAAAGCCCTGCGTTCTGGTCTTGTCACGGCCCAACAAGGAATCCTTCAACTGGAGGTCACTCCCTGTCCTTCCCTCACCTGGGGGGTCTCTCTCGCCCTTCCCCTGCGGAATACTTCCTTCTTTTACATGGGGTTCTCCCCCTCTATATGGGGGTCTTTCCCTCCCTTCACCTGGGGGGGGCATCTCTCCCCCTTTACATGGGGGTCTGGGGTCTCTCCCTATGTCTGGGGGTCTCCCTTCATCTGGGTGTCTCTTTGCATGGGGGTCTCTCCCTTTAAAATGGGATCTCTCACTCCCTCCACCTGGGGGACTCTCCCTTGACATTGGGGTCTCTCCCTTCACCTGGGGGTCTCTCCTTCCCTTCACCTGGGGGTCTCTTCCTTCACGCATGGCCATCCAAGATATCATTAGAAACCAATCGATACTCCGCTTCGCGCCATTCTCCCTTTCCGGCCTGAACGGAGTGTGTGCGAGTGTGTGCCACAGATAAGCCCAAAAATAATTGAAGATACTTAATACACGCCGGGCTTGTCTGGAGCTATGAAAAAAAGGAAATTCTATCTCGTACTCTATTAACGGGGATAAATAATGTGTGCGAGGGCTCACTGATGTGGCGAGTCACACTCTGACAGTAAATTATCTGCCGCTTTATTAGAGCCAAGTAGTCCAACATTACAGTTAATTGCCCAAACGCTCATCACAAGCCGCTCCGAGAGGTTTCCATTACAGAAAACACACACACTCCCGTCTTTCTTTTTCTCTCTCTCTCTCCCCTCGGTTCCCAATGATCGATGAGAAGTGTAACGGCACCACCAGGGGTGGAGCGAGGATGATCCCCAGGAGGAGTGAAGGGAGGTGGGGGGACTTTTGTAACCTGGCGAGCCTGGGTGGAGCAAGAGGGGGCAAGGGAGAGCGGGTGGGTGGTGGAAAGAGGAAATTGGAGCCAGAGAACAAGCGAGCAAGCGACAGGAAGAGAATAGACAGAGACTTTAAAGGTAGATTTCGGAGGTGAGGGGAGGGGGCACCTTGCTGGGATGGCACCGTGTCAGGGGCACCAGTTCAAAGAACCAGCCACCCCGAGCCAGACTTCGAGGACGGGCAGGGAGTGTGAGAGAGAGAGAGTGTGTGTGTGTGTGTGTGTGTGTGTGTGTGTGTGTGTGTGTGTGTGTGTGTGTGTGTGTGTAGCTATGTATCTCTCCCTCCATCATTCTGGACCAGTGTGCATCTACACGCACTCGCTGCAGAGGCGGCTTATATTAATCATAAGCTGTCAACCTCTGGGCTCCGCGCTTCAAACGAGACGGCGCAAATCAAAGTGTGTCCCTGGATCGTTGTGGTGTGTGGGTGTGTGTGTGTGTGGGGGTGTGTGTGTGTGTGCGCGTGAGAGAGAGTGTGTGTAATGAGCCAAGGACCAGTGCCAGACCTGGCCGCCTGCGGTCCCTCTGGCTCGGCCACAAGGGCATTTTAATGCACACAAACAGCTCAACCCCCACCCCCACCCCCACCCAAAAAACTCTCTCAAACACACACACACACACACACAATAAAGCAAGGTCTGAGTAAATACAACTGGTAAGTGAGGACCCATGTTTCTGGTGATCTTCTAAACCAAAGAAATAGTCAACTCGGAGACCGGTCCTCACAAGTATAGTGAAACACAAACAATACATTTGCATAAGTCTACCATACTGCCAGAACGCTGCATCTGTGTCTCACACACACAGCTGTACTATGCAGACTAACGTTTCCTCTCTCTCCCTCCCCACCCCCCCAACGGGAGATAAAAAAAAAATCGAAAGAGTGTGGGTCTTTTTTTTTTTTTTATCCCTGCCCAGTCAGAAAACACAATGACATAACACGCTAAGCGGCTCTGGCGGAGAACACGGCTGCCGATACCGTGCACGCAGGGAATCAAACCTGCACCAGATCAATATGAAGCGTCTCCAAATCCGTCCAATTAGAACAACTTGTCCATTAGAGTCAATTCTGATGTTTTGCCCACGCGACACAGATGTGATGTGCGCCATGAAACATCTGGTTATTTCTGTATCCATTTTGGGCCACATTCGTAGGTCGGAAATCAGATACGAGTCAGATATCAAAGATATCTGATATCGACTTCCTCCTAAAACGCAAAGACGGGAATTTGAAGGTCGACGCGTTTCGAACGTCATCGACGCGGCGACCGTGACGTGTTAGGGCGGTGACGGGTTCGAACGCGCCTTCATTCAGGGCGGTTTAAACGTGGGCGGCGTGGAAAATAAGGCAACAAATCTGAAGCGGGCCTTTAAGACCTGCTCTCTAATGAATAAACCGGTAAAGAGCTGTCGTCAGACCCAAGCTGGTCACAGTGGAGGAGGTGGAGGGGGACATCTTGGACAAGGCCTACCCCACCCCCTTCCCCCCACGCAGCATGTCAGCCAACCCCAAAACGCACCTGAAGCAACAGACTCATTCAAGCCGGTGCGTGTAAAGGAGCTCGCACCTGCCGGCGGCCGTCAGACGCTGAGTGTATCTGGACTGCTATTTAACTGGGGCGTGGCTTTTTATTTACTTGTTGTTCTGATCGCACTGTAGCGCTTGAACTGATGTTTTATTATATTGAGTGTTTGGATATTTGTGTTTATGTGCTTGTCGTCATCTGGGATTTAATGCATCTGGCTGCTATAACGACTTAATTTCCCTCCGGGGATTAATAAAGTTATCTATCTATCCATCTATCTATCTATCCATCCATCTGCAGCCGTAGAGCCGTCGCAATTTTTACGCAATCACCCGATCAGTTATTGGAGCAGATTGCGATCTTTGCAGTAAAACTCGTTAAAGATTCCGCTGTTTCCACCGGAATTCAAGGGGAATTTTAAACAGTGGGTTCGAAAGGTTCGCAAATTACTAGAAAGTGAAATTAGGCAAATTTCCATCGGCTGGGTCGAGGAAATTAACCGTCCGCACAAATTGATTGCGATCCAATTTCCAACGCCAATAAAGAGGGTCTCCGATGACAACTGGACGTTGGCGACAAGTTTTTATTTCACGACGCTTATTACGGCGTCAAAAAAATGTCCGCAAAACAATCCTAATTATTGGTGTGATAATAAATGGCTGAACTTTGACTTCCCGATCGTGGCCGCCCCGCTTCTAATATCTGAATTGCAACACCCCGCAAAAATCACAACGTTAGAACGATCCCAACGGATGACGTTTTTCGATGATTCGTATCTAGATCACGATTTAAATCCGAAAGCGTCTCAAAACCCACCACCCCCACCCCCACACTTGTCCTCCATCGCAAACACACGATACGAGCTCCTCCGTCCGATTGCTGTCCGTCAAATAAAGTCAGTGTCATGGCACGACGCGGCCCCGCGGTCAGTCAATCTGTCACTCCCCGTGTGTGTGTGTGTGTGTGTGTGTGCGAGAGCACATGAGAAAGCAAGAGAGAGCGAGTTTGAAAGCGCATGTCACTGCCTGGGGTCCTGTTTATAAGTAGACATTACGGAGTGGGAGACCGGAGAGAGGGAGAGAGGGAGGGAGGGAGGGAGAGAGAGAAGCCAAATGAGGGGAATAAAATGCAAAGCTCAAAATCACATCTTGTTCCAGATCCTCTGGTATAAAGACGGCCCCGCATGCTCTTAAATCAAACGCACAGCGAGTGAACCCTGCGAGGCCTGAAAGAACTCTTAAGAGACGGAGAGAGAGAGGGAGGGAGAGAGAGGGAGGAAGAGGGAGGGAGGGAGAGAGAGAGACTATGGGATGTACTTAAGAAGAAGAATTGCACTGATACGGAGGGACTTTGGAGGAAGGAGAGAGTGAAAGGGAGACGGTAAAAGAGAGAGACGGACGAGGCATGAACAATGGCGAGCGTAGAAGGATGGAGGGACAGAGGTGGAGGTGAAGACGTGCACAATGAGAGCCGGAGTGAAACTAGATGAACGGATTAGAAATACTGAGGCGTCGCCATGCGCCATGCGCCTCCCTCCCTCCCTCCCTCCCATCCCTCCCTTCCATCCCTCCCTCCCTCCATCCATCACGCTCGCCCTCTCCCCCCTAGGGGAGAGAGAGGGAGGTCAGCCGTCACACTACATAGATTCTCTGGTGGCCCCGGGGCCCCGCTGGTGCTGGTGGCGGTCGTGGACGTGGAGCCCCCGGCGCCTGCTCCGTCACAACCAGAAGCTCCACCGCAGTGAAGGGCCCAGAGTTCTACCATCGCGTCAAGTCCAAAAAGACGAGGGGAGACACGACGAGACCTGATGGACGCCGCGGGGAGCGTCAGGTGTCACAGCAGCTAAAGGAGCTCAGGTCAACAGAGGGATGAGGAGTAAGACGGAGATAAGAGACGAAAACAGCATATGTACACATCTGTCCACAGAGTCAACATGGAGTAGCACTATTCTAACTAGTAGTACTGTGTTAACTAGTAACACTATTCTAACTAGTAGCACAGTGTTAACCAGTAGCACTAGTCTAACTAGTAGTAGTGGGTCCAATGTAGGCAAATGGCAGTTAGATTAGTTAGTTAAGTAAGTTCAATATATATATTTAATATAATGTATAATGTATAGTATATAGTATAATATAATGTATATTATTTTAATATAATATATAGTATATAATGTATAGTATAATGCATACTATATAATGCATATTATATAATGTACACTATATAATGTTTATTATATAACTTATAGTATAATATACAGAATATAATGTACAGCACATAATGTATAGTATATAATGTTTATTATATACAGTAATGTATAGTATCATATAGAGAATACAATGTTTATTGTAAAATGTATAGTATATAGTATAATACATAATGTATAGTATATTACAAATATATAGTATAGTGTATATTATATTATGTATAGTATAATGTATAGTATGTATATCATATAATGTGTAGTATAATATATAGTATCAAATGTATGGTACATAATATATAGTATATAATGTATATTATATACAGTAATGTATAGTATAATATATAGAATATAATGTATATTATATCATGTATAGTATATAATGTATATTAAATAATATATAGTATAAAATGTATAGCATATCATGTATATTATATAATATATAATGTATATAATATTATGTATAGTATTATACAGTAGTATAGTTTGTATACATATAATGTATAGGATAATATATAGTATATAATGTACAGTATATAATGAATAGTATCTTGTAGCAGTGTAGTGATAATAGTCAGAACGGCGTTGCAGAAAGTGTCCATGCAGTGTATATATAATGAAGTTCTCTATATATTAGAGGGGTCATGGTTCAGATTGGAAATCTAACATCGATTGAAACAAGCGTTGGATTTCCACCATGGAAACCACAAGCAGGTTGTCCTTCTCCCCGTGCTTTAGTGAGTAATATTGTCCGACACCGTATTGGGGCCGGTCAACTTCCACCGGTAAACTAATGCGCTGGGGGCCGACCGGGGCCCGCTGCGCCGCGTCCCTCAAGGCACACTGCGCCCTCCCCCCAGCGCATCTGGTGGGAGGGCGCAGTGTTCCCCTCAAAAAAACTAATTACAGTCTTTATTGGAATTTACAGTTCCACTTATGCTATTTAAAACACACTAGAATGTGCCGACAAGAACGACCGACTGTGCCAACAGTAAACCGAAAACATTTTTTTGTGTAATGGCCTATTTGAAACCTTCTAAAAATGTTTTTTACTGTTTGTCTGGGATACCCTATTCAAAATAAAATACCACAAAAAAAAACAAAAAACTAACGATACTGTTTTCCAGGTGGGAGAGGGAGCTGCACCGGCACCACCGACCCCACGGGGTGCACTGCAGGAGTTTTGCTTTCTCACTTCGTGTTTCTTTAGAAATGGCAACTTGGCATAAGATTGGGAGGGTCTAACGAAACCCCACTGCGCAACGAGAGTGATGAAACCCCCCACCACCATCTCGGCCAGCGCGGGTGGTTGCTCGGGTACACCCCCGCCCCCGGGCGTATATTTACACATTTATATATTTACGTGTATATTTATTGCCTTGTTTATTTATTACTGGATTTATTAAATCGGCATATTTATTTTTATTTGCGCGCTACGTCCACATACATTCTGTTGCTCCGTCTGTCGCTCTCCGGCGTGGCGCTGCGGACCCGGTCCGCACCGGGTGAATTCTGCCGAACTGGTCCCTCGCCCCATCCATCCCAGCAATAGTCATGGCATGTGTGAAAAGGCGCGAGACGGAAATGTTCCTGAAAATAACTGCATGTGGGAATAGTGAAACCCGATAGAGGTGCCGGAAAGGTTATCCCTGTATTTTACCGGGAACTATGTGTAAAAGGGGCACAGCAGTCGGTGCTGAAAATAATACACATGTTTTTCGAATCGAACCCTTGAAATCGAATCGTGGATTTGGAAAATCGTGACACCCCTAGTATATACTGTTTATAATTATTTATATCACAGGGTGCTATAATAATGACCAACACATAATATAATACAGTAGTATGAAATAGCAAAGCATAATATGGTAATAATATTTTAAAGAAAAAATTCAAAATAACGTGTAAAAGTCATCTTGTTGGAAAAATATCTCGCAAACGCAACACCATCACAAAGCCTCCGTCACCAGCAGCAGAGGCGTTGAAATAGACTTTTTTTATTCCAACATCCGTCCCCAGTGGAGCCCGACGCCACAGCACTGAAAGCGTTTTCCCTGCAAGAGGCTCGGAGTTCAAACAGCGTGATTAAAAAAAATAATAAATGAAACTCCTAGACAACACACTCCGGTGGCGAAGACGTTTCCTGTCTGTGGTGCCGTGCCAATTTCACTCAGCGCAAGCTTTGACTTTCACAAAAAAATTATAATAATAAAACTACAATAAAACACACTTTTGGCTCCAGCGTCCTCCACATCCTGTGTTGCACCACCCCAGTGTGATGAAGCACCGGCTCCACTTCCCACTTCAAACGGCTGCTTTCATTATGTAATTCACTCAGATGACGTATACAGGGGTTTGTTTTTGTCTCTAAACCACCTACACCAGTGAGAAAGACAAGAAGTAAAGAGAAAAAATAATAATAATAAAATAAAGGGGGCGCTTGTTTTCTCCCCCGGCTGCCGCCTTCTGCGCTCGCTTTGATTCCCACTGATTCCGCCTGTGGCTCAATCTGGAGCAGACACAACGACGAGGCCATTTATTCAATATTTTTAATTGAAACCCTATTTCACCGCGGACATTATTCTGGTTCGGGGCTCGAACCGCAATGTGGCCACGGCCACCGTGAACCCGACCACATCTGATAATAACGCAGCGGACTCGGCTTTTCTCAAGTTTTGGTGTTTTTCGGTGAGGTGGGGGTTTTTTTTCCCCTCCTCGGACGGTTTTGTTTTTCCGGACACTCGCAGATCACAGCCACAGAGTGAATAAGTGAGGAGTTCAAATCATATTAAAGAAAATATGATAATAATCAAAATCAAAAGGAGCTCCTTTCTGAGCAGGGTTCCCCCCGGGGGGCTTTAAGAACATGTCGCCCATGATAAATAAGCAACAGAAATGAAAAAAGAAATGAGAAAAAAAAATAATAATAAAAACATTTTTTTAAAAGACAGCGGCGGAGACGCCGCTGAGTCGGGTCATGGAAAAGCCAATTAAGGTGCGGCTGAAGGGGCCGCTGCCAGAAAACTCCGGATATCGACACCGAATCAGCCTGACCTCGATTACCATGGATTTATCTCCAACGGTGTGGATTTGGAATGTCCTGAGCGAGCGAGAGAGAGAGTGTAACTAATGTGAGAGAAAAATGATTACGATCAACTATTTTGAATGAGGACAAAGGCCTCTACCTCCAGAAGGGGGTTTCAAAACATTTGTCTCCGTCTCCCCGGGAACCCCCCAGAGTTCATGTAAAGAGAAATGTTTTGCTCCCTACAATGTCCATTATAACATGAAAGGATCAGATCGGGCAGATTAACCTCACCGATCATTGCGGAAGAATTTCTTCCACACTGACTAATTACGTCTTGGCATGGATTCCACACGATGCGGGGAACATTCCTTTTGAGGCTCCGCTCCGTGTCGACACGGTTGCGTCACGCGGTTCCTGCAGATTCCTGTGCCGCAGACTGGTGCCGCGAAACTCCCGCTCCGGCACATGGCGAAGGCGCTCTGGTGGATTCAGATCCGGCGACAGGAGCCGAGGAACACCGAGACCAGTTTGAGAGGGCTTTCGCTTTGTGGTCACGCCGGGAGTAGCCGTTAGAAGACGGGTGTGGCCATGAAGGGACGCACATGGTCAGCGACAACACTCAAATAGGCGGTGGCATCCAAGCCGCGATTGATTGGTATTAACGGGCTCAAAATGAGCCAAGAAAAAAAAGAAAGAAATAAAATCGCCACGCCATGGACGCCACCGCCACCACCACCCTGGACTGTTTACATAAGGCAGGTGGGGGTCCGCACTGTTGCCGCCAAATTCTGACCCAGCCATCTGTGTGCCTCGGCAGAAATGGAGACGCATCAGACCGGGGCCGCGTTCTCCCAGTCTTCGGCGGCCCAGCTTCGGTGAGCCTGCGCCCACTGCAGCCTCTGCTTCCTGTTCTGGGCTGACACAAGCGGAACCCAACGTGGTTCCGCGCGCAGTGTTTGTCTGCTCGCCACAACGGCACAGAAGAAGAATCTTTAATTGTCACACAGCACACCACACTACAACACATGCACACACACACACGCACATGCTTTGGATGGTGGCCGGTGAAATGAGGCCTCTGCATCTAACCCATCCTTGGCTTGTCCTTCTTCCGGGGGGACAGCCAGGAGCAGTGGGCAGCATTCGTGGACGCGCCCGGGGACCAGGTGACGAGTGTCCATCGCTGGTCAGACAATGATGTGTGCATGTTTTTGGGCGGGGGGGGGGTCCTTACTGACGTTAGGTGGAGGAAACCCCATGTGAGCAGGGGGAGAACATGCAAACTCCACACAGAAAGGCTCCTATTTGTGAGATAACCCGCCCGGAGAACCGTGCCAACAGCGCCCCAGGCGGGAATCGAACCCAGGACCTTCTTGCTGTGAGGCATTTCAGTCGGCTCCGGTCGATCTCATCGACGAGGCTCTTCCGTCCGCAAAACCGCCGCTCACTGGATATTTATTTTTGTTTTTCGCACAATTCTGAGTCAATTCCAGAGAGGCTGTTGGTGCATTAAAATTCTGGGAGATCAGCCGTTACAGAAACACTCAAACCAGCCCGTCCGGCACCAACAATCATGCCACGGTGGAAAACACTGAGATCACATATTTTTTCCCCCCGTTCTGATGGTTGATGTGAACATTAACTGAAGCTGCTGACCCGTGTCCGCATGACTTTACTGCTGCCACACGATTGTATGATTAGGTAATGGCATGAATAAGTAGGTGTGAAGTGCTCAGTGAGTACGTACACACACACACACACACACACACACACACTCACTCACTCACTCACTCACTCACTCACTCACTCACTCACTCACTCACTCACTCACTCAGGCGGGCAAGAACCTCTGAAGGTGTCCTGTGGTGTCTGGCACCAAGACGTGAGCAGCAGATCCTTTAAGTCCTGGAAGTTGTGAGGTGGGGCCCCCATGGATCAGGCTTGTTGTTCCAGCACATCCCACAGATGCTCCATCAGATCGGACCGTAACCCCGCCCATCCACATGATGTAGAAGAAAACGTGATTCATCAGACCAGGACACCTTCTACCATTGCTCCATGGTCCAGCGGAGGACAGGGGTCAGCATGGACACTCTGAGCGCTCCCATATGCAGCAAGCTGTGATGCACTGTGTGTTCTACACCTTTCTATCATAGTAGTATTAACTTTTTCACCAATTTGCGCTATAGTAGTTCTTCTGTGGGATCGAACCAGACAGGCTAGACATCACTCCCTACGTGCATCAATGAGCCTTGGGCGTCCATGACCCTGTCGCCGGGTTCACCGGTTGTCCTTCCTTGGACCACTTTTGGTAGGTACTAACCACTGAATGCAGGGAACAGCCCAAAAGAGCTGTGGTTTTGGAGATGCTCTGACCCAGTCGTCAAGCCATCACAATGTGGTCCTTGTCAAAGTGGCTCAGATCCTTACGCTTGACCATTTTTCCTGCTTCCAAAACATCAACTTCAAGAACTGACTGTTCACTTGCTGCCTGATACATCCCACCCCTTGACAGGTGCCATTGGAACGAGACGATCAATGATATTCACTTCACCTGTCAGTGCATTTAATGTTGTGGCCGATCTGTGCACTATGAAAAGAAGTCAAGCCGGGGTAGGAAGTGTGATGCTCTGGACAACGTTCTGTTGGCAAACTTTGGGTCCTGGCATTCATCTGGATGTTACTTTGACATGTACCACCTTCCTAAACACTGTTGCAGACCAAGTACACACATTCATGGCAATGGTATTCCGGCAGTGGCCTCTTCCAGCAGGATAATGCACCCTGGCAAACGCCAAACTTACCACAGTTTAAAGCAGTGTGTGTGTGTGTGTGTGTGTGTGTGTGTGTGTGTGTGTGTGTGTGTGTGTGTGTGTCAAAAGTGCAGAACTCTCATGGGCGGACAGATCAAAGAAACCGCCGCCACTGACCGTAAACGATCCACATCTCCAGTGCCCGACTCCCAAACACAGACCCTAACCCTCGTTAACAAACCCACTGACAAGGAAGCGGAAGCACCGACAACATCCACATTATCTCCAAACCCCACCCCTACATCCCAATCTCACCAGTGGGTGTGGGAGTCGGGTGGGGGAAGAAAACGAAAGAAAAGAGCGTCCCATACCATCCCGTCGTGTTTGGGACTGTCAACCGGCCCCGCTACGGGACCCTTATTAGCGGAGGAAGCGAGGGGAAGCACTGAACCAACGAGAGGATAACAGGGTAAAGGAGGACGGCAACTGGGGCATCGCAGCTTCCCTCCCTCACTACTTCTCCCCCTCTGCCCATAATGCATTGTTAGACCTCAGAGCAACACACACACACACACACACACACACACACACACACACACACACACACACACACACACACACACACACACACACACACACACACACACACACACACACACACACACACACACACACACAATCTCTTTGAAGATGCTGCATTTCCAACTCCTCTCTAATCCCCAAATAGGGTGATCTAATAATGGATACCCTGTATATGTGTGTGTGCGTGTGTGTATGTATGCCAATATATAATTGTTTGTCTCTTTGTGAAGGCACCCGTGTTGGTGATTGTTGTGCAGCTGTTTAGATGGCCTCCAGTGTGTGTGTGTGTGTGTGTGTGTGTGTGTGTGAGAGAGAGTGAGTGAGTGACACACAGTTCGGTTTCTATATGGCTCACACAGATAGTTGGTTCTTGCACGTGTGTGTGTGTGTGTGTGTGTCTGTGTGAGTACGTGCCATGAGTGTGTGTTCATGTTAACGCTACTACATGGCCTTGGGTGCTCTTCGGCTGTCACACTGAGACATTCCCTGTGTCCATCGGAGTGTGCGTGATAAAGTATACAATGTGTGTGTGTGTGTGGGGCCAGTATACCATACAGTATATGTGACTATGTGAAGGACAGTATATAGTGTATACAATGCATTTTCTACAGTGTGGGTGTGTGTAAACATACAGTATGTACATACATTCATACATACCCACCCACCCACACACAGAGTATATGAGAGGAAGAATACAATATGAATGAGTGTGTCACACAGCATGATGGCTGCTTCGGCCAACACACAGACAGCTGGAAACCAGCACCCTCCGGAGGGAAAACAGGGGTGAGGCAACGCAAGGGGGGATGCACTGAGAAGAGAGGGTGAGAGAGGGAGAGAGAAGGCGAGAGAGAGAGAGAGAGAGCACACAAAGACTTTTAGTCTGTGGATACGTGCACGGAATGGACAATTTACGAGAAACTTTTTATTTGTTTTTTGTTTTTTCTCAACAGTTCTGGGCAAATAATTTGCTTTACTGATTTCATTCGGAAAACCGTCTTCAGACTAAAATGACGTTACAAAGAACCTGTTTTTCAAATTCCAACAAAAGTGGTTCCATCAAATTTCCTTTATTTTTTATTTTTTATTTCTACAGTTGGGGCGGCGGGGGGTCCTGCCTCAGCGTAGGTACAGGTAAACCTCTCTTAGGGCACGGATGAGCCGACGAGCCCCCCTCCTAAATCTCAGCAAACACCCTGATTGGTTGAACTGTCCAACCTCCTGTCGGGGGGGCGGGTCGAAACGGAAAAGAAAATATAGCAGATAGAAAAACGACTTGCGGGTGAGGTTCGAACGTGGGTTTCTATTTGCATATCCTTATCGATGGATCCTTACATTTTCAAATAACATTTAAAAAATATAAAAATACTAAATGCGGCTCACTAAATGTGATGCTATGGTTATACACAGAATCGTACAAGTATAAAAGCAAACAGCCACGTGAATGTCCTGCTGACGTTTCTACACCATGGAGCTGTCTCATCTTTCTCATATTGTAAGCATCCCGCTATATATATATATATATATTATTTTTTTTAAACACACTTCATTTCTATTCACCTTTGAATCTTTCCAAATTAATTTCTCCATTAGTGTGAAAAGATGGCCTCTTAGAGAGAGAGACCTTGACGACGAGCAAGAACACTCATATCCATTTCTCCCCTGGATGGAAGAACCGCGCCAAAGCATCA
>NC_137196.1:24675791-24698286 GCF_960531495.2 Zeus faber | reverse complement strand
AGAGAGAGAGAGAGAGAGAGAGAGAGAGAGAGAGAGAGAGAGAGAGAGAGAGAGAGAGAGAGAGGGAAAAGTGGTAGAAAGTAAAGGGGGGTGGGTGAAGGCGGGGCTTTGAGCTGGGGGTGCTCAGATGGGTGGTGAGGGGGCGGGGTGATGACAGGGGTGAGAGTAATCGAGATGGACGGATGAGGAGGGAGGGGATAGTGGAAACAAAGAGTCGGAGGGGGGCGGTGTTGGTGGTTATGAAGGGTGTGTGTGTGTGTGTGTGTGTGTGTGTGTGTGTGTGTGTGTGTGTGTGTGGATCATCGGTGAGGTGGGGGTCGTCGTGGGAACAATGAGGAACAAAAAGGAGGCACCGCGAGGAGAAGGACGAGACGAAAATGAGACGGAACGACCCGCACGAGAATGAGAAGCGATGATAAACGCTTTGATCTCTCCCCCTCTCCCTCTCCATCAGGACGGGATGAGCAGCAACACTGGCACCGGGTCAGCGAGTGTGTGTGTGTGTGTGTGTGTGTGAGTGAGAGAGACTGCTATTAGTCATTAGGGCCGTGGTGACTAATTGACGATGTCTCAATAACAGCCGTGGCTCTACAAGCTGCTTGGACACCTCAGTCTGCCCACACCCCTTCTGGTGCGTGCACACACACACACACACACACACACACACACACACAGCACACACACACACACACACACACACACACACACACACACACACACACACACACACACACACACACACACACACACCCCTGTGCATTCACTAAAGCGGGCAAGAAATGCGTGCATACAAACACACGCGCACACACGCATGCACCAAGCCCTTGCCTGCGGCATTAAGGCCATCCTGCCACATCTAATAAAGTTAAGGACGCACTCGGTAGGCCATGGCATGGTGTCCACTTTGCTCGGGCTAAGCAGCATCTGCCCGTTCTTTGTATGTGTGTGTGTGTGTGTGTGTGTGTGTGTGTGTGTGTGTGTCCTGTCTGTCCCATGTTTTGGGTCATGCAGGTGCTGCAAGGCACCAAAAAAAACAAACAAAAAAAAAAAAAAAACACAGATTCAACCCTTTTGACAATCGGTGATACAACAGAAGTTTCCATCAATGTCCAACCGTCTCATTTCCCCTCGGACGCGCGTGGTTCCATTTTCTATTCGACACCATGAGTGGATGTATTTCTCAGTCACGTCTCCCACCAACAGCTACCGGGTGGGGTGGGCGTTGGGACGACATCATCGCCATCATCATCATCAAAGGGTTAGGGTCCCTCTTACCAAAATCCTGTCCTCGGATTTGCCGCTCTTGGTGTCCTGCTTCACGGCTCGCACAAACTTGATGGTCTGCTTGTCGAGAACCCTCCGGATGCTCTCTGCGGAGGAGGCACAGGAGGAAGGGGGTAAATAGGAACACCGTTACGTAACACCAATGGGATGGCAAACACACACACACACACACACACACACACACACACACACACACACACACACAGCAACTGAAGAGGGATCATAACTGTTCTATTTTTAGCGTCGGGGGGGGGGGGGGGGGGGGAGAGTAGCCCGCCTCCTCTGAATGGAGCCACAGGAACCAGCTCCATCTTCAGGGAGCCCAACTGAACCGAGCACCATGGACCAAGCACCAAGAACCAGAGGCAGCAGCTCACACCACCGGACCGGACTGGAGACGGTTTCCATTTTACTTCCTACGTCTCCTCCTTCCCACACCCAACCCACACCTCGACAACATCAACCAACATGTCCAAAAAAACCTCATCCCAAAACCATAACTGATGTGATGCCCAGCGTTGGTAGTGCATGGATAGCAGCCCAAGAAAAGCTGTTTGTTTGGGCACGGTACCTTGAGACGGCCAGCTTGAACAAAGTGCACCAATGAGAATAGCTCAAATTTAACCAAAGAATTCCAGTAAAAGGTAAAAAAATATATATATATATCAGACTGGTGGCCTGGGTAGAGCCTCAAAATTCCAGTATCAGAAAAGAAAAAAGTGGTATTGTGTCATCTCTAACTGACACACACACACAGACACACTGTGCGTAGCCCTCACTTTAGTGTGTCCTTGGTGATGAGCAATATGTTTGATCATCTCCGAACGACGAGTGGAAGAGCCTCCGTCGCTCTTGTGAAACCATCTGACTCATAGTGGTCCAGTTATTTCTGAAGCAGTCAACGCTCTCGCAGCTAAGGACTCGGACTCGCCTGCGTTCCGTGCAACAGTTCTCTCTGTTTATTGACCTCATTTGAGCCACACACACACACACACACACACACACACACACACACACACACACACACACACACACACACACACACACACACACACACACACACACACACACACACACACACGTCATGTTGCGTTATGCCGCCCGCGTTCCACTGTCGCACCCAATTCTCACTTCAGCATCCGGCTGGAACCGTGAACTTGGCTCCCGCACCCGAAAAAGCACGGGGAGCCGCGTGGGAGATGAGAGCGAGCCGGGGACGGCGGAGCGGGCGGAGGAGGTGGCGGCGGTGGGCAGAGGCGCAGACAGATCGAAGGAAGGGATCAACCCAAGACAAAACACACGGTTAGTGACATTAAGCCGTGTTAGACCCAATCACTTAAACCCTTTAATACACTCTGCAACACCACAACCTGCCAGTCTGACCACAGCATCTGCTGCCGACCAGGGCGGCGCGCACGTGCGTGTGCATGTGCGTGTGTGTGTGTGTGTGTGTGTGTGTGTGTGTGTGCACCGTGCCAGAAAGAGATGGAGAGACAGCAAGGGAAGAATCAAGGCAGCTCAGCCACTCATTTATTTCGACCACCCCATGTGACTCCATACCCCCCCAGACCCCTCCGGCCCTCAGACAGACCGGCTAATGCGCGCGTGCGCGCACACACACACACACACACACAGTCAGTCAGTCTGTGTGTGTGTGTGTGTGTGTGTGTGTGCCAGGCAGGTGTGAAGCCTAATGTAAAGGTATTACCAGCGGGACCGGACAGACGGGGCCTGACCAGGTTGAGCTCATCAAACTCAAGTAAACAGGGGAGGACTGATCCGCTAATTGGGAGTGAGTGACACCGTGCGTGTGTCCGTGCGTGTGTACGCAGCCGTGCACGACCAGACGGGCGGCGAACCCAGGCACTGTGCGGAACTAGTCCCCTCTGTGTGTGCAAAAGAAGACAACGCATCCATGTTATCTCCCCACAATGACGCCCCCGCACACGCTCAGTGACACACGCACGGCCAGGAGGCGCAAACTCAGAGGACGCCATTGCACTATAATTATATTATGTGTCGTTAAAACCCCCTTTCAGCTCTACATATTTATTCCATGTTCACCGTATACACATAGGGTTGCACAACTCTGGTCTAGGTGCAGTACACACATGTTCATACATTTATTTTTCTGATTGTTTATAACTTTATCTGTTTTGTTTTTTTGGGGTTTTTTTAATTCCCACTTAGTCTCGCAGAGCCCTCGGAGCTTTGCCTCTTATCATTATCGTCACTGCGCCGTGCGTGTACGACCATGTGACGAACACAGAATCTTGACTCTCGACATCAAAGCGTGGAACTCTGCCAAACAAACAACCAAACAACCAAACAAACAACCCCCCCCCACCCACACACACATCACACAAAAAAATCACTTTAACAGTCCAACGGTGTACAAAAGCGTCACGGTGCGTGTCGGTCAATACGGCTTAATGCGAAGCGGAGCGACCCAGAAAGAAGCGCTTTACCCGGGATCGATACACTCAGGAATCCCACGGCCATTCCACAGTGTTAAGCCTTGAGCGGGGAGATATTCCAAAACAACAAAAGAAAAGAAAACAATTCGATGAAATAAAAACAAAATACAATTAAATTACATTTAAATTAAACAAAAAATGTAATACAATTCAATTAAATAAGACGCGCACATCAGACGCCGGACGCCCCGCACCGCCCCGCACCAAATTGACGAAAGTAAAAAAAAAAAAAAAAGTAACGCCATGCCCCGCAGGAGCTGTGCTGGCCCGGCGGGTGCGGTGGTGCGGGGTTAGGGGACTAGTTAAGTAGTTAACCAGGAGTTAGTTTACCTGTGCTGTCCCTGCTGACGGTGCAGAAGCCCGCGCTGCTCTCCCTGCAGGCCATGCTCCTGCCGCCGATGCCGCTGATGCCGCTGATGCCGCTAATGCCGCTTACGCCGCCGCCGCCGCCGCCGCTGCTGCTCCGAGAGACGCTCGCACGCCGCCCGTCCTCCCTCGCGCCGTGTGCACGCGCCGCGCCACGCCGCCTCACGCTGCCTCCACGCGCGCGCACGTACACGCGCGCGCACCCCACCGCCGAGTTAATCAAAGTGCGCGCGCACCGAAAGCGGTTCGCGCGCCCACAAACAGAGAGAGAGGGAGGGAGAGAGAGGGAGGGGGGGGGGGGAGAGAGGGAGGGGGGGGGGGGAGAGGGAGGGAGGGGGGGGGGGAGAGGGAGGGAGGGAGGTATTGAAATTGTTCTGCCTGTTGACAGAAACCAATATATTGACGTCACGAAAGACGGAAAATTAAAAGATGTAGAAGTACAAGCACAAAATAATAGTAATAATTATGATCATGAAAATTATCAAAATAAATACAATAATAATAATAATTATTATTATTATTGTATTTATTATTATTGTTATTATTATTATTATTATTATTATTATTATTATTATTATTATTGTTGTTATTATTATTATTATTATTATTATTATTATTATTATTATCAGGGACAGAGAGAGACTTTTGTAAATTATGATATGATATTTCCTGCTTTTTTCCAGTGATAATAATGATAATATTATTATCATCATTATCATAAAGTAGGGTGGGAGAGATAGAGAGAGAGAGACTATTATAAATGATGGTACACTTTTTCCTGCTTTTTTTCCAGTGATAATAATTATTGTTATTGTTATTATTATTATTATAATTATTATTATTATTGTCGTCATCATTATCATAAAGTACAGTAGTGTGGGACGGCAGAGTGGGACTTTTATCAATTATGATACTTTCTTACTTATGATACTTTCCTGCTTCATATGGGCTGGCATTAATGTTTTCATTCAGTTGCTTTCTGGCACCCTCCCTCTCAAAATGAGCAAATACTCAAAAATGAAAGGTCCTCAGTTCTTCGGGTCAGTGAGTCAGCGTCATTTTCCGTTGCAGTATTTGAATGGAACGCTCGGACTTTTGGTGTAATCCACCCGGGCGCAGACGACCCGATGGATCACCACCTTCAGTTAACCGTGCATTTGAGTGGAAACGGGTCTGAAGTGAACGTCTTGGTCCCGTGCACGTGGGGGGGGGGGGGGGACCCAAAACGCGCGTCGTCGTCTCTGCGACGTACGAGGGGCCCGGGCCTCCGTCCGAGGCCCGACATCCCGAGGGCGGGGGACGGGGCGAGGGCGGAGGGGGGCGATCCGCGACGTGATATGGGCGCGATTGGGGAAGGCAGGCGGAGGCGCATAACTAACTATGACGTACGACGGGGTCCCGCCTTTCCGAATGACTGCCACTTGTCAACGTCAGCGCTCCAACAACAGACGTCGATGTGTGTTCGAGCTGCGGCTGCGAAATGGGCGAAGAGGCCGAGCTGCAGGAATGCAAAGCACTTCCCCTTCACCAAGTGATGAATTTGTAGGAGTCCTGGCAAAGTATTAAATGAATGGCTGTGTCTATGCAGGAGTATGCGTGTGCGTGCGTGTGTGCGCGCCTGGAGCGGGGGGGGGGGGGTTGCATGCTGCAGACATGCGCGCATGGATACAGGACGCAGCTGAATATTGGCCCTCGGGGGCCAAATGATGAAAGCCCGGTGTCTGATGTATGCATGCCTGCATCACTTTCCCTCGCGTTTGCAAACGCGTGCGAGGATCTGATCCTCGCAGACACTACACCCTGGTAAACAGACGACCCAGCGGGGAGCCGGAGAGAGATGGAGAGGGAGCGGGAGGGAGGGAGCGGGAGGGAGGGAGAGGGAGAGGGAGCGGGAGGGAGGGAGAGGGAGAGGGAGAGGGAGATGGAGGGAGGGAGAGAGAGAGAGAGAGACTTTAAAGATTCCTTTATTTGCAGTAAGTCATGTCACAGCAGCAGCAACTTGATCACGAAGGGGAGAGAGGGAGGAAGAGAGAGAGGTAGAGATAAAGGGGGGGGGGCAAGAGAGAGGGAGGGGGAGGGAGAGAGGGAGAGGGAGGGGCAGAGAGGCTTTTAAGGTTCCTTTATTTGCAGTAAGTCATGTCACAGCAACTTGATTACGAGGGAACCAAAAAACAACAAAAATATAGACAAACCACAGTGGAGAGAGAGAGAGGGAGGGAGGGGGAGAGAGGGGGGGAGAGAATGAGAGCGAGGGGGGAGAATGGGAGAGGGGGGTTGAGAGAGAGAAAGGGAGAGGGAGAGAGAGAAAGAGAGAGCTTGAGGGAGAGAGGGAGAGAGAGCGGGAGAGAGAGAAAGAGGGAGCTTGAGGGAGAGAGGGAGAGAGAGAGAGAGAGAGAATGAGAGCGAGGGGGGAGAATGAGAGAGGGGGGGTGAGAGAGAGAGAAAGAGGGATAGGGAGCGAGAGAGAGGGAGAGGGAGGGAGAGAGAGAGCGAGAGAGGGAGGGAGAGAGAGAGCGAGAGAGAGAGGGAGAGAGAGAGGGAGAGCGAGAGGGAGAGAGGGAGAGAGAGAGGGAGAGAGAGCGAGGGGGGAGAGGGAGAGGGAGCGAGAGAGAATGAGAGCGAGGGGGTAGAATGAGAGAGGGGGGGTGAGAGAGAAAGAGGGAGAGGGAGGGAGGGAGAGAGAGAGAGAGAGAGAGGGAGAGAGGGAGAGAGAGAGAGAGAGGGAGGGAGAGAGAGAGAGAGAGAGAGAGAGAGAGAGAATGAGAGCGAGGGGGTAGAATGAGAGAGGGGGGGTGAGAGAGAGAGAGAAAGAGTGAGAGGGAGGGAGGGAGAGGGAGAGGGAGGGAGGGAGAGAGAGAGAGGGAGAGGGGGGAGGGAGAGAGAGAGAGAGAGAGAGAGAGAGGGACTTTAAAGTAAGTGGCGGTGGAGGAGGGAGAGGGCGCAGATGCAGGGGGCGCAGCCAGCGAATGGGGGCGAGCGCGGGGACGGGAACCGGGGGTGTGTGACTGGCAGATGGGCGTTGTCTCCAGGTTTCGCGGAGGTTAAAAGACAGAGAAGAAGAAAAAAAAAAACAAAAAAACTTGGGCGCCGTTTCAAAGATGCACTTGAAAGCTGCGGCCGCATCACTTATTCATCGGCGCAGCATCTCAAAGACACGAGTGCACGTTCTCAATCTGCCCTCAATCACATTTCCGCGGGGCTGCGCACGAACGGCGCATGGAGCTGCTGCAAACTTTGCCCTTTTTGTTGTTGTTGTTGTTGTCGTCGTTGTTGTCGTTGTTGTCGTCGTTGTTGTTGTTGTTGTCGTCGTGGCCTAGAGGGGAAACGATCGCACCCAAACGGGGGTCCCCGGCCCTCTGTGGGTCCTCGGAGGAATTGCCAGGGGTCTGCAGCGAAATTATTCTTTTTAAATTGTACTGTACATACGTATACAGTATGTACTGTACAAGTATATAGATAATATTGTACTTTTATTTTTTTTTTGTGAATTTATTGTTTCCATCGTCCTCAGCCAGAGCTTAATCTTCCAGGGGATGGCACTCAAAACCAGGCCAACCGCTGCCCAAAGCGTGGGAGCCCCCGAGTCGAACGCCCCGATACTGAATGGATGGCTCCTCCGAGGGAGATACACGGAGGCAGAAGATGATCCGTCGGCAAAACCTTTCACCGGAACAGCGGATGGAAGCGTTGCCCCGCAGCGCCCCGACGTCAACGCGCTTCTTCAAAGGAGGCTGCGAGCCCTCGGCCTTGGCCCCCGTCGGGGCGAAGGAATGTGCAGCCGCCGGGGAGTTGAGCACCAGGGGTGAGGACACACTGCCCTCTTCCGGTGGACTACGGGAATGTATTTATGTTTTTTTTTTTTTTGTTTTTTCCCTTTTCAGGATGGTGATTGATTTTCCCAGAGCTGACCACACGCACATACAGCAACAGTGCACTGCGTTAAAATATTGAAAAATACAATAATACAGCCATGACGCTCCCGTGACTTGGCACCGATCTTGCAAAGCTGTCGTGAGGATGACATTACATTACATTACATTACATTTAGCAGACGCTTTTATCCAAAGCGACTTACAATTGTTCAAACACCAACAGACGCAGCCATCAGGAGCAATGAGGGGTTAAGTGTCTTGCTCAAGGACACTACAGCATGCTAGCAGGAGGAGCCTGGGATCCAACCAGCAACCTTTAGATTACTAGACGACCAGCTCTACCTCCTGAGCCACCATCCCCATCCAATGACGCCATTAATCCCCAAACCGGAGAGATTTCCAAAAAGGGGACCCCGTGGGTTTGAACGCCCGGTGGGCCCCGAAAGAGTCTGACCCCGATGGCGGTGGTTGAGAGCGGGACGGTGGGGGAGTGCGCCGGCCCAGGCCGCCCGCGGTTTGGGTGGAAGGTGTTTGAACAGCTGGACGGATTTGGGCAGCTTTGGAGCACTCCGTCGGCGGCTCCATCCAGCTGCTGGATTCGCCTTCGTCTCCGCTTTTGAAATCACAGACAAATCAGAGCGATTGGTTTTTCTGGGGGGGGGGGGGGGGGGACACCAGGGGAAGTCAGCTGACACAGAGTTGGACGATTGTTTGGTTTTTGGGTCCAGTTTTTAAGCTCAATCTGCCAGTGCTCTGCCCCCGTGACTTCAGCAACCAGAGACGCAATCAAACAGGGTGGAGATTGTGTTTTAATTCACCTTTAAAGTCGAGGCGTGTGGCGGCCTTTAAACTGAGCCCCCCTTTGAGAACGGTTACTCAGGAGAAACTCACACATACACACATACACGCACGCACACGCACACACACACACACACACACACACACACACAAACTCCCCTAAACTTTCTTTCTCTTTTTTTTTCTTTCTTTCCATCAAATGTTCTCTTTCTTTCTTTCTTTCAAATTTTCTTTCTTTCTTTCTTTCTGTCACAGTTGTTTGGTGAGTCCGATCCATGCTGACATTAATGACTGTCACTCTGCTCTACAAATTCCTGTACTCATAAACCATAGACCGAAATTACGTAACTTCCCTGTAGCATACAGGAATCTAAATAATTGACTACTGGTTCGGACTCAAACTCTCAGTACCCCGCAAAGCCATGCACCCAGAACATAAAAATGTCTCTATTAAACGTAAGGTCACTGACTATCAAGTCATTTTTATTTAATGAGCTTATAAGTACTCATAACCTGGACTTCGTTCTATTAACTGAGACCTGGCTGGATAGAAATGGCTCAGCCGCACTCATTGAGACAGCACCTCCTAATTTCAAGTTCATCCAAACCACAAGAGCTGACCAGAGAGGCGGTGGAATAGCTGCTGTCTTCTCTGATATCCATACCTGCAAGGAAATGCTCCTCTGAGAATTCACGTCTTTTGAACACCTTGCTATATCTATAAACTGCAGTGCCCCCGTTTTAATCATCGGCCTATTGGCCACCAAAATCTAAATGTGGCTTTCTTGATGACCTCTCTGAGCTACTGTCCAAGGTCTCCACTGATTATGATTGTGTAATTATCTCAGGTGATTTTAATATTCATGTTGACAATCAAACAGACGCAGATGCTCAACACTTCATTAGCCTATTAGAGGCATTTGACCTCACTCAGCACGTTTCTGGACCCACCCACAATAAGGAGCATACTCTGGACTTAGTCATATCAAAAGGACTAAATATCACTGTACCCTACGTCATGGATGTTGCTATTTCAGATCACTGTTGCATTTTCTTTGACGTGTCTGCTCTTCCTGTACAACAGAGGGGTACCCCAACAATTTAAAAACGTATCATGAACAATAATACCATTGAAACCTTGAAGACAATTGTAAATGAGTTACCGCTGTTCAAGGCATCATCAACTGAGGATCCTGTGAACAACTTCAACTCCAAAATACAAAATATCATTGAGAAGATTGCACCTGTTAAAACTAAAAACATGGAAAAACAAAAAGCCCCCTGCAGAAATGGAGCAGTTATAAGGCAGCTTAAGAGAGTCGCCAGGCAGAACAAAAATGGAGAAAGACAAATCTTCAGGTTCATCAGGAAATTTACATGGATGGACTCAATCGATACAATATAGGAATAAAACAGGCCAGAGAGTCTTTCTTCTGTAAAACCATTAGTGAAAACCTCAACAATAGTAAAGTGCTCTTCTTCACTGTTGATCGACTTATTAATCCACCATCTACAACCCCGTCAGAGATCCTCTCCACTGAAAAATGTGAGGAGTTTGCCACATTCTTCAGCAACAAAATTACAGCTATCAAACAGAATATTAGTGCCTCAACATCCAGAAATGAACCTACCCTTCAGTTCCCCAGTAATATGACTGCGGCAATGTCTCATTTCGTCCCCTTAGACATAAAAAGACTGGACGATATCGTTGGTCAGCTCAGGTCCTCCACCTGCTGCCTGGACCCCCTCCCTACCACATTTTTTAAAACAGTTTTTAACTGCCTAGCACATGAGGTATTAGACATTTTAAACGGCTCTCTTCAATCAGGTATATTCCCTGCAGCATTTAAAACAGCTGTCCTTAAACCACTCCTGAAGAAGAGCAATATCGATGCAACAGTTATTGCCAACTACAGGCCCATTTCCAACCTGCCGTTCCTCAGCAAAATGCTTGAAAAAACAGTTTACCTTCAGCTTAACAACTATCTCACCTCAAACAGCCTTTTAGACACCTGTCAATCTGGCTTTCGACCTCACCATAGCACAGAAACAGCACTTATTAAAGTTCTGAACGATCTACACATAAACACTGATGCAAAAAAAAACGATCTGTTCTTCTGCTCCTGGATTTCAGTGCTGCCTTCGACACTGTTGACCATCAGATTTTATTTGCGAGATTACAAAAATGGGTCGGCCTATCTGGCCCGGTTCTAAATTGGTTCAAAACCTACCTACAGGACAGGCAGTTCTTCGTGGTCCATTAGTCCATTGGAGATTTTGTGTCAAACAAAGTGGATATTGTATGTGGAGTACCCCAAGGTTCGATCCTGGGACCATTATTGTTTAACCTCTATATGCTTCTACTGGCACATATTGTAAAGAAACACAAAATACTACTCCCCATACACTCCCTCACTCAGTGTATTAATGATATTCATGCATGGATGTCACAGAGCTTATTACAACTGAACAAAGACAAAACAGAAATACTCATCTTTGGTGCAAAGGCTCAAAGACAGAAAATTGCAGCTCATCTTAGTTCCCTGTCCCTGGACAGCAAGAATGAGGCCAAAAATCTGGGTGTAATCGTGGACGCCGATCCAAATTTTTAAAGCCATATAAATCAAATCACAAAATCAGCCTTCTACCATCTAAACAACATTTCAAAATGAAGCGGCTTCCTGTCAAAAGCAGACCCCGAAAAATTAATCCATGCATTCATAACGAGTAGATTGGACTTCTGTAATGGCCTATTCACCGGCCTCCCGAAATCAGCTGTGTAGCCGCTACAGTTAATCCAAAATGCGGCTGCACGCGTTCCCACTGGGACAAAAAAGGTTGAACATATCACCCCTGTTCTTAGATCTCTACATTGGCTCCCCGTCAAAACTAGAATTGATTTTAAGATTCTGCTACTTGTATATAAAGCTTTAAATGGCCTTGCACCTCAGTATATAAAATAAATGCTAATTATACACAAACCAGCAAGAACTCTCAGGTCCACAGGCAGTGGTCCTTTAACTACCCCTCGTACCGACTCTAAAGCAGGAGAAGCTGCCTTCTGTATCTATGCCCCAAGTAAATGGAGCACCTTACACAGGGACCTGAGAGAGGCCTCCACACTGAATACTTTTAAAAGCAGGTTAAAAAACCTTGCTGTTCGCTACAGTCTATGACTGACTGACGTCTGTCTGTC
Source organism: Zeus faber (assembly GCF_960531495.2). NCBI lineage: Eukaryota > Metazoa > Chordata > Actinopteri > Zeiformes > Zeidae > Zeus > Zeus faber. Next base: position 24,686,293 of record NC_137196.1, on the reverse strand, counting down.
TGTCTGTCTGTCTGTGTTACTGGTGCTGGTGCTGTGGCTGCTGCTTACCTTATACCTAAACTTAACCCTTGCTTACCTTACGGCTAAAATTAAGCATCTCTAACCCTATACCGTAACTTAAACACCTCCAACCTTATACCTTAACTTAACCGTCTCTAACCTGAGGGACTTCTCCGGTTCCGGTTAGAGCTACCACTTCCGGTTCCGGTGACTTCTTTGCGTATGCGTTGCTGTTGTCTTTTTTTGCTGTTGTTTTTTGTTGCCACTGCTGCTATTTATGTTGCTGTTGTTGTAGTTTCTGTTGTGATATTACAGTGGGAGGATTATAGGAAGGGTGTGTATTCGGAGGGATAGTCAAAAGTCAATCTCCCTCCCGAGGTCAGAATGAAAAACTTGACCCGTAATTTAGGGACGCTAATGAAAGGACCTTGACTGGATTAAGATGTGACGGTGCACCGAGTTGAAATTCCCGTTTCCGTGAGGGCTACCACTTCCGGTTCCGGTGACGTCTTTGCTCTGTGTTACTTTGTTGAGATGAGATGGTACACACAGTTGACTCAATACAGATGAGGAGATTTCTGGTTCGGGTGAGAGCTACCACTTCCGGTACTGGTGATGTCTTCGCTTGTGCGCTGTTGCTGTTGTTGTTTTTGTTGCTGCTGTTGTCTGCTGCTGGTATTGTCACTGCTGGTGTTGTCGTTGCTGCTGCTGGTGCTGTTGTTGGTGCGGCTAACCTTATACATTAACTGGTGTTGTCGTTGCTGCTGCTAACCTTATACCTAAACTTAACTCTTGCTTACCTTATACCTCTACTTTAAAGTAATCTTATACCTCGACTTAACCATCTCTAACATGAGTGACCTTTCTACTTCCGGTGATAGCTACCACTTTCGGTTCCGGTGCGGTCTTTGCGTGTACCTTGCTGCTGTTGTTGTTTCTGCTGGTGTTGTCGTTGCCGCTGCTGCTGGTGCTGTTGTTGGTGCCGCTAACCTTATACATTAACTGGTGTTGTCGTTGCTGCTGCTAACCTTATACCTAAACTTAACTCTTGCATACCTTATACCTCAACTTAACGTAATCTTATACCTCTACTTAACCATGTCTAACCTGAGTGACCTTTCCAGTTTCGGTGAGAGCTACCACTTCCGATTCCGGTGACGTCTTTGTGTGTACGTTGCTGTTGTTGTTGTTGCTGCTGGTGTTGTTGTTGCTGCTGCTGCTGGTGCTGTTGTTGGTGCCGCTATCCTTATACCTTAACTGGTGTTGTCGTTGCTGCTGCTAACCTTATAACTAAACTTAGCTCTCGCTTACCTTATACCTCAACTTAACATAACCTTATTCCTCGACTTAACCATCGCTAACCTGAGTGACCTTTCCAGTTCCGGTGAGAGCTACCACTTCCGGTTCAGGTGACGTCTTTGCGTGTACTGCTGGTGTCGATGTTGCTGCTGCCGTTGCTGCTGTTTCTGTGGCTGTTGTTGCTGCTGTTGTTGTTTTCTGTTGCTGCCACTGTGGTTGGAGTCGCTTTTATTGTTGTTTTTGTTGTCTTTGTTGTTGCTTTTGTTGCTGCTGTTGTTTCAGGTGCATTCTTTTGTAATGACCGGCTGACAACTACGTTCTCTCTTTCTTTTTTGTACTTATTTGTAAAGCACATTGTGTTGCCCTTGTATGAAATGCGCTCTATAAATAAAGTGTGACTTGACTTGACTTAACTTCTTTCTTTCTTTTTTCTTTCAATCAAATTTTCTCATTCTGTCTATCTTTCTTTCTTTCTTTCTTTCTTTCTTTCTTTCTTTCTTTCTTTCTTTCTTTTTCTTTCTTTTGTTCTTTCCATCAAGTTTTCATTATCTTTCTTTCTTTCTTTCCATCAAATTTTCTCTTTCGTTCTTTTTTCTTTCTTTCTTTCTTTCTTTCTTTCAAATTTTCTCTTTCTTTCTTTCTTTCTTTCAAATTTTCTCTTTCTTTCTTTCTTTCTTTCTTTCTTTCCAATTTTCTCTGCTTTTCTTTGTTTGTTTGTCTCTTTCTTTCTTTCCAATTTTCTATTTCTTTTTTTCTTTCTTTCTATCCATCAAATTTGGTCTTTTTTTCTTTCTTTCCTTCCTTATTTCCTTCCATCAAATTTTCTCTTTCTTTCTTTCTTTCTTTCTTTCTTTCTTTCTTTCTTTCCAATTTTCTCTTTTTTCTTTCTTTCCATCTTTCATTCTTTCTTTCTTTCCATCAAATGTTCTCTTCTTTCTTTCTTTCTTTCTTTCTTTCTTTCTTTCTATCAAATGTTCTAATTTCTTCTTTCTTTCTTTCTTTCTTTCTTTCCATCAAATTTTCTATTTTTCTCTCTCTTTCTTTCTTTCTTTCTTTCTTTCTTTCTTTCTTTCTTTCTTTCTTTCTTTCTTTCTTTCAAATGTTCTCATTTTTTCTTTCTTTCTTTCTTTCTTTCTTTTGTTCTTTCTTTCTTTCCATCAAATTTTCTCTTTCTTTCGTTCTTTCGTTCTTTCTTTCTTTCTTTCTTTTTTCCATCAAATTTTCTCTTTGTTTGTTTGTTTCTTTCTTTCTTTCTTTCTTGTCCCTGGCGTTGAAGACAGAGTAAAAATAACAAAATAGAGACCGTATTAATTGCCATGATGCATTCGGCTGCAGCACACAGATTATTCCCGGTGTCTGGCACCAAAACATGGTAAAATACGTCTTGGAGAGAAAAAGAGGAGAGGGAGAGGTACATTCATCACTGCGGTTTCACAACAAATCTGTCAACACGGAGGAGAGAGAGTTATGTGCAGGAGTTGACGTTTGTGTGTTGTCGAGATCAAGTCCCGCTCAATTTCCAGTGGTTGGAGCCTGTGCTTTTCACCTCACTGAAGTGGAAGCGTGGGATCCGTGGTGCTGGGAAACAAGGTACTCAGAAGGTTCTGGACCCGTGGAACGCCACTCTGTAAACATCCACTGCTTCTTGGTACACAACCAGGTTTCATTTGTGGCACAATATACTATGGTATATAGAGTCCTGGTGGAGGTGCACACAGAGATGATGCAAAGATCTGGGTTCAGAAAATCAAATTCCACTCTGGGATTTTGAGTCAACCCTGTGGATTTTGTTATTATTACCATCAACACAGAGGTTCACCTGGCGAGTGGAGTCATCTGTTCAGTGCATAGCTGCTTCAGTGATGATGATACTACTACTACTACTACTACTACTACTACTACTAGTACTACTACTACTAATAATAATAATAATACTAATACTAATGCTAATACTAATACTAATACTAATACTACTACTAATAATAATAATAATAATAATAATTATTATTATTATTATCAGAAAAATGTGTAGTCTGTATATTTTTGTATATTTGTCAATTTAAAAAAATAAATTTGGTTATTTGTTGTATATTTGTCTTTTTTATTCAGTTATTTTTGTAAATGTTGCTATTTATTTAAGTGTAAGTCCTCTCTACCTTGGTCAGAAAGCTGTTTTTTGAGACGCCGATGTGATGGACAGGACAGAAGCAATTTTGGTGTATAACCCTTCAACCTTCAACTATCAAGGAAAATCAACTTTTTACTTCCATGTTATCGCTTCTTCTGCTGAAATATCTGATCCGTATTGACAGTTATGACACAGTGGCTTGATAACCCAAATCTGAACATTCCTTTATAGTTTGGTGATCGTACGGGGAGGGGAGGGGAGGGGAGGGGGGCGGTTACATATATTCATGAATCACTGAAAAGACCCTTCTCTGGACCTTTTTAATTAAAAAAGAGCGGTACTTCATCATAACCAACCTATCACCTCTGATAGGGGAATCGGGTAATGTCCGCTCCATTCATTACCTTTTAACCAATAAATCCTTCTCAGCGTTTCCCATCTATCTTTTAAGGGGAGGTCCATCCGTCTTATGTACATGTCTTTTAAGGTGAAGGGGACAGAAAAACATGCACAGTCCAGCTTTAGACATAAATCTAACTTCTGACGGACAACTCTTACATCCCCTTTTAATTCATCATAAATTATTATGCATCGCTTGAATTTGGCGTCCGGGCTCCCCTGCTCATCCCTCCAGGCGAGGTGCACGGCAAACATAAGCATCCTAACGCCCGGCTCACACCGCCGGCGGCGGGGCTGCAGCGTGAAGCCAAGTGGCTCTCATCCCGTTGCCAGGTCTCTGTGCCCCGGGCTTTCGTGGGCGTGTCGGCTCAAACTCGGCTGGCCGCTGTGGGCAGGTCAAACATTTCAAACCTCTCTCCCTTTCCATATTTAGTATTACATTATAGAGATAGATGGTACCGTGTGTACTTATTTAAAAATAAAATGATGGCTTCATTTACTTAGCAAAATAAAATACCTCTTGAAAAAACTACATGACTAGTCTTGCCATCTGTCCCTTAAATTAAAGAACTGTACTGGTTGGAGAAACATAAAATGATGAGTTCCTTATTTTATCGATAGTTTAAGGGACTTTTTTCATTAAAAACAATAAGAAGTACGCGGTCCAGGCTTCCATTTGTCAAGGATCAGCACCATTGATCCTCTTTCCTTAACTCATTTGCATACAGTTAAAGTCTGCTCAACTCTCCTTGTCGCCATGAAGCCGTGAGCTTGTCGCCAAGCATAGCACCGCCCCCTGCAGCTGGATGAAGCCGATCTCCATTTGAAATGCCTTGCACTCTCCGCTTTGCAGCCTATCGCATTGCACCCTCTCGCTTTGCAGCCTATCGAATTGCAGCCTATCGCTTTGCAGCGCCTGTGTGCCGGCGGTGTGACCGTACCTTTAGTGATCTAAAAATATAGGAGTGATGGGCTCGAATCCCCCCATAGGATAGAAGAGTAGAGCCCAACAGGTGGATGTAGGGGAGGTGGAGTGAGTGCATCAAAGCACGCAGCGAAGCAGGTCGGGCAGGAGGGACTGGCTGCTTAAATAGGCCGGCCCATATAAGGGCGCGGAAGTGCGTGGCGCAGTCAAGTTGTCTGACAGGACGAGCTCTGCGCGCTAGTCACCATTTGTGTGTCTGCCGCCACAAGGCGCCGCTACCCACTGCTCCATCGCTGCCTGTGGGCACAATCTGCCGCTGGGGAATTACAAGCAAAAGCCAATTACAAGCCCTTATGATTCCCACCACACTCATCACATTATCTCATTTAGAACTAAAGCCCGATCCCTGAAACCCCTCTGGTTTTACGGTTCTCATTTTTCCCCGAATCCAATTTAGATTATTGGTCGAATGAGACGGCGACGGCGGCCCGTAGATGATGATGGCGTGCTTCAAAATAGGCGTATTGATCGGCGTTGTGAAGCGGCTCTCTATCTTAATCGCGGCGCCGGGCGCAACTCAACCAAACAAGAAATGATAAACTGAGTAATTAAGGGAGGAGGGCTTTGTTTCGCACGGCACTTATCTGGAGTGGAGTTACAAAGCGCTTCGCAGGAGGAAGAGGAAGGTGAAGAAGATGAAGGAAGAAGCGGAAAAAGAAGCCACGCCGCTCGGCCGTCAGAGGTCAAGGTGGCAGAATGTAAGAGGCAAAATAAAGACGGAGCGTCGGAACGCACCCCGCGTATTGAAATTCATTCTGCCAACCGACAGGACTCTTGCAGATGTGAACCATGTTCTATTCATAAGGTGGGAAAACGTAGGCGTCGACGCGAGAACTCTGAACCTCACGTTTGTTCAAACCAGGAGACGCCGGCTCCCCGTCCCAACAAAAAGGAAAATAAATGATCAAACCAGAAGCCTTGCGTAGAAAACAAAAGCAGGGTTTTTTTTCCTATGTTATAAACCTACGTGTCTTTATCGCACGTTTGCTACCTGGTGGCGGCACGCGAAGAAGGCGTCATCGCGCCCGTCGTTCATTTCTTTGCCGTGAGAAAGGAACTGCAAAAAGCCTTCATTTCGTCCAACAAGTCTTTCACAGAAATGTATTCAGCGGCTTCTTTAAAATTAAAACCAAATTCTTGGGAGTATCTCGGTGTCTTGGAGACCGAGGAGTGCGTGTGGGCTGTTAATGCATATATATATAAGTATTATGTAGTGTGTGTGTGTGTGTGTGTGTGTGTGTGTGTGCGTGTGTCCAATTCCTTGTTCTTGCAGGGATCTGCTGTTTACTTTCAATATTCACTGGATAGGGAAGTATTTTTAGATTTGTGTGGGTATCTACTAATCCCAAATAATTAATTACTGCAAAATGTGATTTAAAACGGCAAAAAATAGCAATGTCATGGAGTGATTTAGTAATAAAAATGACCTCACATCAAAACCAAATTCTAATTATGCACATACAAGATGTATTAAACGTACAAGATGCATTATGAGAAATATACCCTCATAAACATGCATAGTTGCAAAATCAAATTTTAAAGCATACGATTTTAACTATGGAAAGTATACAAACTTTTACTTTCAGGTCGGGATGATACAAAACCAATACTGTGTTTTAAATAAGGTCTGTTGCTGTGCTGATGTAGTCGTACTGGTACTTGGAACTCAGTGGCTGTTTCATGTTGTATCTGAGTATGTTCAAACAAAGGAGTGACTAATGCAAGTACTGTAAATACATAAAAAAAAACTTGCAAGCATTGTCTCCAAAATCAATGATTAATGATCCCACATAATTCAAGCTGAATATAATAATAATAATAATAATAATAATAATAATAATAATAATAATTATTATTATTATTATTATTATTTTTATTATTATTATTATTTCCTATTATTTATTAAGATTATTGATTATTTATTTTGATTATTAGCATTATTTTATATATTTTAACACAAAGTCCACTTGTTTATATTTATCTAATACAGTGTATTTTTTTTACTTATATTAGACCTTTCAGATTTGTTTGAATGTCCAAACACCCGGCACAGTCACTTCATGATGCATTGTTAATGCACATTTAACGATGTTGGGGAAATTGGCTCTTTGATGACTTGTGATCAGATCTTTTCAATTAAGGAAAACGGAAACGCACAGAGATGTTAAAAGCCAAAAGGGCAAATTCCTCCGGCGTGGAATGCCAATTAAAAGTCAAAGTGCAGAGTGTGTTGTTATTTCCGGACGCAGTATTTCCAGGAAAAACAAAGGCTGTTATCCGAGCACAGCCTCCGGATTCTCAGAGAATTTAATTGAGTGGGCCGCGATTAAAGAAAATAAAAATACATTTTCGGAACTCTCATCCCTTCATAACTTGAACGATGTTCGGTTTCTATGAAGAAACAAACAAAATACAAATGTAATTTCAGCACACAATGGTAAACCCCTACAGTCTACAAATCATGAAATACCGGTAATGATCACAACAGGGGAACCTATTATTGCTCTTCTCATTTCCCTTGGAAATGACTTGAGTTAAAGCCAAATGTAACATATTTCTAACAATCAGGAGCTCGTCCAAGGCCACCCGGCAGTACACGGTGAGCACTTCACCACTAAAAAGCTGCTTTTTGGGAAAAAGCTGCATTGAAGCACAAAACACTCAATTCATAAAGGTATGTGTTAACACCTACTGCGTCCAAGCACACACACACACACACACACACACACACACACACGGACCCAAGCACACACACGCACGCACACACACGCACACACACACACACACACACACACACACACACACACACACACACACACACACACACACACACACAGACAGATAGATAGACAGATGAATAGATAGATAGATGGATGGATGGATAGATAGATAGATACATAAATACATACATACATACACTAGATAGATGGACAGACAGACAGACAGACACACAGACACACAGAAAGGCACACAGACAGACAGGCGTGGTCGGCTGCACTTGCGTGACACGTGATTGTCTCAAACCCAGGAGTGTGTCACACCGCAAAGTTTCTTTTCCCGGAGCCGCCTCAGGAAACCAAAATACCCAGCAGCCCACTCTGCCGTCAGCCCCACTGTCGTGTGGGTTAAGTTCTTAAATTCAGCATCCACTGTAGAAGCTGATTGCTGCTTGAGAGGTTGGGTGGTGCCAGGAGGCAGAGAGAAGGAGAGAGAGGGGGAGAGAGAGAGGGGTAGAGAGAGGGAGAGAAGGAGAGAGAGGGGGAGAGAGAGAGGGGTAGAGAGAGGAGGGGGGGTTCAGAGAAGGGGTGATTGATGGACATGGAATGGAAGAGTCTAAACAGTGAGATTGGTTCGGGGAAGAACAGAAACTGTGAACCTCTGCGGCGTCGCGGTTTTCATTTTGGGGAAAACATTTGAGCACAATAAGATTTTATAATGTAAGATATATATTTTTTAAATATATATTAAATATTGGTTTTTCCTGGAAATGCAGCATAAGAAAGCATTACTTGTGCACTGTGTACCAGTGATGATGGTTTTAAACCCCATTGGTGGAAATCAGTATATTTGTATATTATCTGACAGTTTGTTTCTACTTCACATTTTATTCTATTTTATTTTGTTTTCGATTCTCCATTTCTCCGGACTGTTGCGGTTTATTTTTATTTATGCCAATCGTCTGGCGTGGGACGCACCAAAACCTCACCGAGACAAATTCCTCCTTCATGTAAATGCACCTGGTGGAATAAACTCATTCTGATTCTAACTGGGTGATTAAAGCTCCTCTTAAAAGCCAAACTGGCTCACTATGTCATTGTCTCCAAGTCCAAAAGGGAAAAAGAAATAGATTCAAACTTTGACAAGGTCTCCTCCAGGCATTCAGGGACAATGAGCCTCAGCCAGGCACGGAGAAAATCGCAATTCCTCCTCCAGAGCGCCTCACATTTTAGCATATTCCACGCGGCGGGTGGAGCCGTCGCCCTGCGGAGCCTAAGACCTGAACCTGATTCCTGCCTCAGGACCCCCGCGTGCAGACGCATCCTCCTTCCTTCCTTTCTTCCTTCCTTCCTTCCTTCCATCTCCTCAGACACGCAGGTTTGGCTGATTGGAAATCTCAAATTGCCTGTAGGGGTGTGTGTGTGCGGCGTGTGTGTGCGGCGTGTGTGTGTGTGTGCAGTGTGTGTGTGTGACCCTGGCATGAACTGCAGGTGTACGAGTCAGGGTGTCTGTAATAACACTTCATAGCCCCTCTTGACTATTGGATCGTACCATTCTATTGGAGTGTACCATGACTCAGTGGAACATCCTGGGTTTGAACCCTGAAAGGTCACCACTCGCTCACCAAAAACGCAATTTTTCAGGGCTTGTGCACATAGAATACATTTAATGATGTGATGTCCTGACACAGACACACACACTGTGTAAAAAGACAACCCAGTAGTTTTTTTCCTCCGTCCCAAACCGTGACAAAACTGCAGACGAGGGAAATGGATGTATGTTTAAAAAGCTACGCGAGCCATTTCCATAGAAACCAGAAATAAATATACAGATAAATGTTTATGTAAAGAGTAAAGCAAGTACAACAACCAGTCTAATGTGTTTTATGAGTATACATTGTACCAGAAACTAAAAGCTGCTGGAGGACTGGCCTATTGAACGACACCCGTTTTACAAAGTACAGTGTGTGTGTGTGTGTGTGTGTGTGTGTGTGTGTGTGTGTGTGTGTGTGTGTGTGTGTGTGTGTGTGTGTGTGTGTGTGTGTGTGTGTTATAATGTGCATAAGTTCATGTGATTGGAGGGGGCGGTGTCCAGGATGCTGTGGAAGGAGAGGAGAGAGGGAAGTGAGGAGAGCGCTGGGTGCGAAGCTCGAGAGAAAGAGAGAAAGAGAGAGAGCGAGAGGGAGTGCCTGAAGAGAAGTCCGTCCCCACCTTTTTGTTTTCCGACTGGACGCCTCAACCGCCGGGGAAGTTGTGAGCCTCGCGGCAAGGCAATAAAAGCAGCTTCGGCTCCGCGGGGGTTCCGTCCTTGTCGCTGTTGTCGTGTCCGTCTGGTGGACCCCGCCGCCCGTCACGGTGCCATCAAACTGTGTGTCAAAACATGTTTACATGGCCGTTGTTTCCAATACTCCGCCTCTCCCTCCGCGCCCGTACGCTGCGCCAACGCGTCCGGTGGACTTCCACCCTCATGGCTGAGGTCATATATGAGATGTCTTTTTCTCCAGGGTTACTGCTGTCACTTGCGGGATCCACAGTAACTTCTGTGGCATCAGTTAGTAAGTTGACCGTCGGTAAGGTGAGCTCCATCTGATCGGCACTTCTAAGTAACGGGAGAGTAAAATGAGACAACGGGTGGTGTCCCATGTCCCCAGAGTGTTTCTGATTTTATGGAGATTCACAGAGAGTTTACCGACGGAGGCCATTTCACCCCCGCCCCCGTCCGGCATGTGGGCTTCACTTAAAAATATTGTTTTAATTGCATTGCATTTTTGGCTGATTTTTTTCACCTGTATTATTAAAGGTTCCCCAATTTAAAATGCAAATTTTTTAATGCGCTTCAACATGCAGGTTTTTACAATTGAAGGCATGTTTTGCTTTTCTTTTTTCTTTTTTTTTTAAAGATGAACCAACAACAAATAGCGTATTCGTCACCCGCCACCAGGTGGCAGAAAACACCCAAAATAATGGCGTTTCG
>NC_137196.1:24665791-24670791 GCF_960531495.2 Zeus faber | reverse complement strand
TGGAGTGCTGCATTGCAGTATTGATGCTCGGATCACCGCTGACGAACACACACACACACACACACACACACACACACACACACACACACACACACACACACACACACACACATCTATACACCGTTGAAAAGGTTGCACGTTGGAAAGTTTATGCTATAAATTTGGTCCCGCGTGCCAGAGAGACGCATTTTCTCCTGAATTGATTTAGGTCGTCTTAATATAAAGCAGAGGGAGCCTTGTGGGACCAGGCCTATATGTGAAGTGTATCCACATGGGAAATACATCTTCATGCCGCAAGTTTAACGACTGTATAAATTTCATACACTGTGTCGGAGAAGGGTGGAGCCGCCGAGGCAAAAGTTTGTCTTACTTACCGCATGAAACCGGGAGACGCAAGGGTGAGAAAGACATTTTTACGGCCGCGGAAATAACAATCTGGAGACGAATCTCCAACCGAGCTCCATGTGAGACACTCTTTGATAATATTGTCCTCCATAACTCCCTCTGCCCGACTGGAGGCGGTGGCATTGTCGTCGTAATCAAGGAGACACAAGGCTGACTCCATCATTCCCGTATGGAAATAATCTCCTCCCCTTCATACTTGATTATTATAATAAATCCCTTTAAGCAGCCATTCCATCCCAGGGAAACGGCGAACATCTCCCCGGTCCATCACGGGTCCAGGGACGGACCTGGATGCAGGGAGGCAGGATGTGAGTATGTGAGGACGCAGGGTGTGAGGACGCAGGATGTGAGGACGCAGGGTGTGAGTAGGTGAGGGTGCAGGGTGTGAGGACGCAGGATGTGAGGACACAGGATGTGAGTATGTGGGGACGCAGGACGTGAGGACGCAGGATGTGAGTATGTGAGGACACAGGGTGTGAGGACGCAGGGTGAGGGGAAACAGGGTGTGAGGACGCAGGGTGTGAGGACGCAGGGTGTGAGGACCAAGGGTGTGAGGAAACAGGGTGTGAGGAAACAGGGTGTGAGGGCGCAGGGTGTGAGGAAACAGGGTGTGAGGAAACAGGGTGTGAGGATTCAGGATGTGAGGACGCAGGATGTGAGGACGCAGGATGTGAGGACGCCGGATTTAGGATGTGAGGATTTAGGAAGTGAGGAGTGGACGGCAGGCTCGGAGGAATAGTCCTCGCATGGTGTTATTACTTGCTAGTGGAGGTCAGATCTGCTCTATTTGCGAGGCGGCCAGAGTTCACAAAGTCCTTTTCTTTCTTTTTTTGGGGCGGCGAACAAACACAGGCGCCCCTCCCCCCTCCTCACCCCACCTCCCTGACCCCCCTCCTCACCCCACCTCCCCCACCTCCACACCCCCCTCCTCACCCGTTCCTCCCTTCCGTCCAGCGGTGTGATCGCTCGGTGGAACTCCCTCCGTCTGTCCTCTATAACTGACCTCAAATCTCCCTCCTCTCCGGATCAGACCAGACAAGGTCCTCCTTCATCATGCAGGCGGAGCATCCACTGACACACACACACACACACACACGCACGCACACGCACACAGACACACACACAGACACACACACAGACACACACAGACACACACGCACAGACACACACACATACACACAGACACACACACACACACACACAGACACACAAACACACACACACACACACACAGACACACACACAGAGACACACACACACACACACACACACACACACAGACACACACACACACACAGACACACACACACAGACACACACACAGAGACAGACACAGACACACACACACACACACACGCACACGCACACACAGAGACACAGACACACACACATACACACAGACACACACACACACACACACAGACACACAAACACACACACACACAGACACACACACAGAGACACACACACACACACACACACACACACAGACAGACACACACACACACACACAGACACACACACAGAGACAGACACAGACACACACACACACACACACGCACACGCACACACAGAGACACACACACACACACGCACACACACACACACACAGACACAGACACACACACAGAGACACACACACAGAGACACACACACACACACACACGCACACACAGAGACGCACACACGCACACAGAAACACAAACACACACACACACACACATGCACACACACACAGAGACGCACACACACACACACACACAAACACAAACACACACACACACACACATACACGCACGCACACACACACAGACACACACAGACATGCACACACACGCACACAACGTCTCGGTGGTTTTGGGTGGGGTGGTGGGGGAGCTGGGAATCAAAGAGACAATTTCATACAGCACACCAATATACCCCCAGAAATTTGCACGCAACATGTTCATTTGTATGCAACACACTCCGCTTCTCCCCCTCCCTCTCTCACTCTCTCACTCTCTCACTCTCTCAAGTCCGATCGGGTCGATTTCTGGGTCAGAAAAAAAACAAGGAGCACACAACAGAGCCGTTCCACTCGTGTCTTTTGAAACGTTGAATTCTTTTTTATTCAAGTTTACAAAAAGGAAAAGTACGACGGAAATAAATGACTCTCTGTCCGGTTAAAACGACACGCGTGGGAACGGAGCGGGGGGGAGCCACAGGGGGTCCCCGCACCCGGAGGCCCGGAACATTCGGGGGTGGGGGCGGAGGCCGGGACCTCCACCGCTCACCCTTCATCATCATAATAACTCCCCCACCTCCACCCAGAGCGGGTGCGGCAGGCGGGGGCGCGGCAGCCGGGGGCGGTGCCGCCGTTACATTCCGTTTTAAGATAACTGACCCCGCCCATCGCCCCCTTTTGATTGAAGCGGTTCGCGGGCGCTCGGCGGCTCGGGAGGTGGGGGAACCGGCTGGATCCGGCTCTTTCAGCCGCCCCCTGAGCGCCCCCGCCCTCCCCCACCCCCCAGAAAAATGAGACCAATCAGCGGAATTCTAGCTTTTGATTTATTTTTTTATTTTTTTTATTTTTTTGACCAATCGGCTGAGTGCAACACTGTGACCGACACCCGGAGCCTATCAGAGCTGCCGATACAGAATCCTCGGAACTAGGATGGACGGCCATGTTGCTCGGTATTAAATAAACAGACACATGGACGAACTAACTAGATAACCACACGAAGACAAAGCGCCACCTAGTCACTGTGTTCCGTCTGCTGTGGGCGTCGGTACGGTATATTATGGGCCATCCAATATAACTGGTCGTTTAGGTGATGGAGATGCTGGAAAACGTCCCTGTTCCCGTGGATTCTAGTGGATCATGAGCATCTCGACAAGAATCCACCAGATGATCTTTTTTCGGGAGATGTCGTCATGAAAAACTAAAAAAAAAACATCAGTCGGGTTGACTGCGCTTTGCAAAAACAGGCCTTGGCGATCTGAACGTGAACCGCGAGCCGCCGTCGCGATGCCGCCGCAGACGCTGATGTCGCTTGTGCAGTTTATTTACATTTTCATACGTCTTGCAGACACAAACGAGCAACTGTCATAAACATTTCGTCCGGCCGCCTATTTACAAATTCGCGGATCGCGCAAAGCCCTTCCGCGCTCGGCTCCGCCGCCATTCCATCACCGCGGCGTCCAAACAACCCCGCCACCGCCGCCGCCGCCGCCACCACCTCGCCCAGGTCGACCGGACGGATCATCACTCAGGTGACTCAGTGACTCAGGTCCCTCGTCAGCGTTCTCGCGGCGGCAGGTTTTACTCCGGATGCCGGCGAGGCTGAGTCACCTCCGCGGCGCGGCTGCAGACCGCCGTAGCGCCTCCGCGGCTGATTGACTCTGCCCGTGAACGGAGGAGAGCTTCTTTAGCTGCGTGACCCCCGCCACCCCACAGCAACACTCGTTGCTCCAACGCGGTCCGCCGTCGTCACAGTTTAGACTCGTTGAAAGGAAAATTAAAGGGATGTGAAGGTGCGAAAAGGGGATTCCACGCCGGTTGACGTGACCGGTCCTCAGCCGACATCGGCCGCGAGATTACCGTGGAGAGAACTCGAGCAGATGCCGGCAGATTGGGCAGATGTCGCTCAGGAACGCTACCTCGGACGAATGCTGAAGGATGACGGAGTCACGACTCCACACCGCAGATGTCAAACCCAAATTTAGCTGAGATTGGATTGCGATATTCGTCTTTGGGGAGGAGGAATCTGGTTGAAAATCCCATTTTTGACAACATACAGAATAAAAAATAAATAAAATAAAATTGATTGTTTTTCTGCAAAATAGTACAGTTCAAAGAAGGAGAAAAAAAAGTTGACCTCATTTAATAATCCAAAATTTGATTTTTTTGCACTGAGAATTTTACTTTGAGATTTTATTTTGGGATAATACAAAAATAGTAGGGGAGGCTAACTTTGCCTGTTTCCAGTGGCAACAGCCTGAATCAGTCATCTGTCTCCGGGCACATTTGGGTTTGTGGTCAAGAGAACGAGGGAATGCATCAAAATTGCAAATGCCCGGAAAACAAATGAAGGAAAACTATTATGTTTTCCCTTTGTCCAGGATGTACAAGCCAAAAATAATCACTGTAATTGCTCTGATCACATGTGCCATGCAAAAACATCTCTGTTTTGCAGGTTTTTGAGGAATGTTTTATTCACTTTTCACCCACTTCTCCTGCAGCATGAAGGCTGCCTGCACTCTTTTCGGGGGCGGGGGTTGGGGCGGGGGGCTCGTGTATAATTGAATGTCTGGGCCGGCCCGCCTCAAAACGCGAGGCGGCACAAAACAAACCCAAGTCCACTCACAAAGCAAAGATGTTGGATATGTGGAGTGAGTGAGCGTGTGTTGCTTCCCGACCTGTGAATCCTGTTTGGTGGAATTGGATGTAGTTTCTCCAGCACAACACCGGGTCCACAGCGCCCCCTTTGGACACATGTGGTAGTTTCTTCTTCTTTTTTTCATATATATATATTTATAGATTCTCTTTTAGCAATAATATCCAGTGATATTTACAGTTGAATTGCATTTACATACAGACAAACATTGATTTCTTC
>NC_137196.1:24638291-24663291 GCF_960531495.2 Zeus faber | reverse complement strand
CCGTACACCTGCACCGAGTCGTAGGGCGGCTGCGTGGGGTCAAAGGTCACCTGGGCCAGACGCAGCCGCAGGAACTCGCCCACCCTCAGCGCCAAGGAGGGACCCCCGTGACCAGGGGGCATCCCTCTACCCGGCTCCATACCGGGGACCCAGCCAGCTCCGAAGCCCATCACCCCTCCGTACACGCCCCTGGCCTGCCCAGGGAAGGGCAGCAGCTGGGGGGTCATATCCCGGCGGCCCAGCACGTAGCCCCCCAGACCCACGCGCTCGCGCCAGTCACCGATGTAGCCCGCCTTGTCCGGGTAGATGTGGGGAGTTCCAGTCAGCGATATCCCTCCGCCGTCCCTGTCCGGCCGCGCCACCACAAAGTTGCTGCCCATCTCCAGCCCCCCCCTCCCCAAGCTGCCGGGGTAGTCCCTGGGTCCGGACGCCTCCCCCTGGAGGACGGTGACGTAGTTGCGGCTGCTGGCCACCTGCTGTTGGCCGCCCGTAGGGGTGCCGCCGCTCCCGTTTCCGCTCCCACCCCCGGCGCTAGACTCAGATTCAGCCTGGCTCGAGCCGGCGCGCTTGGGGGACATGCCGGCACGGGAAGCCCTGCGGCCCGCCAGGGGGAGCGTGGCCGATTCGCAGACCCAGGCCCCGCCGGCGCCGAGGCCCTGGCCGATGACGGAGCCGGAGCGGGTCAGGACCAGTTTGTGCTCCCGGGGAAGAGTGTCCGACTGCACCTGGAAGGGACGGAGGCGAGCAGGAGTGGTTTCAGTCCGGGACTGGGGGCGGGTTAGGGTTATCGTCAGCGGATGTGGTGGATGTGAGGGGAGGATTAAAACGGAACAACGGGCATAAAATGGACAGAAGGATGACAAGGTGGTGAGAGGGTGAGAGGAGAGGAGAGGAGAAGGGAAGAGAGGAGAGGAGAAGGGAGGAAAGGAGAGGAGGGGAGGGGGGAGGGGAGTAGAGGACAGGAGAGGGGAGGGGAGGGGAGGGGAGGGGAGGAGAGGACAGGAGAGGGGAGGGGAGGGGAGACGGATGACAGCACAAGACAGAGCAACAGCAAGAGAGAGATCGGATGAGAGGGAAACATTGGGCAAGACAAAGTGGAAGAGAAAAGGGGTTAGAGAAGCGGCAGAGGTTAACTGAGCACTAGAATGAGCTAACACTGCACTGTGAGATGAGATGGAGAGGGAGGACACCGGGAGATAAAAACATTAGAGAGATTCAGGGCAAGAAAACCGGCCTCTGCGCTGATACATAAAACCAATATAGAAAACATTGTGAAAAAAGCAGAGAGGAAACTCAAACTCAAACTCAAGCTCCGAGCCCTAAGTTCTGGCTGCCTGTAGCACACGGGCAGGCAGACATTTGAAGGCCACGATGAAGATACAATGGTTTGTTTTTTTAACAGCTGTGGTATTAGTTTTAAATATTGTAAAAGAAAATACTGTCTGCGCAAAAAGTATTATCTCAAATATTTTTCATTAATTCAATCAGTCATTCTTTCAATTTGAAATCATTCTGCGATGCATTTTCAGCCTTTATATACTGGCATTCTATCCGTCCGTCCATCCATCGCTTCATCCACCCACCCATCCATCCCTCAATCCAGCTATCCATCCATCTGTCCATCCATCCATCCTTCCTTCCATCCATCCATCTATCCATCCATCCATCCATCCATCCATCCATCCATCCATCCATCCATCAATCAATCCATCCACCCATTCATCTGTCCATCCATCCATCCATCCATCCATCCACCCATCCATCCATCCTTCCTTCCATCCGTCCATCCGTCCATCCAGGCTACATCTATTGCATGTTGCACTCAGTATAGAACCCAGGGTCTTCCTTACCCAGTCCATATCCTGGTTCTGGTTCAGCTTGTCCTCCGCGCTGCTCTCTGTACAGTTGTTGGCGGTAGCGGCTCCTCCTCCTCTCTCGTGGCTGTCGTTGGTCCGCGGCGTGCCTCCGTCCGACGTGCTGACACCGCTCTGGGTGGCGGTGCCGTCTCGGCTGCCCGTCTGACTGCACGTCCGACTCCCCGCGCCGAGCTCCGCGGTGCCAATGTACACGGCGCCGGACTCCATGGGACCAACCGTGGCCGCTTGATTTTGGATGACCAACGAATGGTCTGGCTGGCCTCCGGGGATGCGGTAGCCCAATTCGGCCAGGCCCGGCTCAAACTGGCCCCCTGGGGCACGCCGGAGAACAGGTAAGGTGTGGCTGCTGTAGCACAGGCGGCCGTAGAGGGGCCCACCGGGTCCAGGGTAGTTGGGGTCCACTCCCGGGTTCTGGGCCCAGCTGTAGGTACGAGCCTTGTCCTGGCTATGGTGGGAATAACGTCTGGAAGACACAACGGCACATGACTATATCGCTTCAAAAAGAACACAAAAACAGTTCTGAAGTAAAGTTAGGGGCAGCCTTTTCACACGTCAGACATTTGTTGACTCCACAGCAGTCGATTTTTTTTGTCAAGGTGTGATGCAATCTTTCACTCCACCATCAAAGCATCTGTATAGACATAATTGATATGGCAGAACATGAGAGAGTTTAAAATAACAAAGAACAACAAAGTGGTTTAGGAGGACAAAGCCTGATATCCTTCTGTCTCTCCATTTTGATCTGCGACTGATTGCAACCCGAGGGTTTGTGCTCAATCAGTTACTTAAGTAGATCAATTAAGTGGCGCGGAGAGATGAAGGCGTCGACTTGTTTCCAGTCTGAAAGTTTCTTCACCATCATAGCGAGAGGCAACCCAATAAGGTTTGATGTAATTAGGCAGCCATATTACACGCTGACACACACACACACACACACACACACACACACACACACACACACACACACACACACACACACACTCAGACCCACACATACATACCAATACATACATAAGTATATACTTACACCAATCAGCCACAATATTAAAAGCACTGACAGGTGAAGTGAATAACATTGATGTGTAGTGTGAAGATGTGAAGTTGATGTGTTGGAAGCAGGGAAATGGTCAAGCGTAAGGATCTGAGCCACTTTGACAAGGACCACATTGTGATGGCTAGACGACTGGGTCAGAGCATCTCCAAAACCACAGGTCTTGTGGAGTGTTCCCTGTATGCAGTGGTTAGTACCTACCAAAGGTGCTCCAAGAAAGGACAACCGGTGAACCAGTAACAGGGTTATGGGCACCCAATGCTCACTGATGCACGTGGGGAGTGAAGTCTAGTCTGTCTGGTCCAACCCCACAGAAGAGCTACTGTAGCACAAATAACTGAAAAAGTTAATACTACTATGATAGAAAGGTGTCAGAACACACAGTGCATCACAGCTTGCTGCTTATGGGAGCGCTCAGAATGTCCATGTTGACCCCTGTCCACCTCCGAAAGCACCTACAATGGACACGTGAGCATCAGAACTGGACCATGGAGCAATGGAAGAAGGTGTCCCGGTCTGATGAATCACCTTTTCTTCTACGTCATGCGGATGGGTGGGGTTAGGGTCCGTTCCGATGGAGCATCTGCGGGATGTGCTGGAACAACAAGCCTGATCCATGGGAGCCCCACCTCACAACTTCCAGGACTTAAAGGATCTGCTGCTAACGTCTTGGTGCCAGACACCACAGGACACCTTCATAGGTCTGGTGGAGTCCATGCCTCCACGGGTCACAGCTGTTTTGACAGCAGGAGGGGGAGCTACACAATATTAGTGGTTATTAGTGGTGGTTTTAATGTTGTGACTGATTGGTGTATATAACTATACACATATGCAACCAGATGGAAACTTAAATCTGCTCATTTCGAGAGCTTCACAATCAGGAAAAACCCAATAACTATTATATTACAGGTCTTTTACTTTTACTATTTTAACTTAAAGAGAAACTATTATTCTCCTTTTTACACAAGTTTATATGGCCCCCAAAACATGTCTTTGAAGTTTGTTGCTGAAAACCATCTTGTTCCAAAATGGGCTGTTTAAGTGGGAGGAGCCACCATCCCGAGGCCCTGAGGTCTGTGAGCCAATGGGTTTGAGCACAAATGGAGCCCAAGGCGTTGAAGCATCTTTCACCTCTTCCTCCTTTCAACCTTTCCTTCCTTCCTCCCTTCCATCCCGCGCCAAAAATCAGGCTTTTTTTGCCTGATTGGCTTTCTCCTTTCTTTCCTTCCTTCTCATTCTCCTCCCTTCTTTCGCTTCTAACTTCCTTCCTTCCGTTATTCCTTCACTTTGTTCTTCCTTTCTTCCCTCCTCGCTTCCATCCTCCCTCCCTCCCTCCCTCCCTCCCATCTCACAGCCAACACCCCTGCACCACTCACATGTTCCTGCTGTCCAGCGTGCGGTAGCTGCGCGCTCGCGAGCTGTGGGGGGCGCTCTGGAGCGCGGCGATGTCGAAGGCGGCCGTGTCGGCCTCGCCACCGCCCTCGTCGTCGTACGTGATGATGTTCTCGCGCACGTCGTCCTCCTCCAGCGGCGAGAGAGAGTCTCGCTTCTGCCGCCGCAGCGACAATGACAGGGCGCTGACCGCTGTCATGGGGGGGGGGGGGGGGGGGGAGAGAGGGAGAGAGAGGGCAGTGTTCATAAGAAAACGCTAAAACGTTGAGATCAGCAAAGGAGTGAGGCATGGAGAAAGAAAAATGAATACAGAGGAGGCCTTGAATATAAGCGTGGGTATATAAGCAGGGTGCATGCCTTCCATCGGTAATTGACATTGAGCCCCGGCCAGGCAAACGGACGCTTTATCCTCCCATAACTCTCCTTTTCCCATGTTCCCCAACCGGGGCGATACATTCGACCCCGGGCTCCGGACATAAAACCAAGCGAGGCCTCCAAACAGTCTTCAGACAAGGCTTCATGCAGCAGAATGCACCCTGGGAGATGGGTTTTGAGTCTGCTCTGCGGAGTCATAAATATGAATCAGAAAAAACAACAAAAACGCTCCTTCCCCGGGTTCATAACAAAAGAAACATTGTGTTGCCTCCGTGGTCCGATGGTGGTTTAAATGATTTCCATTTTATTTGTTCATCGGGATGAGAGGAACAACAAAGTAATGGCGTTGGGTTTTTCGAGCGCCCTTGATCTCGGCTCTCGAACGTGCCGGCGAGAAACAACTTTCACAGCCGCAGAGTCCACAGATTGAGAATGTTCTTCGCGATACGGGACCAGATGCTGCGTTTGGTGTCATCATAATGAGGCATTGTTCTCTCGTCAAAGCCTCGGGCTTCAGCGGAGAAGTCGCGAGATATACGCCCGGAGATCAGATGTAATTTCTATAATTACAGTTTCTGTTGCACTCCTCCTTGTACCAATGCATCGAGAAAAAAAAAAAAAAACAACACTTCACTAATCCCCGTGGGGGAATTTCTCCCCTGGGTTTAAGCCATTCTAGCTATCGAGGAGCAGCATGGCGCCTGGAGACCGACTCCAGCTGCAGAGCTTCAAGGCCTCGCGCCAAGTGCTTTGGCGGGAGTGCGGAAATCTCACGTGCTCGTGGTTTCAGAAAGCCACTGCGACGTTGGGGAGAGCACGCAAAAAAAAAAAAAACAACAACCCGTGGTCACAGGGAAGGCCAAAGTTTGGTTCAAACCGAGAACATTCTAGCCCGCTCGGTCGCCACCGCCGCGTCGAGGTCGGTCCGTCAGCATGAACTCAAGGTGGTGTCTCGCCGTCTGATGTCCACGTCTTCATTTCTCGTTCCACTCCAATTACCACCCGAGAGAAGTGGGAACATTTCAATTATTCCAAATTGGCCTGAGTTGATCTGAGGGATGACCTTCATAATTTACTGCATTTCTCTCAACGGGGGGAATTGGCTTCTTCCATATCGCTCCTGTCAAAAAGGCATCACTGGCCACCCAATGGTTAGAGGAAAATGGCCCTGGAAATGGAAGTGTTTTACCGTACGGAGATCAGACCAGATGTTTGGTTCTGAATCAAAGGGTTGGCACAAGTATCCCTCTCCATCAGCAACTACTCTGAGTAATAGCAGAGCCAGGTCAGTCACTTCACCCGTTCCATTTAAGGGATTAGGGGGAATGTCGCTCGTGAGCGCAACCGCTGACTCAACATCACAGTTAAATAAAATAACTGTGGTCTTGCAAAACCACTTTTGCCAGGGGGGCAAATGTCTCCCGTGAGTGCGAGACAAATCCCAACCGCCACCTGTTCTGAGTCGGAGAGATGACTTCCCACGACACAATGGCTCTCCCTGCTCTCCCGCCCGGCGAGGTGTTTTCTAAAACTGCTGCTAAAGCCGCCAATCACCGATCCAACGGAACGAGGAAGCCAAATGGCGACGGCGGCAGCGGCGGCTGGCGGTGTGCCAGAGGGCTTCTCAGCTGCCACGCAGATGTGACGGAGCCAACGGAGCGTTACAAAAGATTTCTGCAAAGGTGGCCAAGGACAGTTTTATTATGCCGCCATCACACAGACAGAGGGCCCCGATAATCACTCGGAATTGTTATTTCAGTAGTGATTAGGACTGACCTTGCCAGAGGAGATAACTGGGTCGCAATGACGAGGAAGAGACGCGTCGTGCCGTGCAGGCTTCGCTGAACGCTGCTGCTTTCTATTATTTCCCTCACGCGTGCTCTGCCTGAGAGGCTGACTGCGGCGATTTATCAATATCCGGATGCATCCGATGATGCATCGGTCGGTGACTTGGCAAAGTGAGGTGACCCAAATAACCTGGCATTCAAAGCCACGGTGGGGGGGAATTCCAAACGCCCCGAACCTGCCAATTTGTTCCCTGCGCCGCAGCCAGAGAGGACTATCCCACATTTAAATTTGCGCATACGCATGAAAAATATATGACGTTTGAATAATTTCATAATAAATCATTTATTCCTAATATGCTGCACAAACATTAGACAATTGCCTTCTCTCCTCCAAACGTCTCCTCCACCAGGGAAGGAGAGGTTCTGTGGTTATGGGGACTTAGACGTTGACTTGCGTCCCCGTGTAGCGTTTTCCAGCAAGGATAGCAAGAGTGGGTTTGGGAGGACTGGGGAGGGTTCTGGAACGTCCAGCTCTCCAAAACCTTCGCCAAGCCAGCGCGGTGCAGCCTCTTGAGCCCATTGCCTGTTCCCTGCTAATGCACATGGACGTTACATTCCAGCCCATTTTGGTCTGATATGTTTCATGAAAATAGAAAAAGATGCAGCCGTGTAGGCCCAAATATAGTGATATACTGAGTTCGAACCAAGCATCTGGTCCGAACTTCAGCCTATGTGCTTCGGCCAATGTCCAACCTACTCTGTTGGAATTTCTTTGGTGATTCATCTTAATGGAAAGTATTTTACTCCAAACCCCAAAGAGACTGCTTAGTGTTTAGGTTTTTTTTTCATCTGAACACTCAAATATCAATACAGGTAACAGCACCGGGGCTAAAATGTATTGATTTTTCAGTGAAATAGAAAAGTGACACTGCGTCGTTGAGAATTTAAATTCAAATGGATGAGATTTGCCAGTGGATTTTTTTCACCCCCCTGAAAAGGTTTGAGTGAGCAGGGAATTATGGATCGAACAAACACTGCAAAGGCGAGATTGGTTTAAAGATTGGTTTAAGGATTGGTTTAAAAGCTGCGTCCACTTTTCTTTTACAATTGACGACAAAATGCAATACACATGTATTAGAGCGGCTATTTTCGCTTTGTATTTATGCTGCTTTGTATCAATATATTTCATTATATCCTCTCTCTTCAACTTATGATGTTCACGTAATGAGTCTGTCACCTCAAATACCTTCCCTAACACCTGGTGCATTACCTTGGTTGCACATTTACAAATTGTTGAGCAAAGTAATTATAAGAAACCACTAAAATTACATTTATCAGTGGTTTATGTTACATGGAAATGTGTATTTATTCTGCGTTTATTAATTCTGATAATAGAAGGTGGCGCCGCAAAGGGCAGTCACATGTTGCTGCGAACTTCTTTTTTTTTTTTTAACTCTTTAATTCCATTTATTGTGACTCCACTGTGGTTATTTTCACAGGGACAAGATGATAAACAGCAGGGACTCAACAACATCGGATTTATATCCCAATTTTCTCGCCTCATCCCTCGATTTACTGGACATTTTGGTCAAAGGTGCTCTGGCCCTTGGCCAAGCACTGAGGCAGAAAGGGAGAGGCAAGGGCGCCGGGGCTCTGGTGCACTTCATGGTTTTGAGGATTACGCGCGGCTCTGCAGGGAATACTCCTCCCAAATGTCCGCTCGCTGAATTGCTTCTTCTTATCAGGAAAATTGGAGACTTTCCTCTCTCTTCTGTTTCGTGTTTTACGGAACCGTGGCTGTGTGGATCTACACCGGACTCCGCCGTGCGACGGCCCGGCTTCCATCTCTTACACGCGGATCACGACCCAAATCTTTCACACAAAACAAAAGGTGGAGGGATTTGTTTCTATATAAATCAATAAATCAATGCCGGTGCAAAGATGTGAAAGTGATTTTACAAACTTGTTCTCCTGACCGGGAATCATTTTTCCATAAACTGTAAACTGTTTTAACTCTCCCCGTGAATTCAGTTATTTTATATCGGCTGACGTTTACATCCCCTCGCAAGCCGACGTGCACGAGCCTCGACGCCAACTCTCCGACCAAATAAAAGGAGCGGAGAGAGGGAGCCCAGACTCCCCAGTTACTGTCCTCAGGGACTTTAACAAGGGCAACTTAACTCGCAAACTCCCCAAATATAAACAGTTAATTAAATGCCTGACCAGGGAGGAGAACACTTTTGATCATTGTTACAGCACAATCAGCAGAGCTTATCACACAGTCCCCCGCTCTCTGGGACTATCTGACCACGCCCTTATTCATCTGATCCCAGCATACAGGTAGAAACTGAAACTTTTTAAACCTGTTGTCCAGAGATCTTAGAATTTTAGCATCAGAGAAACAGTGGAGGAACTGCATGACTGCCTGGATAACACAGACTGGGACATGTTTGGGACTGATTCCAACAGCCTGGACAAACACACAGAGGCTGTGACTTCATACATCTGCTTCTATGAGGACAGCTGTATTCAAACACGTACCAGGGTGAGTTATAAAAATTACAAACCCTGGTACACAGCAAGACTCACAGCTTGGTTTGGAGAAGGAGAGGGCTTTCAAGAGTGGAGACCGGGATAGGTTTAGACTGGCTAAGTACACGTTTGGCAAGGCGCTTAAGGAGGCCAAACGACAGTACTCTGAGAAGCGGGAACAACAATTCTCAGCCAGCGACTCCTTGTCAGTCTGGAAGGGACAGGAGATCACAAACTGTAAAACTAAATCCCGCCACTCTATGAATGGCAGACTGGCAAACGACTAGAATGAGTTCTACTGCAGATTTGACAGACAATGAAAGAGTCCTGACTCTAATCCATACACCCAGCCCCCCTCCACAGCTATCCCACCTCTTCTCTCCAGCCTGGATAGAGACACTACCATATTCCACATAATGGACCCAGACCGCCACCTGTCCCCCACATCACATCTCTCTCCATCCTGGAGAAAGATGATAACAAACTTCAAGAGACAGAACTCCCGCTAGGCAACTAGACTGGATGCTGTCTCCCCCTCCACACTGAAGCACTGTGCAGACCAGCTGTCTTCAGTGTTCACGGACATCTTTAACACCTCACTGGTTGAATGCATGGTACCTTCCCGCTTCTAAACATCTACCATCATCCCCCTTCCCAAAAAGCCAAGGATCACAGGCCTTAATGACAGAGCAGTCCCCCTGACCCATGCTGTAATGAAGACCGTTGAGCGCCTTGTGTTGACCCACCTCAAGGCCAACACCGACCCACTCCTTGACCCGCTGCTGTTTGCCTACGGAGCCAACAGGTCTGTAGATGACGCAGTCAACACGGGACTCCACCTCATCCTCCAGCACCTAGACCCCCCCCGGCACCTATGGCAGTATCCTGTTCGTATACTTCAGCTCTGCATTCAACACCATCGCCCCAGCTCTTCTCCAGGACAAACTATCCCAGCTGAGCCCACCTGCAGATGGATCACTGACTTCCTGACGGACAGGAAGCAGCATGTGCGGCTGGGAAAGCTTGTCTCGGAGCCCCGGACCATCGGCACTGGAGCCCCACAAGGCTGTGCGCTCTCTCCTCTACTCTTCTCCCTCTACACCAACAGCTGTACCTCTAGCCACCCTTCTGTCAAGCTCCTCAAGGTTGCGGACGACACAACACTCATCTGATTAATCTCTAACGGGGATGAGTCCCCCTACAGAAAGGAAGTTGACCACCTGGCTTCTTGGTGCAGCCAGAACAACTTGGAGCTGAACCCTCTGAAAAATGTAGAGATGGTAGCAGACTTCAGGAGGAGCCCAGCTCCAACTAACCGCCTCATCATGTATGACTGCCCAGTAATCACTGTGAAGTCGTTCAGATTCCTGGGGATAATAATCCTACAGGACCTCAGTTGGGTGGTGAACATCACTTCCACCATCAAAAAGGGCCAGCAGAGGATGTTCTTCCTGCGGGAGCTGAAGAAATTCAACCTGCCACAGAAAATGATGGTCCAGTTCTACAGGGCCATCATTGAGTCCCTCCTCAGCTCATCTATCACCGTCTGGTTCGCCGCCTGCACTGCCACGGACAAAGGCAGACTGTCACGGATCGTTTGGTCAGCCGAGAAGGTCATCAGCTGCAACCTGCCGTCTCTCCTGGACCTGTACCCCTCCAGGACCACGAAGAGAGCAGGAAAGATCATCGCTGGTCCTTCCAATCTCTGTCACCACCTATCCCAAAGACTTCAATCCGGCAACAGGTTCCGGTCGGTCACGACCAAAACCTCACGCCACCTGAGCAGTTTCTTCCCCATGGCAGTGGGGCTCAAAAACAAGCACCCTGCCTCTGACTGACTCCCAGAGTCAGTCAGAGGCAGGACCTTACACTCGCCCAACCCCACCCTGTCACACGCACACAAACACACGCACGCACGCACTCACACACTCACGCATGCACACACACACACACACACACATACACACACACACACACATACATACATACACACACACACACACACACACACACACACTAATTCAAGTGTAAACGCCTTATACCCATTTCATAGCCTCTAGCCCTCTCATTGACTCTTAGCCTTTCACAGCATACATAATTATAGTCCTTATTAACTTAGTGTGTACATAGTTGTCAATTAAATTTTGTTTAATTTTGTTTCTTGTTCAATATTTTGTTCATATTTTGATTATATCATGTTGCTTTTTATCTTTTATACACCAACCTCACAAAGTCACTTCCCTTGTATGGGCAAATATACTTGGCAAAATAGAATAATTCCGATTCTGATTGTGATAAACGAATATTATTAAATGTGATGTCCGTCCAAAATCTCCAAATCTCTTCCTAAGAAGTAACTTCGGAGATGTACTTTCTGAGAGGACATGGCTGTTATTTTACTACTTGGTTTAAATAAATGTCCCCTATCTATCAATAGGAAATCGCATGTTAGTATAGCGGCATACTTTAGTGCACAGTCAGTATGTGAGCGTTTTTAGTATGGCCGAAACCATCGTACGTATCAAATAGTGTGCAAAAGCTTCCATGACATACTACATGCACTAAAATATTGTAGTATGCAAACAACGGACGCTATGCTGACAAGCCTATCCCACAATGCATTGCGCTAAGCCATCATGGTTTTACTCGCATAGCACATATAGATAGTATGTAATGCAAAGTACAAAATTCGGCATCTTTACCCAGTAAGGTAGCCACGCAGGCCAGGATGGCCAGCAGGGCGGCAGTGCTGAGCCCCGGAGACGGCAGGGTGGACTGCTGGGGGAGACACACCGCCTCCCTCTCCCAGTCCCACTCGCCCTCCGTTGCCTGTTTGTCCTTGTCGCCGGCCCGCGCCCCGCCCCTCAGACACGGGCAGACGGAGACGGTGACCGTCCCCGTGCTGGTGAGACCCGACGTCCCGTCCCGCAGGACCAGCGGCACGTAGATGGTGAGGGTGGAGGAGCGGGAGCGGGACAGGGGCTGGAGCTGGGACAGCAGAACTAGGCTGGCTGTGGGCCCTGGGGGTGAGAGACGGAGGGAGCGAGAGACAAAGTCAGAGAGAGAGAGGGAAGGAGGGAGACAGGGTGGGAGACAGGGAGGTAAAGGAAGCGAGGAAGGGAGACGGGGAGACGGAGTGTTAGATCACGAAACTGCATCGAAAGTTTGTAAACAAATGTCTTCACCGTATATATTTTTGTATCTGTGTGTGTGTGTGTGTGTGTGTGTGTGTGTGTGTGTGTATGTGTGTGTGTGTGCGCGCACGGGTGTGTGTGTTTTTGATTTAGAATACACCAGTAACATGGGTCCTCACTGTGATACCAGTACAATTATAGGCCTTATAACAAGGCTTTAGTGCTGATTTACTATATTTTTTTCTATTGTACAGTAATGTACATAAAACAAACTGATATTTTTAAAGGGTTTACTCGAGTGCCTGTGTGTGTGTGTGTGTGTGTGTGTGTCTGTGTGCGTGTGTGCATGCGTGTGCGTGAGTGTGTGTGTGTGTGTGTGTGTGTGTGTGTGTGTGTGTGTGTGTGTGTGTGTGTGCGCGCAAAGATTTCCCTCAGAGGCATTTTTGCATCAACTGAACACAAAGAGAAAGAAAGAGAGAAAATTTGATCGCAAACAAATGCTTCGAAGCTAAATTTAATTCAGTGGAAATGAATTGAATCAAGCGGCTCTGAATTTCCTCAAAGGCCAACGCCGTGGCTGAGGATGCACGGAGAGAGGGAGGGGGGAGAGAGAGGGAGGGAAGGGTGGAGGAGGGAGGAGGAGAGAGAGGGATGATAAAGAGGCGAGGAGTAAGCAAACAAGAGGGAAAGAACAAAAGAGGAGGAGGATAACCGACTTAAACAATGAAGCCACCGGAGCGGGGAGATGGATGGCCGTCGAGAGGGGGAGAGACAGAGAGAGGGAGAGGGAGAGGAAGAAGAAGGGATGAGGCGGAGGTAGGTAGATAGGGAGGGAGAAGAGGATGATTATGGGGAGAGAAGGGGAGCGATGAATCCCCGCTTTGAAAAAGAGGGAAAAAACACATACACAAAAAATGGGAGAGGGAGGGACAAAATGGGAAATTAAGGAGAGAAATGGAGAGAGAGAAATAGAGAGAGAGAGGGAGAGAGAGAGGGAGAGAGAGAGAGAGAGCGAGAGAGAGAGAGAGAGAGGCCTTACCGCCGCTGTCCCTGACGCTGAAGTTGAGCGCGGCACTGGACTCTGGAGGGATGCTGAAATACACGGCGCTGTCATTCCCTCCCTCGTCTCTATCAATCGCCCGCAACACCTGCACCACCTGAAACAGCGAGATAGAGGGAGAGAGAGAGAGAGAGAGAGAGAGACGGAGAGAGAGAAAGGGAGAGGGAGTGAGTGTGTGTGTGCGTGTGTGTGTGTGTGTGTGTTTGTGTGTGTGGGCGGGAGAGATAGAGAGAAGGGGGTAAAGACCCAAACCAGGGCGGGCAGAGAGCAGAGAGGAAGAGGAGATTGAGAGGAGCGAGGGAAGGTAGGCAGTAATGAGGAAAGAGAGGGAGGGAGGGAGGGCGGGGGTGGGGGCGGGTGGGGTGGGAGCGTAGCTGCGGGCTTTGAGCAACAAGCCATTAGCGGAGTTCTGCAGCAAATCAAAACAAGCCCAACGATTAGTTTTGGGACGAACCAAAGTGTGTGCGAGCACTCTGGAGCAGAATAAATAATCATGTGTGACTTTAATCGTCCTTTTTTGGGAGCTTCCCCTTCGCTTTCCCCGTCCAACTCGCTTCCACAAAAGTCCTACTTCGGGCGGCGGTGGCAGTGGTCTTCATCCAAGCGATTCTCGGCTCCTTCCCAAGTTTCTTAAGAAAATAAAAGGGGGAAAAATAAAAACTCCATCTCTGAAGGGATCTGGGGGCGCCCTCGCACACATAGCTACACTATCTTCCAAATCTCAAGCGGCTTTCACACATGCACCTGAATTTACCCGGACATTACCCGGAGGAGCTGTACGTGCGAGCGCAAATGTCCTAATCAGTCGGACCGGACATTCACTGGACTTCACCCGGCCGGCACCCGAGTACGAAGTCTGCGTAACATCCGAGTGAGCGGTATGTGTGAACAGATCAGGTGACGCCCGGCCTGCCACACCCGCTGCGTTGATCTGGTTGTGCTTCAGCTATCTCTCCCGGTGCCAGAGCTCAACTCAGTACGTACACCACACAATAGGCCGAGGGCTGGCGGGGCGGGTGGGGTGCGAGCTAAGTGGGTGGGGATGAGGCGAGCGGCCCGCCATCTTGCCCGTCACACTCCTGCCCCGCCGTGCTTCACTTCTGTCCTGCGATTCTAATACCACTCCACACTCGTAGTTGATTAGTTGTTTATGGACCCAAACGTGGTTAGATGGCTCTCCAAAGAGGGGGGTTGGTGGTGGTTCTCTATACCCAAAAAGCTGTGCTCTTGTCATCCTACAGGTCGTCCACAGGACAGAGTTGTTGCAGCAGTTCTTGATGAATAAAGAATGAATAAAGAGTTGCATTGCAGGTTGAGAAGTTGAACCCCATTTGCAGACTAACTCTGTCCCAGATGCAATGGAACTCTGTGTTGTATGCTGACAGCACAGGTTAAAAAAAACCAGAACAGAGCAGGTGATTGTCCAGAGAATTCACAGCGAACGAGGGGGCGTGTAGTGTGTTGATGACATGATATATTCCTTTGCACCCTTTCGTTTATATTTGGGATACATCCAAATACATGGACTATCAACGTATATTTATAAAATATATATACAGTATATATACAGTATATACTTTATATATATAAAAATATATATATTACTCTATATACTCCCCTATATCGCTATATACTGTATGTGTATGTATATATATATATATATATATATATATATATATATATATATATATATATATATATATATATATATATATGAAGATATGAAGATAATATGCAGAATGCAAAGTACAAGATTATGGTAATAGTGGATGAGAAAAGATATGGTGAGGGTGTGATGCTGGTGAGTTGGTGGCTTTGGCGTGCTGATGGGTGGGATGATGGATGGCGAGAATCCATAATGAAAAATGGAACACCAGGAGCCTTGACCTGGGATGGGGAAAAGAAAGACCCTTTGCATATCTAATATAATTATATAGATAGATGGGGCAATGTGTACCCTTTTTTTTTTTTTTTTTTTTTAATGGTGGAGCTGTATTTTACTCAGCAAAATTAATTATCTCTCGAAAAAATTCCATAAATAATCTTTCTATCCGTTCCATAAAAAAGGGATTGTCCTTAATGGAGAAGCATAAAATGACGTGTGCCTTATTTTATTGATAAATTAAGGGACATTTTTCATAAAAAAACAAAAACCTCATCATGTGTCCAGGATCAATGCCACTGAGGGCGTATCTTCTCTCCTATTGGCTGTTGTCCGGCGCTCAACGCTGCTCATTTGCATAAACTCGAAAACCTGCTCGACTTTTTTTGTCGCAGTGAAGCTGTCAGCTTGTCGCTGCTCGTCACTGCCCTTTGCAGGTGGGGGTCAGCTCCACCTCCAGCTCCAGCTCCAGCTCCAGTTGGATGAAGCAGAGGTCAGTTTGAAATGTGTTGCAGGCTGGGGTGGTTGGGGCATGCTCTCGGCTCCCAAACCGCAGTTTATACTAACCCAATATAAATGTATAAATAAAGGAGTATATGACAACAAGCATATATTTAAACAAACAAGTATGCACACACACACACACACACACACACACACACACACACACACACACACACACACACACACACACACACACACACACACGCACACACACGCACACACACACAGGCTCAGGGTAAAAACTAATCAACGCCGTCGCCGCAGAATTACAGATTTGGTGGCGAAACAACAAAGACGCTAGCAGAGTAATGAAGACACCAGCGGAGAGCAGCAGATGGGCCAAGACAACAAATGATGGTGGCGACGGCGCCGGGAATACTGACGACGGGAAGAAGCAAAACGGTTACCGGGGAGAGAGAGAGAGGGGCGGAGAACACAGACAGGCGGAGGAAAATTTAACCAGAATGTTCCTCCGCCGAGAAGAATGTAGCTTCGCCAAACAAACAAATTGATATTATCACAACATTCAAAATGAGAAGCATTACGATTCTGTTCTTTTACACACAGAACATACACACACACGCAAAGACATACACAAACATATACACACACGCGCACCCACAAACACAGACACACACACACACACACACACACACACACACACACACACACACACACACACACACACACACACTTCAAGCAATCTCACTCTTTCAAACAGATGATTGTGCGTCAGTTCGGTTTTGAGGATGAAAATCTGTTTGCAGCCATTGAAAGGCTCCATCGTGTACACTGAGTTCAGTCAGAAGAACTGTCGACCACAAGCTACAGATCTGCTTTCATGTACGTCCCTACGATCACAGAGAGACACACACACACACACACACACACACATACACACACACACACACACACTCACACACACACACACACACACACACACACACACACACACACACACACTGTCCAAAAGCAAAGAGAGCGTAATTCTCCACGTGTCGCAGAACAGAAAGAAGGTTCAAACCTCCTCCTGTGCTGATTGGCTGACAGGATGATCGTCCACCAATCAGCTGCTGCTAAGGACCTGTCCACATGTATATAAGGATATTTTTTAGATTTTCGATTTTTGGCCTCCTGTCCACACGAAAACGGCGTTGCAGGAACTGGAAATATTTTTTTTTTTGGCGAACGCTGACGTCAGGCCTTCAACTTGCATCAGGGACTTACAAGCGACGGCCGACGCCCAGTTTGTTTTATTTGTTTACGTCTGGTCGGTGCTGTTTGGTTTCATTACAAGTTTACAAGAAGAAAGAAGAAAAAGAGCTCAATACACGAGAGCTCAAAGAGGCTCACTACGCATGTTCCAAATGTTGTTCTGTGGTGATTTACGACAGATAATCGTCCCCTACTGGCCTGGAATGCTTATGTCAGCATTTTAAAGGGGGTGTGAACAGCGTGATTTTCTAAAACGGGGACAAAATTTCGCTTTCAGACAAATCCATAAAGGCGTGGACGAGGAACCTGACTCCATCCTCAGTTTCCACGTTCTCTGGGCTTAGAATAGCTGCTCGCCGCTGCGGCAGATTAATCATGTTTGCAAATGGTGATGTTTGTGTGTGTGTGTGTGTGTGTGTGTGTGTGTGTGTGTGTGTGTGTGTGTGAGAGACGCAGATAACGCTGACGCAGCACAACCTGAAACATCTGGTTGAACTTGCACAGGCCCGGCAATGGCCTACACACACACACACACACACACACACACACACACACACACACACACACACACACACACACACACACACACACACACACACACACACGCAGGCACACACACGCACACACACACACACAGGCACACACGCACACAAACACACACACACACACACACGCATAAACACACATACACCCACACACACACACACACACACACACACACACACACACACACACACACACACACACACACACACACACACACACATACACACGCATGGTAATCTGCATACAGACCTGTCCCATTACTGAGGAGTCACACATGGCTGTGGTGTACTGCCGGTCCAGCTCAGGTGGGTTGTCGTTCAGGTCCAGCGTCTCTATGGCGACCAGGACCCTGGACACCTGGCCAGGATTATCTGGGAGCCAACAAGAGACAGCTGCAGTGGGTCACTGCCCGGCATTGTAAGATGAATACCAATTTAAAAACAAAAGGTGCAAATGCGCAGGATAAATTCGGCCCTGGCAATTCAATATAACACTGGAGGTAAGGCAACAGGAAAAGTTTATTTCTTGGAAAACACGCACGCACGCACGCACGCACACACACACACACACACATTGGGGAATATGGATGCACACTCCGTTGCACCATTGTACGCAGCCAAATCCATGCGACTGTCCTCATGAGCCAGATCAAGCTTCACACACAAATCACATTAGCACACCACACAACTGAATATAGAGCAGTATATTTGGTTTAAGCCGGCTGGCGACAAATGCTCACATGCTCCCAGCCAGAGTGGGATTGATGCCTCTATATCAGCTGTCATTTTAAACGTTGAACGGCTGTGTGTGTGTGTGTGTGTGTGTGTGGTGTGTGTGTGTGTGTGTGTGTGTGTGTGTGTGTGCATATTTGTGTCCTGAGCTGCCTTCCTCTCCAGTTCCATCCTCAGGTCCCTCACCCGGCCTGCAGGCGCCCCCCGTGCTCCCTCCCGCCCCCCCGTGCTCCCTCCCGCCTCCCCGTGCTCCCTCCCGCCGTTCTTCTGTTTGACCCCCGCAAACCTTTCCTTTTCACAATCACCCCCCATAGTTTCATTCCCTGCCCTCGGTGCATCCATTTGTTAGTTCGGCGAGTTTATCCATGTTCTACGCTCGTGATTCCCAACCTAGGCCATAGACGCCTTTGGATCATTTTAGTCTCTGGGGCCCCCATCAGAGAATCATTTCTTTTTGGATATGATTTTGCCAAATTATGATTAAAACAGTCAATATTTTACCTTCTGTAATGAGGCTAACGTCATTTAAATGAAATAATTGTGATTATTAACTATTAATCATTTTGGTGAGGAAACCCCCCTGGAATCTCTTGACGGACGCCTGGGGTGGATCCCTGGGCCCCCAGGATGAGAACCACTGCTCTGGTCCTGCAGCTACTCTGGTCGTATCGCTTTGTTCGGTCTCCGTTATATTCTCTAAAGCAATATTTTTTGTTTCAAGTGTAAAATAGAGAAAGGCCTCTAGCTTTGAGCTCCAACCTGCCTCTGCCCCTGCGTCCTACACCAGAGCTCGCAATCCCATATCGGTACGTGCAGTATGCCGGCCTTCAATCTTCACACTGAGCAGCGACGTGAGGGCGCGGTTAAAGCGGCTCGGCAGAGGTTCTCCGCGATGCCGCTCTCGCTCAGATTTAGCGCGCAAGCTCCCAGCGATGACAATTGGAACAGATGGAGCCAGCACCTCCATGTAACTATCACTCACTCCCCTTTTGGCAAACACTTATGCAGTCCCTTACAAAACACTTTTCAGCCTTGCTGCACTTACACACACACACACACACACACACACACACGCTCTGACTCAATCACTCACTGAATCATTCAACAGGATGGTTCTAGTGCATACATTCTGGCTACGATGATACCGAACGCGCACGCGCGCACACGCACGCACGTGGGCTCCCACTCCATCTGGACCGTGCTCCCAACACACAGAGCGGCAGCGCTGTGTCATGGATGGTGGCCATCGCGGGCTCCCGTGGCAGGAGAGGGAGAGAATGAGCTCTGTATAATGGCAGCGTGCGAGCCGGGCTGCCCGTGGCCAAGGCAGGGCTCCTACTGTGCCTGTTATCAATACAGCCTCCAACAGGCTGTTTATTAGATAGAGCTCATTACTCCAGACAGACAGCCACTCACTGTGCCCGCTTAACTCCGCCAGTCCCTTCCTGCACGAGGAGCTTTGAGAACGTTTATTAAGCAAATATTATATTTTTTGCAATCTGAAGCATGGAAGGGGAAGGCAGAGAAAAACTTAGATATACACAGTATATGAAAAAAAGTGATGATACCTTTGGTATGTCATAGGAGTAACGCAAAGAAACTGTGAAAAGAGATAAAAATTGCTAAAGACATCAATAATATTCCAAAGTGGCCTGGAAACATTTGTTGGTACGCTCCGACGAAAAAAGAAGAGCCCACAATTTTCTCTGAAATAACTTGAAACTCACAAAAGTAATTGGCATCAATCATTGTTTACTCCATATTTAATCGAAATCAGACTTTGCTTTTGATTTTTGATTCAACAGAATAGTTAACAAAATAAAACAAATGAAAATGGCCTGCACAAAAATGATGGGACCCTTAACCGTATATTTTGTTGCATAACCTTTAGAGGCAATCACTGCCATCAAGCAATTTCTGCTTCTGCACCTGTCAACAGGTAGTTTGGCCCACTCTTCCTGAGCAAACTGCTCCAGCTGTCTCAGGTTTGAAGGGCGCCTTCTCCAGACGGCTTGTTTCAGCTCTTTCCATAGATGTTTGATAGGATTCAGATCAGAGCTCAGAGAGGGCCACTTCAGAATAGTCCAATGTTTTGTTCTTATCCATTCTTGGGTGCTTTTAGCTGTGTGTTTTGGGTCATTATCCTGTTGGAGGACCCATGACCTGCGACTGTGAGCTTTCTGATAGTGGGCAGTACGTTTCGCTCCAGAATGACTTAATAGTCTTGAGATTTCATTTTGCCCTGCACAGATTCAAGGCACCCCCGTGCCAGAGGCAGCAAAGCAGTGCCAAAAAATAACCGAGCCTCCTCCATGTTTCACAGTAGGTAAGGTGTTCTTTTCTTTGAAAGCTTCATTTTTTCATCTGTGAACATAGAGCTGACGTGACTTGCCAAAAACCTCCAGTTTTGACTCATCTATCCAAAGCACATTCTCCCAGAAGCATTGTGGCTTGTCAATATGCATTTTAGCAAATTCTAGCCTGGCTTTTTTATGATTTTCTTTCAAAAGTGGAGTCCTCCTGGGTCTTCTTCCATGGAGCCCACTGTCACTCAAAAAGCGACGAATGGTGCGATCAGACACTGATGTACCTTGACCTTGGAGTTCAGCTTGTACCTCTTTGGAAGTTGTCCCTGGCTCTTTTTCTATGATTCGCACTATCCTTCTGTTCAATCTGGGATCGATTTTCCTCTTGCGGCTGCGTCTAGGGAGGTTGGCTACATTCCCTTAAACCTCTTAATAATATTTGCAATTGTTGTCACAGGAACATCAAGCTGCTTGTAGATGGTCTTATAGCCTTTACCTTTAACATGGTTGTCTATAATTTTCTTTCTGATCTCCTCGGACAACTCTCTCCTTTGCTTTCTCTCTTGTCCATGTTCAGTGTAGTGCACACGATGATACCAACCAGCAGACTCATTATAAGATTGAAGACGTGTGATACCAATTAAAGAAAACAGTTAGTTTGAAATATCACTTTAATCCAATTATTTACAATCTTTTCTAAGGGGTACCAACAAATCTGTCCAGGCCATTTTAGAATATACAGTAATTGATCTCTTTAGCAATAATTCATGTCTTTTCACAGCTTCTTTGCTTCACTCTATGACATACCAAAGGCATGCAGGTATACATCAGAACATTGCTTTTAATGTCATCACTTTTCAGGAGGAAGCATTGATTCAATGAGCTGTAAGAGTACCAACAAATTTGTCCACGTCTGTATATTTATATATATATCATTTTCTCTGCACTCAATCCACCCACGGTCACTGGTGGACGCGGAGCATCAACAGCACTCTCAGATATTTTCCAGCCAATTGGATTTGTTGAGTTGAAAAGCAGATCAAAACAATGGTGTGTTGCCTGCCCAAGTGGCCGGCAGAGCGACTCCGCATCTGCGGCCAAGACTGGCCAGCGCTTGGTCAACTTCCTGGTGCGGTTACTTTCCTAAACTCCTGCACGAGGCTAACGCAGGCGTATGGCCGGGTTGAACAGACTGAACATATTGGTTCAATTGGAGCAACCTGTCTTCGTCAGATTAGTTAATTTGGCTGGAACGACCGTTGTTGCCGAGATGCGGCGTCTCGTACTTTGATCCGAGACAGGTCACAGAGCTCACATCGAGGGAATCCCAAAAACAGCGCGGTAAAGACCAATCGATTCCCAGAAAGCGTAGATATTGCTCTCTTTCCTGTAGCACCGAGCTCCAAGGCGCTCAGTGGGCTACTGTATAAAGTGTAGTGTGAATGGCGCTTGTAACAGAAACGCCAACTTACTCAGCACGCTGATGCAATTCTTAGAGGATTTGAGGATCCAGGATTAAGGGATCACGGTCTGGATCAAGTCTCTCTAAAAGAAGTATCCGCTTCAAAGATGCAACTGTATCACCTAATGACCTCCGTCCGCTCTCTCTCTCCCCCTATGCTAGCGTGTATTAATGAAATCTCTCTATCTCTCTCTCGCAGTGCCGGCCGGTGGGGAGTGACCTCTGACCTCTCTGCGTGGCGATGACGGTGATGTTGTGCCAGTGCTCGCGCTCGCGGTCCAGCTCCATGGCAGTGGTGATGAGGCCGCTGTCCGGCGTGATGCGGAACAGGGCCTCCGGGTCCGACTGCGGGTCGATGGAGAACCTGGGACGGGGGACGGGAGGGAGAGGGAGGGGCGAGCGGCGAGGGAAGGAGGGAGGAGAGGGAGAAAAGGGAGGAAAGACGGGAGGCGGAGTTCAAGAGAACGGCGGCGGCGCGAGGGAAGCAGATAGGGCAAAGTGTGTGGAGCGCCGATAAGAGCGACAGCCTCCAAATGGCCAAGGAATTAATATAGGGGAGATTATCGCCGTCGATAGCGCTGCCTTTGAAGTGAAACCGATTATCCCAACATCTCTATGAATTTCCAAAATATCGCCGCGCCCCACGTGCACTCTGAGCTCTTCCGCCGCCGCTAATTGGGACACGGTCTTTTGTGGCTGCTAATGACAAATCACTCCACTTCCCTCGCTCCTTGAAAAGCTGCGGCCTGGAGACAGAACGCGAGCATCACAGGGAATCAGCGAGTAGCAGGAGGGGACCAAAGGATTGGACCTGGGAGTTTTTTGGTGCTACAGCCTTGCTCAAGGGAATACTGGCGAGGGTTTGTGTTATCTGCAGCAGCCAGCGTGCACAAGCAGCCGCGCTCGCTCCTTTTCTGAGGCTCTTTCTTCCCCCTACTCCCCTCACTGCAAAATATGAAGGTTATTAATTTGGAGGAATTGCCAGTGCCTAAAAATACATACTTTTTTTTTTCAAGCTTTTGAGAATGTTCAGTGACTTTGCAAAGTGCTTCCATTTTAATGTCAACACTAATTTTGTCAGACTGAATCAATTCCAGAGTAATAAATGAATATTTCTCATTAATATCTGCAGTGCAAGGTGGTTCATTGCATGACTCCCATACTGTCTAGTTAAACAGAGGGTATTATATAGTCTATATAGTTATATAACTCTAATAATGTGAGACACGCGCCACACTTTGCGGGTGGATTCTTCCCTCGTAAAATTCTCAAGCTTTCTTCCATTTTCTTCAGCCCCGAGTGGTTTTCTGGGAGTTTTTCCTTAACCAGATGGGGGGTCGGACTAGTTCTCCACACCACCGACTGGATACGCATACTCTAATTTTCAAGGTCATTTATTAGCCGTATCGATATTGATCAGTCAGATCAAAACCTCTGGAGAAATCTCTGGTATACGCCAGAGGATTTTAGAGAGAATTTTGAAGATCTTCAGACAATCAAAATGGAAATCTCTTGTCTTTAGGGCCGTAATGAGGATATCAGGTCACTTTTAGATGATCTTCAAGTCTTAAACCTCGGTAGTAGTATGTGCTCGAATCCAAAGATGTCTGATACCCTGGGATCACTGTGTCCCTGCAAAATCCTGTAGTGTGAGCTCTGTCGGGATTGAAAAAATATCTTTTAAGGGCGTGACGCGGTCTTTTCGTGTGTCTCTGTCGTTAGGATAAGCTAAGACAAGAGAGGGTCTCCGAGACAAAAGTTCTACAGTTTGACCCAAAATATGGGCCTATGGTGTCCTTCCCCACCCCCCCACGTGGCACTTGCGGGACCCATCGACCCATTGACCCATCGTCCCAATCAGAATCAGGAGACGATCATTTTCAACAAAAATGCTCAGCGTGCGCGCACCTGATGTTGTTGGTGAGGCCCGTGTCGGGGTCCACGGCGCTGACCCGGCCCACGGTGCACGCCGGGGGGCAGTTCTCCGACACGTCCATGTGGTAGCGGGCGCGGGAGAAGCGCGGCGGCTCGTCGGCGTCCAGCACCGCCACCCGCACCGAGGCCCGGTCCTTGAAGGGGCCCCGGCGCAGGAAGCGGGGGTCCACGATGGGGTTGAGGACCTCCACGGAGAAGGAGTAGGAGCTGCGGCTCTCGTAGTCGACGGCCTGGCGGAGGAATCGCAGAGAGGAAGGGTTGATGCACTGGTCGTTATAAATTGAATAGGTGTGTCTATATATACTGAATACCGTATATCAGACATGTGACCAAGTCCACCTATCCAAGCAACAAGTAAGTCTCAAGTCAGTTGTTCCAAGTCTCAAGTAAGTCCCAAGTCATATTTCCTTGGCAAGTCAAGTCAAGTCTTTAGTTCAGGCAAGGCAAGTCCCAAGTCAAGTCATTTTTTCCCCCCAAGATACTGCAGTCTTACTCGCAGTACCAGGTCTTTATGAAGAGAAAAATTCAAGGTATTAGCGCCTGTCTAATAATGATATTATTGGCCAATCAAATCTGTTCAAAAAGTATGACAATGAATTAAATTTGTATTATAATTATTGTATATATAATTATTGAAATAAATTCAATCAAACAAAAAACAAATAACTTTAGAAAAGCTTAAATTTCTTAATTGCTTCTCCGTCAAATAAATATTCCCTCCCCATCACTTTTAAATACTGACAGCCAGACTACAACAACAAACTTTGTTACACTCTGCCCCTGTCCTCCCGTCTGTCTGTTTGCAGAATATCTCAAAAAGTTATGAACAGATTTGCACAAATTGATTTGATTGAATGAAAATGATTAAATGACATTTTTGAATCCAAAAGTGATGAGCCTTGGCACAGCCGGCATGATGATGTGATCTGATCACACTGTGTGTGTGTGTGTGTGTGTGTGTAACCAGCGGGAGGGTAACGAGTGCTTCTCGTGGAAAAAAGAGCTTGTGTGTGCTCTCGCATACTGGGTAACGTTACTTACACATTACACTTGTAATGTGAACATTGACACCGTTGAACATAATATTTTAAATAACATAAATATTTAATATTTAATATTAGGGCTGTGCGATTTGACGATATATATCGTAAGACGATGGAAAAAATATATTGTCTATAGATTTTTAGAGGCCGACCATTTTTAGGTCCGAT
>NC_137196.1:24630791-24633291 GCF_960531495.2 Zeus faber | reverse complement strand
CTACAGTATATATCTATCATATATCATATATCTTTGCACATCCATGTTTATATGCAAACTCCTGCTGGTTTGACCGTCTCTCACACACTCATCAGACACAGAACATCACAATCCAACATACACACACACACACATACACACATACACACTAAACACATACACACTAAACACATACACACATACACACTTAACACATACACACTTAACACATACACACATACACACATACACACATACACACTAAACACATACACACTAAACACATACACACATACACACTTAACACATACACACATACACACTAAACACATACACACATACACACTAAACACATACACACATACACACATACACACTTAACACATACATACATACACACTAAACACATACACACATACACACATGCACAGATGCAAGGCAACACTCTCACACACCAGCGTTGTGTCGTCCTGTGATGCATTGCTCCAGCAGTCCAATTCTCATTTCTTTATTCAACTTACATTTACTCCAGAGTTAGCGAGAATTGAATTAGCTGCTAGTGATGCGTGGGCTGACTTGTGACCCGAGGGTCCCACGGGTATACCCGCTGTTTGGGCGGATGAGGGTCAGCAATAAACGTTCTAAATAATTGTGGGTGGGTTGCGGGCAAAAGAGTTTAAAATAATAGCACTGTGCCTTTTTTTTTGTTCTGTTTCGTTCAATAAGTAAATGGAGTAAAATAAAATACATCCAAAATGAAACGGCGCCCGAGGCGGCCACCTCTGTCGCCTGTAGGAAGCGTCTGACCAGATGCCAGATGACAAGCACTGTACCTGGTGCGCTTGCTCTCTCTATATTCATATTAATAATATAATACATCCTAATATTTATGATGAAACCCTTGCCGAACTACCCCTCTCTCTCTCTCGCTCCCACAAAATGCCCACGGGACAAGTAGTGTGAAGTAGATTTGCTGCTAGAATGACAGGCAGAGGACCAAAAAACTTACTTGTATTTTTCTTCAAGAATATCATATTATTTTCGAGGGCTTTAAAGCAGGATCAGAACGACGCATGAATAGATCCGGGGCTATTTTTTTTTGTTATTCTTACTTTTGTAAAAAAAATTAAAAAAGTTAAAAAAATCTTTCATAGGCCGACCCCGAACGACGCCGATGGTCTGGCACATTTGTTGAAAAAATAAAAATAAATGAACCAAAGCGGGTTTATGCGGATCCAGGATCTTTGTAAAGGCCGGCGGGTTTGAATGACGTCAGAGTTGACCGGTGGAAACGCTGTGAACCACATGCTAGACTGGCCATACATAATATACTGTAGCCTGACACACACACACACACACACACACACACACACACACACACACACAAACACACACACACACACACAAGGCCAAAACACTGACATGACTTTTGCATCTTTTGCACTTTGGGGTGTGTGTGTGTGTGTGTGTGTGTGTGTGTGTGTGTGTGTGTGTGTGTGTGTGTGTGTGTGTGTGTGTGTGTGTGTTTGGAAGTTAAACGACATAAAATAAATTGTCGAAAGCCTTGCACAAAGCCTAAAAGCCTGGATCTCAGGCAGTTCTGGGCAAGGTAAAGACCCTATGCACGCACTGTAATTGAGACTCAAGGACACAAGTGTGTGTGTGTGTGTGTGTGTGCGTGCGTGCGCATGTGTGTTCATGTATGTGTGGGTGCGTGTGTGTGTGTGTGTGTGTGTGTGTTGGGCGCCCCGTCGTCCTTGACAGCGTGAGTCCCTTCTTGATTTCGCACATTTCTAAATCAAGATCACACGTCGCATTTTGTCTGATGACAGATGCAGCTTTGGACGTGTTTTTTTTTTTCGCCGAGGCTGCGGCTGCGGCTGCGGGAACAAAAGGCCGCGCCGCGTCTCTCCCTCCGCTTTGTTCTCCCCCTTCCGCTCCCTCCTCTTTTTTTTTTTTCCCGCTGTCACTCGTCCCTTGTCTTTTCCCCCTCTCTCCCTCTCTCTCTATCTCACTCCTCTCTCGGATGTCCTGTCTTTTTCCCTCTCTCTCTTTTATTCGGCTTATACGCACCGCTGCTCGCTCGCTCTCTCTCTCGCTCGCTCTCTCTCTCTCTCTCTCTCTCTCTCTCTCTCTCTCTCTCTCTTCCCTCTGAGGAGATTAACACAATCTCTCCTCCGCGTGAGAAAACAAACACAGATAATCCTGGGCGCGCTGCTGGCGGGTGACCGAGGATTAGCCAGCCGTTTTAAGTGAGAGCATATGGAAATAATAAGCGCGGAGCGGCACATTTCTGCGGCCGGCTCGTCCCTCAGGTGAAGGAATGAAAGACGCTCGAAACGCCGGGCTTACACCCCACCCCCCCACCCCCCCGCGGCTAAAAAAAACATACCTCCGAAGGGAACCTTGCGCGTTTTGGGATACCGCCGCGCCGGTATTAATGATGTTATGACACGCTTAACGTCGCTCGGCGTGATCCCATTTTTTTTAATAACGACAGCCGCTCGCCGCGGCGGCCGTT
>NC_137196.1:24603291-24623291 GCF_960531495.2 Zeus faber | reverse complement strand
TCACTACTCTGCAGCCAGCGCGGTATGGGAGCCGCCAAGCTCTACATCCAGCTCAGTCCCACGCATATTCGTGCTCAATGGCGTAAATAGTACGCGATGTATATACTAATTGGTTTTTACTCCTGTACAATCTGCAAGTCCCTATAGTATCAACCTTGTTTTCAGAAAAAAACATGTTCCATTAACAATGTCATGGAGACTACACTACCCATAATCTTAAGTGTAACAGGAAATGTTTACCGCACTGGCTGATGGGTACACAGCTGTGCAAACGCTGATACTAATATCCAGTTAATTGTTATGAATGAAATTCATATTGAGGGTATGACCTTCTATCCTTAATCTCACCCAACCTCGAATTTGATAGACCATTCAATAGAGGAAAGGCAAAACCAGTATCGCGATATTATTTTGTGATAGCGAGAACGAAATTTTAACCCATGCATTTTTAATTTTAGTACATCCATGCCCCTCCCCCGCAGTGGTGTACTTATATCAGTTTAGTTTAAGTCTTAGTGTACGTAGCTGTGCCCCCCCCCACACCCCCTCATTCACCATGGCCCCCCCGCTTCTAAAGTCTGTGAAATCTCCCCATTCAAATGAATCAGTTTGAATTTCGTTATGTGGACACGATTGAATAGATTCATTTTCAGGACTATGAGCATGAAAAAGTGTGAGACCGGGTTGCTGTATCGTG
The DNA here is from genome assembly GCF_960531495.2 of Zeus faber. Lineage (NCBI taxonomy): Eukaryota > Metazoa > Chordata > Actinopteri > Zeiformes > Zeidae > Zeus > Zeus faber. The sequence goes on along the minus strand of NC_137196.1, from coordinate 24,622,594 downwards.
CATAGAGCCTTGAACTGAGCGCAGAGCAGCGGGGCCTCTTTCATCCACAGCAATACATGTAAATAATTTTAACGGAAATATTTTCTAAAAGGCGCATCATCAACATCTCAGCTTTGGTCCAAACATTTCAGCTGCAAATTACACAGTGCCGAGTCGCCGCAAACATTTGCATTTGTGCGCCTGTCGCTGTGATTGAGGTTTTGTCTGGGTGTTTCAGCATCTTTCAATGTGGCGCGCAGATGGAAAAATTGATAAAAGGAGGCTTGTTCATAGCCAGTGAATCAAGCAGGAAATGTATTATCGCAGAAGCCGCGAAAACGCCTCTCCTCTGCGGAGGCCACCCCCCCCGGCCCACTCCCCCAATAAACCAGCGCTAAGACTCACTTGCAGCTACATCCTTACTAAAGATGGAGGGGTGGAGGGACGGAGAGCTGGAGGGATGGAGAGATGGAGAAATGGCGGGATAGAGAGATGGAGAGATGGAGGGACGGAGGGACGGAGAGACGGAGAGAAGGAGGGACAGAGGGACGGAGAGGTGGAGGGACAGAGGGATGGAGAGGTGGAGGGATGGAGAGACAGAGGGATGGAGGGACGGAGGGATAGAGAGATGGAGGGACAGAAGGATGGGGAGATCATATTCTTCCCTTCACCCCGTCGCCTCTCGTCCTCCCTGTCCTCCCTCCCCGCCTCCCGTGCTGTCGACAGGTTGTCCTGCCCCTCCTCCGCCCGCTCCCTCGACCCTCCACTCTCATCCCTCCCACCCTCTCCCTCTCCGCCTCCGTCCACCCCATCCCCGCCGACAGCCTCCTTCGATCCGCCGTCCCCTCCCGTCGGACCGGCCCTCCCTCTCCCCCGCCCTTTGCCTCACCCTGTTGAGGGTGATGACGGCCTCTTGGTTCACTCCGGAGATGTTGAACGTGTCCCCCGTCTCCCCCTCCAGGATGGTATACTCCAGCTTGGCGTTCTCGCCAAGGTCGGCGTCTGTTGCCGAGATACGGCCCACCTCCGCCCCGGGGATGGCCAGCTCCGACACGGAGAAAGACCACATGCCTGTCAGAGAGAAATGGATAATAGATTGGGAGGAAATGAGGAGAGAGAGAGAGAGAGAGAGAGAGAGAGAGAGAGAGAGAAAGAGACAGCAGACGATGAGTAATACATACATCTTTACATAATTTAATTTGAGCTGAAACACTTAAATTGACAGTGAAACATTTAATTTGTCACCAAACGATTGTCAAATTGCTATTTACTACCTCTGCTGTTCCAATATTTACAGTTCTGCGCATACTTCATTTAGATAAGGCAGAATTTAATGTAATAGAAGAGGGAGACGATGAGGGTTTTAAACGCTCGGCATTAAGATTTTATCCGGCGCGGCGTTTGAAGTCGATGCAGTGAACTAAACGCTGCACATGATGAAAAGATCTCCTTGTTTTGATTTTTTGTTTTTTGTTTTTTTTTCCCTTTTCCCGTTCCCCCCAATCGGAGGTTTGATTATTAATCAAAATAACAGGCTCTTTCAGGTGCACTTATGCAACGTTCAAAGGTTCAATTTTTTTTTTTTTTGTTACCGGTGGTGCAGGGCCCCTTAGGGCAGCATTACAGGCCCAATGTGCTGCAGAGGCAGTTTGGATTATCAGGGACATCTCCCTTGGGCATCCCCACATTGCGCCATCGGCATGGACATGATCGTTGTCATGCACAGTACTGCAGTAAGTATTTGGGTGATTCCATGATTGGGGGTGTCATTAGTGTCCCACCTGTATTAAATTTACAAATATGCATGTCGGTAAAGGTAGAAAAATTTTTACACTTAAGTCAAGTGTCACACAACAAATGCACATTTCAGATAAACAGCAAAAAATGTTTTATTAATAATAATAATAATAATAATAATAATAATAATAATAATAATAATAATAATAATCATCATCATCATCATTATCATCATCATCATCATCATCATCAACAACACTTAGAAAACAGCATTTCCACCCCTCTCAATTCACTAAGACTAAACTTTACCTTGAAATATAATCATTAAAATCCTTCAGAAATCTTATTATTTTGGCATTATTGTGTGAATCCATCTCACATCTCAAGTAATTAGTGTTTGTAGTGATGGTGATGGTGGTGGCTGGCGTACAAAAGGTATTTGAGATACTGTAATACGATGTGAAAACAATTAATGCCAGATTTTCTAAATGTTTCAACTAAAAAAGCCCTGTCTAATTGATTCCATCTTGAAATGTACCTGTATTGTGTGCTTTCTAATGAGAAACGAGTGGTGTTATATCAAGGGAAACCTGTCCTATGTGGACAGAAAAACTGAAATATCTGGTCAAGTTTGTAATGATAGTCAGTGATATGATGATAATTAGGAGGTTAGAAGGTTAAATATGCATATATCAACATTTTGAAGTGACTTTTATAGCACCGGCCACTTGTGGCCGAAACAGTATTCATTGGTTAAACATCGAGACATAATACAAGGGTTAACTATCACAACAGGCATATTAGATACCTTGGTAATGATATCTCCACCAATCTGTCAGATTTGTTTACCCTTATTATAGAACCCAGAATCGCGATTGTGGCGCCGCCCCTTGCGGCCGCCTGCGCGGGCACTGCGTGTCGATTATGCACATTTGAGTATTTTTCGAGCTTATAGAGCTTGTGCGTAATCACCGGGTGTCATGACATTTCTCTGCATATATGTACGACCGTATGTGTATGTATGTGACAAATAATCTCTTGAACTTGAACTTGAACTTGAACTAAGCTTGAAACATCTTTTCTTGTAAGTAAATCATTATAGTGTTATGAACAAATTGCATTTTAGTTGCGTCCCATAATATGAACTCAACTCTTTTACCTGAACACATTCACCCCGATGAAATATTTGAAATATTCCGCATGTTCAACAAAAAGTTGCATCATTCGAATTTCCCGACGGCCATCAATACATTTCTCTTAATCCTTTTTTCAATATATTTTTTTCTGATATAGTGATATTGACTGAGACGGTCAATCTCAAAGTATAACCCCGTTAACAAAAGTATAGCTGAGAGTTCGGACTACGTGATCCTGGCCTGATTTTTTCCTCTCGCTGACAGTTTTTTTTCGATGGCTGAGCAAAGCCCCAGAACTGAGGAAGGAGGATGAGCATGTGGCGTGAACTGCTCACAACGCGATGCAAGATATCAAGCAGCTTTGATATCTGGTCGGGTGACGGGGGGGAGGGGAGAAGTCGGGTAGCGGAGCAGCTGCCAGAAACGCACAACGTACCATACCATACCAGGTTTTTTATATATTTCTTATTTAAATTCGGAGTTTATTCGTTTTTTAAACAGTGATCGAGAATCGAATAAAAGATAAATAATCCTGTCCCGCGCATGGTAGGGTATCATTTCCGGTGTCACCTCTCGTGCGTGTTTTCATGACAAAACGTAGTCTGGAGACGCCGGCAGACACGTCGGGGATCCCTCCCGGTGAAAGGTCTTGTAACGTGTGACGCCCCTGTCACCGATCAGTCTTGTAGCGTCAAAACCACAAGAAGGTCAGATTCCCCGTCACGAGACGGAAAGTCGCGTGGTGTGAACGGCACAGCGATCCGCCCACTCTGAAAGTCGTGTTGTGTGTCCATGAAAACAGGTGAATCATTAGAATGTTCCTGGGTCCTTATCCCTCCACTGTCTTCTTTGTTTTTATTCTTTAATTGCCTTTTTTGGGATTCCACTCAGATTATTTCTCACGAGGGACGAGATCAGTGGATTGTTATCGGGGGTGGTCAGGGGCAGCTTGGCTGTTAATGAGGGGGCGCCGCGGGACGGTGGATGTATCGGTACACGCACGCCCGACCGAACGCGGCCTCCCCTTCTGAGGGCGACCGATTCACACGCTGAGCAATACAAAAGCACGACAGAATCAGACCCAAGTGCAAACACAGCCGCGCACACACGCTGTACGCGCACACACACACACACACACACACTGTACACGCGCGCACGCCGTACGCGCACACACAAAGACCAACACACACAGAGCGGGTCGGGGACAGAAACCTCGATTGTCCTCCCGCTCCGGCCGACCTCCCGTCGCTTAACGCGTTTCGAGACTCGCTTATCAGCTCTCGATGGCTGATCATCCGTAAAAACGTGAGGCCGTTTGGGGACCAAGGAACGATCCATTTTGGATGAAATTGGTCACCGCGTAGACGGGTCTTCCCCGTTGAGAATGCGCCCAGGTACTTCCCGGTAGTACCCACCTGGAAGACGTAACTTCCCTCCCTAAATAATTTATTATCGGTCTTCTATTAATGCGACCAGCCAAACAACTTATTTTATTTATTGAAAAAATGAAATTTGTGAAGAAGTTACCGTATTTCCTGGGGGCCGCCATGGAGGTGCTATGACCTTTCTTGGAGGCGCTCAAGCCCCCCCCCCCAAGCTCACCGCCAGCACCGCCCCTGGACGAGATGCTTAACATCAGGGACTCAACAACATCTGATTTATGTCCCAATTTTCCGTGGATTTACTGGACATTTTGGTCAAAGGTGCTCTGGCCCTTGGCCAAGCACCGTGGTGGAAAGGGAGAGGCGAGCGCGCCGGGGCCCTGGTGCACTTCAGGGAGAGAGGATTACGCGGGGCTCTGCGGGGAATACTCCTCTCAAATGTCCGCTCACTGAATTGTGTCTTCTTATCAGGACAAATAGAGGCTTTTCTCTCTCTTCTGTTTCGTGTTTTACGGAGTCTTGCCTGTGTGAATGTACACCGGACTCCGCAGTGCAGCTGCCCAGCTTCCAGCTCTTACACACAAACTTTCACACAAAGTAAAAAGGTAGAGGGATTCGTTTCTATATAAATGAAGGCTGGTGCAACAATGTGAAGGTGAAGTTTTCAAACTCCTGAGCTTGAATCATTTTTCATCACCTGTAGACAGGAGGCTGTAGACACAAGGCTCGATGCCAACTCGCCGACCAAATAAAAGGAGTGGAGAGAGGGAACCCAGACTTCTCAAATAAAAGGAGCGAAGAGAGGGAGCCCAGACTCCCCACTTACTGTCCTCAGGGACTTTAACAAGGGCAACTTAACTCACAAACTCCCCAAATATAAACAGTTAATTAAATGCCCGACCAGGGAGGAGAACACTGTGGATCATTGTTACAGCACCATCAGCAGAGCTTGCAGAGTCCCCCGCTCTCTGGGACTATCTGACCACGCCCTTATTCATCTGATCCCGGCATACAGGTAGAAACTAAAATCTAAAATGAGATCTAAGAATTGGGGCAGCAGAGAAGCAGTGGAGGAACTTTGTGCCTGCCTGGATACCACAGACTGGGACATGTTTGGGACTGATTCCATTGGCAGAGCGGTGTCTAAGCCCTAGTTATACCTCGACTGGCGGGCAGGGCGTGGCGTCGCGCGCTGCACGAGACAGGGCGTTTATACAGTAGCTGGCACATTCTCCGTTGCAGCATTGACAGAAACCAGCGGTGGCAGTAGAGAGAAAGTGCAGTGTGAAGTAGCAGACGAAGAAGCGCGCCAGACGGCAAACGTGGCTGCACACACAGCATCGGCGCTTGTGCCGATGAGGAATTGCTGTTCGCGGTGGTTGAACTAACGGAAGGGGGGAAAAGAAGCTGGCGTGTCGGCCTGTTCCATGCAGAGACAGGAGAGGGGGGTTGAATATGTCCTGCTCAGCATTTTATTACAGAGGACTAAATGAACCGCTCCGTTCTGTTCAGTGCGTCATTGCAAGAATCCCTAAAAAAGAAACTGCACGTAAAAAACAATAAAAACGTTACTTTTTATTTGTAAACTGAACTTCACAACGACCCTGTTAATGCACAACAACATCACCAAACCCGTTTGCTTATACTGTTTTGTCTCTGCGTCACAAAGTAATTGGTAGACTTTCACAATCTGAAGAATTTGGCATCTGTCTTGTGCTGCGGAGCAGTGTTGTCCAACATACAGTATCAGAAGGACGCAAGGACCCCACGACTACCCCTGGTGCCCGTGCCCCGAGCCCCCCGCCGCTCCCACCAGCAGAAACGTGAATCGTCACCTATGTGCACAACCACACACATTCTTAAATGGTTTCATGCTTATTTTTCTCTAACACACACACGCACGTCTAACCCCGATGATGAGCGAGGTGGCGGTGTCAATAATTCTCAACGGGAAATTGAAGGGTGGCGACAAACGGAGTAATAATAATAATAATAATAATAATAATAATAATAATTATGATAATAATAATAATAATTATGATAATAATAGAGTATCTGTGCGATCTGTTTGAGCACCGGAGGACGTGTGTTGAAATCCTACAAGCTCCGCTCACGCTCGTGAGAAAGGGAGAGAATGATTTGAGAATCGCCAGAGAATTTGATCAATTGGAGAGCAGTAGGAGAAGACGATGTTGAGAGAGGGATGATGATCCTCCAATGTACAGTAGCTCAAGACTTGGAAAAAAAAAAGACTGATTGGATGATTGTGCGCGTTTAGTTGCACGTCGTCCATGAAAGGTGCGCTACAAATCAAAGTTACCATTACTCATGATCAGCATGATTAGATGCACATGCGTTATTGAGAATAAGATCTTTTGTGGTCAGATAAAATAAGATAAAATAAGACATCTTGAATCAGGTTTTTCGAATACCTTCAGCCTGCAGAGCTCACGTGGCTCCTTCCTCAGTCGACACATGGGACTGGAAGCGAGGTGCGCTTTCTTCGCCTCGCACATTTTAAAGGAGGCTCTGCTGAAAATTTCACCGTTTCAGTTCTACAATGGTCCACTCTTTCATGTGATTGGGCGTTTCATCAGCGGCTGAAGGGCAGCTTCCTGCCGTCGTTTCCCATGGAAACACGCTCCTGTTCAACCGTTTCGGGGTAAAGGCCTGTGGCCCGAATCTCTGACTTTTCGGCGCCTACACAACGGACACGGCGCAAACAATCCGGTGCCTACCAGCCACAGTGAAGTGGAACATGATGGAATAATCTCGTCAGGCGAGAGGAATGATACTCCGGATTCTATTTGGTGACTTCGGGTGTTGCCAAAGCGGTGTTTATTAGTTGCGATATTCAGAATGTCGTCTTGTTCAGAAGTTTGGAGTGCATGTGAATTCACCAAATGTGCGGTGGGTTAGTTTGGGGCGTTCCCCTTGACCGACTTGGCGGACGACGGGAAGCACGAAACGGCTGCTTGCCTTACAACTGTAACCTTAGATAATGTACACAATTACATTTTGGGGTTATTTTAACTATTTAAGTTCACTATACAAATTTATGTTGCTTATTATGTGGTACAGTGTGCTGGGGAAAATGATATATATATTTCAGTAGAAATAATTCCACAGCATTATTATGGACTGAATTTATTTAAAAAAAGAAAAATTTTACTATTAAATACAATAATCATTTCTTCATCATTTATAGCACTTTAACTGTTGTTTCATGTATATATTCACATGTGTGACTTTTAAGTTGCTATTTCGTCTCCCCTCGCCCAAGAGTTATTATTAGTGCCATTGTTTTGGGGGGACAGTAATGGGTGTAACACAAGAGGTAAGAGCCCTCCAAGGTGAACCCCGAGACACGGGGAGTTGCGGGCGGTACACTGTCTCGCCGCGTTGGTGCCGATTAAAGAGGATTAAAGAATGGCACGCGAAGAGAAACTGTAGCTCGCTTGTCACCCGCAGTGCAGGAAGACCAGAGAGCGCGAGCCACCCGCAGTGTGGCGGCTCCGCGACCGAAAAAGAAAACACTGCGGCGCGTCGAGGGGAGCCGCCACCCGGGGATCAGACACGGCGGTCCAAAGACCCGAGGGCGGCGCGCGAACACCGCCGCCCGGCCGCGAAAACGGCAGACGTCCCGCACTCGAGCGAGGTGGAGGCCGCTCCGACCCGGAGTCAAATTAATTCCGCGCGGCGGTGATAGCATCGCGGGTGGGGGGAGATAACGACGTGCCGCTGCCCGCGACTTTGGCCGTCGAGGACGAGGCGGTCGGGTTTGCCTGACGACACGCACGACCGTTTTCCTCTGCGGCGGATTCCGGTCTGGTGACGCCGGCTCTGCAATTGGGAGACGATTTCCCTTCCACTCCAAATCCATTCCACATGACATATTGCTAGTTAGCATGCCATGTGTAATTCATTCGGGGGGCGGGGGGGTGGGGTGGAGTCACAGGCGATAATTCACACAGACAAAGTGATTTCCTCCCAGAGCTCCAAGCCGCGCCGTTGATTCAGAGAGCGACGAGCTTTTCAACCCGTTTGGCTCAAGTTCCACTCGAGAAACTCCATTCTTCTTAAAAAAAAAAAAGAAACCCCAGCGCGCGGTATTTTTTATTTTTTATCTTTATCCAAAAAGGCGAGCGCCGTTGGAGTCGGGGACGGACGTTGTTTTTCCGTCGCGGTTCGCCCCGCGACGTGAACAACACGCAGGCGTTTGTCCGACAATAGGGAACAAAGGAATGACTTGACCGCTTTTAAAGACCCGCGTCTTTTTTCCTCTCACCGGCGCTCATTTTCATTTCAAGGCCAATTCCGAGAATTGCTTCCCCACACGTCACACATGTCGGAAAGTAATTGCTGAAGACTGTGAATGATGTAGCTACTGGATTGTGGCGTGAGACCGCCGCACTGTTTTTTTGGTCCTGATTCAGTGGGCGCGCCTAAATCATGACGCGTCATACATACTAGAGCGGTCATACTTATCAGGGCCAAGTACGTTCCATACTCTTCTAGCCCCGCCCCAAACGCCACATGAAATAATCTCTTGAACTTGAACTTGAACTTAAACTTGAGAGCGGTGGTTCTCCGGTGGTTCTCCCGAGTTACCGCAGCCCACAATTGTTTGCTTTCTGGCTATGGCGCCTTCGACGCTCAACCGCATCTTCCCCGGACGCCGGAACGCACGCAACAGCCCGGTCTCCCTGTTCACAGCTCCGTGCCGTTCCGAGCGGCGGTGCCCCCCCCCCGGCTCCAGGGCGCCGCGTGGGAACGCCTGGAGCTGGGGGAGCCGCCGCGCTCCACGCAGCTAATATCCCATTTTCTCATGTTCTGTTTTTAACTTCAGAGCAAAGTCAAAACAAACCCAAAACAGCCCGTCATTGGTTTTCTGGAGTATTTTGGAGTAGTTCACGCGATTGGGCGTGGCTTCAGCGTCTTCAGTGGACACGCCCCCTTCGGCGTCTCAGAACGGAGGGAACTGCCTTTTTTTTTTCCCCAGGATTTTGAAACCAAATTTGCGATGCTTGGCTGGTTGACAACACACAGTGTTATTACAGTGTGGCAAACTCAGAACACATATTCAGGAACATATTTCAGGAACTTTAAGTGTCTTTCTTCCTGCGGGGGCACTTTGCTCCTTGTTTCGAGTGCGAATAACGATTTTATCATCTTCGCCCAAAAGATGGAAATAAAAAAAAAAAGGGAAACCCTCACGCTGGAAGGTAGTTTACATGAGACTGATGGAGTGTTTTAATGTTGACAATAAAAGAGCTCGTCCTCCCGTCCTCGCACTGTTAGCGACCGGCTCGCACTGCGGTGTTTCCCTGACACATAACGAGCCGTGAGTGTGGTGGTAACGCTGAGCGTGTTGCTATCCTTATGGCTCTTTAGGGCCAGAAATTGGCCTCACGACCATACGGCCAGCTCAGCCGGCTCTTTATTCTCCTTTTACCGTAGCCCATTTACCTCCTGGTGAACAACTGCCGCCCTCCTCCACCTCCTCCTCCTCCTCCTCCTCCTTTCTCTCTTTCCCTCCTGCAATTTACTCAGTGCTGTTAAGGGGTGTTTTTCAGTGATTGTAACGGCCGTGCTCAGCATCTAATGGCTAGTTTTAGTATCCGCCACAACTCATAGGCCGATAGCTAAAATAAAAAATAAAAAAGAAGAAGACCTTTGTTCCGGAAAAGGAAATTAAAGGTCACTTAAGCATAATGGAGTCCACCAGGCTCTACCTCCTGACGGCGGCTCCACAATGCGTCACCCGTCTCAGGGAAGAAAACAAGGCAAGAACATGAAATCTCCCCCGCGCACAGGCAGTAGAAAACCTTTGTGTGGTAAACGGTGGAAAAGCCTCCACAACCCCGGGGCGGCGAGAAGCCATGCTGCTGCTTGCTGAGTGTGGCTGCTGCTCGCCGCCGCCGCCATCGCCGCCGTCGCCGCCGTCGCCGCCCACGCAGACCCCCGGGTGCCGGCCCACCGAAGGGGACAGCCTGTGCCAATGCATCAACACTAAATGCCAGTTTATGTAGCGTGACTACCAGCCCGCCATCTGGGACAGGCGCGGCACCAGAAGGCTGAGTCTAAGACAAACTGGAATACAAACAGGCCTAATGCTAATGAGACAGCAATTTAGCCTCTTATTTGCGAGTGGGAGGATGCGTCGGGAACACGGCATCTATTGATCTGAGCCAGCGTACGCAGAGAGGGAGCGCCCCCAACAGGAGGCTCTGGTACTGGCAGCCGGCGGCACAGCGAAACCCTTTGCAGGCGGCACACACACACACACACACACACACACACACACACACACACACGTCTATACATGCACACACGCACACACACACACAAGCACACATGCACGCACACATGCACGCACACACGCACACACACACGCACACACACACGCACACACACACACAAACACACACGCGCACACACACTTGTCACATTGTGCTGTGGGAGCGCTGGCGGCGAGGACGGCCGGGGATGTGATGCCAGTAAAGGAGGCCCAGTCATTATCAGCTTTCCCCTCACAGAGGAGGGAAGTGGGAAACACAAGTCATACATTATTTCCACCTGTGACAGACTGAGAAATGGGAAAACGGACGTGTCAGTGAGCGGGTGTGCGGGTAAGTGGGTGTGCGGGCGAGTGGGTGGGCGGGTGTGTGGGCGAGTGGGCGTGCGGGTGAACTGCAGCTACGAGCAACGCAGTGCCAGAAGGCGAAAGCAACCCCTCAGCTCCTTCCGCGCACGGAGAAGCCGCAAAAGAGCCGAGGGCCCCCCTCCCAAAATAATTTCACACGGGCTGGAGACGGCGGCGCCTGAGATCCGCCCCCAGCCTTTGTTACTGCAGGTGGAGCCATTAGAGGGTCTGTGATGGAGCAGCATGGAGCGGCGGCTCACAGCTCCATGTCCCCGTGACGGCGGCGCGCCCCCCCTACCGGCCCACTCATAATTGTGCTTGGGAGACGGGATTGAAATCCCCCTCTGCTGCACTTGAGCTATACTTCAAAGACCATACATCCACGTGCGCGCGCACGCGCACGCGCGCGCACACACACACACACACACACACACACACACAAATGCACGGTTCCATATACACCAACACACCTCACCCCCTCTAAGTAAGCTGTAAGCTTTATTTGGTCGGACGACATGGGGTGAGGTTCAGAGGGACGTGGGAATTGGCGTCGCCAGCGCTGCGTGCTCATGGGGCCAGAGGGGACGCCGTTCTAGAAGGAAATGGGGTTTCTGGGTGTGAGGCAGGAGGGCTGTGGTTCGTGGATAGCTTTAAACTCAAAACGCAAGCTTTTTGTTTGCACGGTTTGCTCTGAATGTGTCATTTTACGCAAAATTACATTTACATTTAGCAGACGCTTTTATCCAAAGCGACTTACAATTATTCAAACACCGACGGACGCAGCCATCAGGAGCAATGAGGGGTTAAGTGTCTTGCTCAAGGACACTACAGCACGCTAGCAGGAGGAGCCTGGGATCGAACCACCAACCTTTAGATTACTAGACGACCAGCTCTACCTCCTGAGCTACCGTCCCGGTAATGTTGAGTTGAGTACTGGTGTCCAATGGTGGAAAAAAAAAAGTATGAAATAAGCACTTTGTTACTGTACTTTAGTACATCTTTCAAGTATCTCACGTAAGTATATTTTGCACATAGTAATTCATATTTTCAACGTTTATCCAATAAACCCATAACAATAATGTATCCTGTGCCTAGTATCACATTTTGTATATTTGTATATCTTCATATATCTGATTATTTCTGTTCGTGTTTCTGTGTTTTTTTGGGGTAATTAAATTTTTACATAATTTTCTATTAAATTACTATTTTATTATTAATTAAATCACTTTTATATTCTACTTTATATCATTATTATTTTTATTTGATATTATTTTATTATTATTTATTTTATAAGAGCATACTTTTACGCGAGCAGAGACGTCAATGTGGTGCTTAGACTTTTTTTCCGAGAGTCATGTGGAGGCAAAATGTCCGCGCACTCCTTCCACCGCTGCCGGGGCCTGAAGAATGAATGAGAGACGTGTGAGGGCTGGAGGCAAGAGGCGCTGGTGAGCGACGACGCCGCCAAAAAAAAAAAAAAAGAAAAGGTACAGTGGCGACTACTAATGAATGAAAGTCCGCGAGGCGCCGCGTGATGAGCGGGGGGGGGGGCGGGGAGCGGCAGATGTGTCGGCTTGAGAAGCGGCGGGGAAGCACTTTTGGACCGGCAGCCAATTCCGGCTCTTAAAAGCGAGACAGAAGGCGGGCGGCGAGGGGCGACGCCGGCGACAGAAAAACGAGAACAAGCGCGCCTCAAACGCCGCATACATCGGCGGTGATTTCTGGGAGCAGGGGAAGGTATTGAGTTGGGGGGAGTCATTAACAAACAAACAAGCACAAAAAAAAAAAAAAAAAAAGCAGAAAACAAAACGCGTCTGGTTGACTAAAGCCATCACACAGGCACTTACACTGAAGAGGGCTTCGGGTAAAAAGGCCGAAGAGACGGAAGGAAGGAAGGAGAAGGATGAGAGAGAGAGAGAGAGAGAGAGAGAGATTGAAGCATCGTGAACATTAGGTGGGGATGAACAGAGAGAGGGGACGTGGACGATGGGAGGGAGGGAGGGAGGGAGAGAAACAGATAGAAGTGGAATGGAAGGAGCAGGGAGGAGGAGGAGGAGGAAGAAGGAGGAGGACGGCGGATCTGCTGACTAGACGGAACATTATCGGGTGCCCGCGACGGCGAGCGGCTCCTTCCACCTGGACGCCCCGGAGAGACGGAGGTTAATAACGACACGCCGCGGCTTTGTCTCGCGCCGGGCGCCCGGGTGAAAGGGTTAATAAAACACTTTGTATCGCGGGCTAACTTGCCAAGTGCAGCGCGAGACCATGAGCTATTATGAGGATCGGCACTAATGCCATATTGAGTGGGCGGGAAAGGTGAGAATGGGTGTGTGAGAGTGTGTGGGTGTGCGTGTGTGTGTGTGGAAAGCTATACATTGTGTCCTGAGTATAATAGGAAACGTTATGATAGATAAGGAAGATGATGTGTGGAGGAGTGTGTGTGTGTGTGTGTGTGTGTGTGTGTGTGTGTGTGTGTGTGTGTGTGTGTGTGTGTGTGTGTGTGTGTGTGTGGATATCAATCAATTGAATACACTACAGTACACCTTTGTATTTGGGACACATAACATTCAGTACACAAAACCGTACCCGCAGGTACCTTCGTGTGTGTGTGCAGACGCACTTCACCAGCTGACCCCATCACTTTCAGGGTGGAGTAAAACACTGTACTGTTGTACTATCCATCCATCCGTCCATACATCCATACATCCATACATCCATCCAGATTTTTCACCATTGTACCCCACTGTAGATAGTATTCCCGGTCAGACAATGTACGTATACTGGTCAACATACATATTCATACATATATATTTTTCCCTATATTTATTACACATATAATATATGTGTAATAAATATAGGGAAACATATATAATGAAATGATTTTCTTTTCTGTACATATTTTTTCTGATAGCTTGGACTAGGTTATATTATGATATTATTATGTTATTGTTTTATTATTCCTCCTACTTTGTTTTGCACGCCTTTCAGAGCTGTTTAATAAAAACTATGATAAACTCAGTTTTTCCGCCGAGTGAAATGTGTTTAATGCTTTTTCTTGCGCTGATCCTCCTACACAGCACCTCCATGTCTTCTGGGATTCCCAGTGTGTAAAACAGACTGGCGAACGACTGGCTGAACAACTGGCTGAACGACAGGCAGAACAACTGGCTGAATGACTGGCTGGATGACTGGCTTAACCACTGGGTTAATGACTGGCTAAACAACTGGCTGTATGACTGGCTGGATGACGGGCTCAACCACTGGCTTAACAACTGGCTGTATGACTGGCTGGATGACTGGCTCAACCACTGGCTTAACAACTGGCTGAATGACTGGCTGTATGACTGGCTGGCTGACTGGCTTAACCACTGGCTGTACGACTGGTTGTATGACTGGCTTAACCACTGGCTGTACGACCGGCTGGATGACTGGCTTTACCACAGGCTGGATGACTGGCCGAACGACGGCTGGATGACTGGCTGAACCACTGGCTAAATGACTGGCTTAACCGCTGGCTAAATGACTGGCTGATTTACGAGTGATGTGACAGTCTGAATGGCTAAACATCTTGCTGAACGACTGGCTCAATGGCTGAACGACTAGCTGGTTGACTGACTGAACGATTAGCTGAATGACTGAATGACTGACTGAAGGACTGACTGAATGACTGGCTTGATGACTGAATGACTGGCTGTGCGGAGAGGATGACTGGCTGAGTGACTGGTGATGTCGCATCAGACTGGTGTTGCGACCGTCTGAATGACAATCGAAAAATCCGAAGACTGAATGACTGAACGACTGGCTGAATGACTGGTGATGTGACTGAAGGACCGAGTGAATGACTGGTGATGTGACGGTCCGAATGACAGTCCCAGCGACCGGCTGACTGGCTGTCTGAACGACTGCTGATGTGACTCAAAGCGGGGGGGGGGGGGGGGGGGGCTTGGAGTTGGGCCCGGGCGACATTCATCTGCCCCTGAGAGACGCAGAGAGACAGAAACAAAATGAAAGAGGGAGCAGGAGGAGAGGAAAGGAGGAGGAGAGGGAGGGGGAGGAGAGGAAAGGAGGAGGAGAGGGAGGGGGAGGAGAGGAAAGGAGGATGAGAGGGAGGGGGAGGAGAGGGAGGGGGAGGAGAGGAAAGGAGGAGGAGAGGGAGGGGGAGGAGAGGAAAGGAGGAGGAGAGCGAGGGGGAGGAGAGGAAAGGAGGAGGAGAGGGAGGGGGAGGAGAGGAAAGGAGGATGAGAGGAAGGGGGAGGAGAGGGAGGGGGAGGAGAGGAAAGGAGGAGGAGAGGGAGGGGGAGGAGAGGGAGGGGGAGGAGAGGAAAGGAGGAGGAGAGCGAGGGGGAGGAGAGGGAGGGGGAGGAGAGCAAAGGAGGTGGAGAGCGAGGGGGAGGAGAGGGAGGAGGAAAGCGAGGGGGAGGAGAGGAAAGGAGGAGGAGAGTGAGGGGGAGGAGAGGAAAGGAGGAGGAATGGGCACCGAGAGTGAGGAAAGGAAAAAGGGGAGAGACGGGCACGGGAGGGAGAGAGAGAGAGAGAGAGAGACAGGCGGGGGAGAGAGCGAGAGGGATGTGACTGGGAGCCATGTTTGGAGCAGTGATTTTACCGTCTATTGAAGCAGAAAGCACTGAACTTTAGATGAAATATTAATACGGAGCGGGAGACACGGAGCGACGGAGAGAAAATAAAGGAGGATAAGGAGCACGCTGGTTTTAGCCACCTCCATTTTAATTAGTTTCATTTATTTCTTTTTTGTTTTTTTTGGTTTTGTTTAATTTCATTTCCCCCCGTTGCCAATTTGGCTCTGAAGACTTGAAACTTAATTAGGACAGTTGTTGGGAATTATTGCATATTACCTAATTGCTCAGGTTATCATCCTTAATCATTATCACTCCCTCCTGTAACCCCGTGGCCGCCGCGGCGTGAAAATTACACCCCCCACCCCCCCACCATACCTTGTGAATCAAACACTCCAATTTCCCCCCGAAAAATGAGCGCCAGTGTCCAGAGGTCGAGTTTAATTAACACCGGGGTCCGTCCCTCCGCTGGTCTTTCTCTAGAGCCTGAAAAAACGACGGCGGCGGCGGCGGCGGCGGCGGCGGCTGCGGCGGCGGCTGCGGCGGCGGCTGTGGCGGCGGCTGTGGCGGCGGCTGCGGCGGCGGCATCTCCTCTCACCGGAGGAGGCGGGTGTAGGATTGGGAATTCGACAAGATCCACATTGAAACACTTTGTTCCAGGCAATTTTATACATCACGAGTCTCGCTGATTGGGCACATTGTCGAGTGATGCCCCGCGGGCACGACGGGCGGCGGGCGGGGGGAGGGTGGTGTTTTGAACGCTGGGCTCGGCGCTGCAAAAGGCTCTTTGTGTAAGAGAGGAAGACGGCTCGACTGTCGAGAACCGGTTTGAAACAGACGTTTATTGTGTTTGTAGTCGGCGGCGTGAACAGGTTTTTGTTTTTTTTAATATCTACGGTTAAACCATTAAAACGCCGTAGAAGGAGGAGGGGAGAGGGAGACAGGGCCTCTTGGAGAGATGCAGGTTGATAAGCAGGTTGTGAAGTCTGATGGGGTGATAGTAACACGTTTAGCAGAGAGAAAGGAGATGGCGGCGGAAGCTTCACATAAAAGGGAAAAAAGTGCAAAATGACAGCAGGCGTCGAAAGGACTCTGCAGGTGGAAGGCTCTGTTTTGTTTCTGATCACTGTTGATTTTCCATTCAGGACGATGCTGAATACAGGAGATATTTCACTCTCTCGCTCTATATAAAACGTCTGAGTTATCATCGTGGAGTTCCAAACGGTAAACAACAGAGATAAGAAGATCCGTTTTCGTTATTTTTTATTATTATTTATTTCAGACCTACTTGTGTGTATTTTATCATACACTTATTTGTACTGGTTTAACCTTCATAATCGTTTCAATTATAAAAAATATTTTTCATATAATGATAATTGTTTTACTTTTCAAAAGACTTTTTGAAAAAAAATTAAAATTAAAATTTTTTTTATGAACTTTATTACCTTAAATATGCATAAAAAAGTTATTTTCCTAGAAAGCAACTACATCTACTCTAAAGCAAAATCCATTTACGAAGTAGAATGA
Source organism: Zeus faber (assembly GCF_960531495.2). Lineage (NCBI taxonomy): Eukaryota > Metazoa > Chordata > Actinopteri > Zeiformes > Zeidae > Zeus > Zeus faber. The sequence continues at coordinate 24,605,613 of NC_137196.1, read as the reverse complement.
CAAAATAATTGCAATAATGAGATCAATTTAAAACAGTATATACAAAATTGCAGAGTACCAGTGAAAGGTAATGGGATATTTTGGGACAAAGCTCAAAAGGTGTCAAATCTGGAAGCTAAGCCTGCTCCACCTGCTGCTCCACCTGCTGCTCCATCTTTTTTTAATGCAGATATTGCGGGCAGATTGCATGCACAGCACCGCTTCGAGCCCACAGAGGACTGAGGCCGTAATTGCCGGCGCTGCAGTTAACAGGAGCACTCCAACACACCGGCTCGCTTTACGTAATGGAAAAACAACCGCGCTGCAGGTGTGACGCGGAGTGGGGGGGGGGAAAATGGCGGCGAAGAGAAAAACAAAAAAATACATTCAGGGCGGAGGAAAGAAAATAGTGTTTGACGGCCCGAACGTGGAATAAACAAAACAAAAAAACCTCCTTTCCTGCGTCCGAATTCTCCCTTTTCCAACCAAAAACACCGACTACGGGACGGCACCGCTGGCGATGGTCACGCTGGAGACGGGGCTGCCACTCAAAAGAGGGACCATATAAACGCTCCCATCTCCCCCGACTCCCCCGTCTACCCCGTCTCCCCCGTCTCCCCCGTCTGCCCTGTCTGCCCCGACTCCCCCGACTCCCCCGTCTCCCTCGACTCCCCTGTAAGCTATTTAGGGAGGCGGACAATCTCCCCACGCTTCCTCCCTCCGTTCTCCCCCCTTTCTATTCTCCAGAAGTTCACTGTACAATGACAATCGACTGTGAGTATATTATAAAATTGTGTTCGGGCGAATAGGCTCCAGCGCATTTTATGGGTTTGACGGGGTAAAGCCTTGGGGAAGTGCGGAAAGTCTCGGAAGGCGGAATGGGAGTAAATATCCGCTATCCAAACTTTCTTGCCGAGCTGGAGCGGCCCCCTGGGGGAGATGTGACCACCTGGCCCCCCGTCTCTGGCGCCCGTGTGTTTCGGGAGTGGGCGAGGGCGGAGTTTGCGGAAAGGGCAGGAGTGCACCCTAGGGGGGTTGGGAGGGGTTGGGGGGGGGGGGCGAGGCGGGCGGGGCGGAGTCGTGTCAGAACTCCCCGAAGAGCCTGAACACAAGAACAAGTGCAGCTGAGTGGACGCCGCGGCCGCTGGGGACCCGCGGACACGCTGTTGTTGTCGCTGTTCTTCCAGAGAAGTGACCTTGTGCGTCTGTCCGCACGCGTGTCTGTCTGTGACTCTCTGTCTGTCTGTCTGTCTGTCTATCTGTCTGTCTGCGACCGTGTCTGTCTGCGACTGTCGACGTATCCGTCTGTCTGTCTGCCCGTGTGCTTGCGTCCGTCTCTCTGCCTGTCTGTCTGCCTGTCGGTCTGTCCTCTCCTCTGCCTCTATGTCCGTCCATCCGTCGGGGTAGTTTATCCTCCTAGCTGTCAGAGTTCCACTTTGACGGCCTCAGCTTTGGAGCCGGGGTTGGCACTTTCATCCCCCATGGACGCACAGGCATCACAAACTAAACACACACACACACACACACACACACAAACACACGCACATGGCACGAGCAGGCGCATAGACACACACACACACACACACACACACACACACACACACACACACACATCAATGTGGGCCAGCTAGTAATAGCACTCCCAGCTCCACCACACCCGGTGGAAGACTCTGTGCTCACAGTCGAGCAACTCCATTCATCAAGCTCCGACAGAGGGAGAGAGAGAGGGAGGGGCAGGCGAGAGATAGAAGGGGAGGTAAACAAGAAGTGAAAGGTAACAATTGAGAGGAAAAGAAAGAGCAGCCGAGAGCAGAAGAGAGACGATGGGGGCAACTAGACACGATGACAGGAGAGGAGCGCGAAACGAGGACAGTGGAGCAACGCGAGGGCGAGGGAAGAGGGAAGGAAGGACGGAATGAGGGAAGGAAGGACGGAATGAGGGAAGGAAGGACGGAAGGAAGGACGGAAGGATGGAAGGATGGAAGCGCGGGAGGTTGGAAGCCGAGGTAGCGGAGAAGACCATACTGGGATGGATCCCATTAACATGGAAATCACTTCCTCTTTGCCGGCGCTCCGCGGCTCGCTGATGGCTCGGCACAAAGAGAATGGCTTAAACGCCGATTATTCTGCGTGAGGGGGCACACTGCCAGGTCGTATGAAAAGGAATGAGAAAAATAAAAAATAAAAAAATAAATAAAATAAAATAAATAAAAAAGGGCACCCTCCCCAAATCACCCTCCCTCCTCCCCATCAGCTTCCCACGTCTCCCCCAGCTTACCTCGTCGACCCGGGCGTCGGCGGGGGGAACGATGATGGATTCCACCATCTCCCTCCCCGGTTTCG
>NC_137196.1:24590791-24600791 GCF_960531495.2 Zeus faber | reverse complement strand
TGTTCTCTTTCTCGCTCATCCCTCCGTTCCCCCCTGCTGCGCCTCTTCTCCTCATTTTCACCTTGATTAAGCGCCCAGGCTGCTCTCTGCTGGACTCCCTCGCACTCATCCGCCGCCTCCCTCCGTCGCTCATTTGTTTGTCTCCTTCTCTCAGACTCTTTCCTTTCTTCCGTTTCTTCCACCCTCTCATTCCCCCTCCTCTCCACCCACGACCAGCTCTGCCGTTTGCTTTGTGGGGTCGTTTTTCCGAGACTGACGACTTCATTTCACCTTCCCTCGCTCCCACTCCCACTCCCAACTTTCTGTTTATTCCTTTCATCAGACACACACGCACGCACGCACACACACACACACACACACACACACACACACACACACACACATGCATTTGGATAGACACACGGATCAAAGGCGTACACACTGAGGAACACTCACTTGCACACACCACATCTACTTCTGTCTCTTTTCTCTCTCTATCTCTCTCTCTCTCTCTCTCTCTCTCTCTTGCTCTCTCTCCCGGTATCTACCTCTTGCCATTCACATTCTCTCAGTAACAGCCGTGCTCCCCGGGGAAATGAATTAGTAATATTTATGATGAAACCCTTGCCGAACTACCTCGCCCTCTGCCTCTCCCTCTCCCTCTCCCTCGCTCTCTCTCTCCATCTCTCCCTCTCTCTCCCTCCGTCTCTCTCTCTCCTCTTACACACACTCGCTCTGTCTCATCTCCCTGGCCCATAAAATGACACTGATCTTATCGGCACTCGCCATGTAGTCATCTGTCAGACAATCTATCCCTCCATCCATCAAACCGCCGGCGGAGCGATGGCTCCCGCTCGCCACTTTTCCACGCGGCATTGTGGGCTCGTCTGGCAACCACATAAAACCCACAATGCACCTGGGCCTCACAGTGAACCTGTGTGTGTGTGTGTGTGTGCGTGTGTGTGTGTGTGTGTGTGTGTGTGTGTGTGTGTGTGTGTGCGCATGTGTGTGTGTGTGTTTATTTGACTGTGGAAGCACTGCACCTGCACACATCCATAAACATGGTGTTTGCACATGTCAAACCAGGCATGTTTTCAGCGGCTGAAAGAAGGGCCTATTATTTTTATTATGCACCAGATTTTTGATTTCTGGACTTTTTATATTTTTATTTTATTCCTATAATTTTTTTTAGAATATGTAGTTATGCTCATTTTATATTACGAGTCAAACATATTCTTCTGATTATGTCATAGATCACACTTCAAAAAGTCACACACCCCCTTTCCCTATGGTATTGGCTCCTTCCAATAGTTGCAGGATGAATTCCGTTGGCAGCAGCATGGACGCTGCACACACACGGCACTCTTTTGCTGGAGAAGAAGTAGGATACGGCTCAATGTTGTGATGCTGAAGTGGTAAAAGAGCATCAATTTCTTCTTCAAACGTGTGAAAACGGCATGCAATTAGTTGTACACACCTCATTTCATTTAAGAAATATAGGCATAGTTTGCTTTGCAAGAGTTAGTTGGCTTAGTTGGCTAGTACCAGCTCAAGTTAGTAGTAATTATTATTATAATTATTGTTATAAAACATATTATGATCATAACAATTATTAAAAGAAATTAATTATTATTATCGCTTATGTTTGGCCGTCTTAATATAATGTTTTATAACTGCATTTCCTCCGTGTGCGAATGATACTCTTGCAGTGAGTGCAGCATTTTCAAGTACAGGTACTCCTCACTTAACGACAGAGTCCGCTCCTAGGACCAGGTTGTTAGGCAAATTGGTCGATAAGTGAGGACCCGTGTTATTTCAAGGTAATGGGGCATAGCTGATATATATAGTGTATATCGTATATATAGTGTATATAGTGTATATAGTATATGTAGTGAATATAGTATACATAGTCTGTATAGTTTATATAGTATATATAGTATATATAGTATATATAGTATATATAGTATATACAAGTCTGAACGCTGGTTAAACAGGTAGGTGGTTAAGTGAGCAGTACCTGTGTAATAAAACCGGGTGAAAACCGGGACAATTTGGTAGTGAATGTTGAAATCCAGGACATTTTACCTGACATTACCAAGTCGGCAGGTTCCTTTCATCTGCGGCTTTATCATCTACGTTCTCCAAATTAATTTGCATTGTGGATATAGTCTTTCTATGAGAATTTATGCCCCTTAAAAATGTTTGTGTGAAGCAGACAACAGTGAGCTCTCCATCAAGCGGCAGCAGTGGGGAAGCTTGTGTTGAAGGCAGTGAATACGTGAGTGTCATTTTCAATAACCATAACAGCACAAATAATTGACATGAAAATCTCTAAATAAATACGCAGTATTTGCCCTAATATAAAGTGGGAGATTACCGAGCTACAAAAACTGATTAAGTGAAGTTTTTAAATAAGCCCCTCGAAGATGTAGGTCAAATTGCAGAAAATTGCATCATAGTTTTTCTTTATTTCTTTTTTCTGGGGATGGACCCCCCCCCCATGCCTCCCTTTTGGCTTGCATGACGCCCCTGACCCACAGTAAAGTACCGATACTTGAAAAATCTACTTTACAGTCATGACTCTGAGGTACTTGTACTTTGTTACTTTCAACCACTGGTGATTTGGGAGTTATGTGACACAGAGAGCTGTGTGTGTGTTTGTGTGTGTGTGTGCGTGTGTGTTTGTCTGTGTGTGTGTGTGTTTGTCTGTGTGTGTGTGTGTGTGTGTGTGTGTGCGTGTGTGTGTGTGTGTTGCCAGATTGCCGCTCAGTATTATTCTCCACTGGTAAACACGCTGAACTCAGACAGAGAACCCGGACGCTGGCGCTTCCTGTTTCGGTGCCAATTAACTCGGCGCTCAAGGACGCTTACACTTCAAGAGGAATCTAATCAGCGGTGCTTATATTATTTTTATTTTGTACAAAAATAAGAAAAAGAGCCAAAAATGAAGCCTCGACCAAACCTGCAAGCAATCTTTTTGCCTATTGATATTATTATTCTTATTAATACTATTATTATTATTATTAGCAGATATTATTTCCCACACTTGATCTCCATTGTTGTTCAGGAGATAATGTGTTGGGGCTCTTTGAGGGGGGATAAGCCATTCGTGTGTAAGCGGGAGTGGATATAAAAGCCGGGATAAGTGAAACTGCTGGAAGTTTTATCCAAATCCCACACACTCAAACTGTCTGAATAATTGAGCCCGGGCTGAAACCGACGAGGAAGCCGCCGCGTTGTGTGGCGGAGAGATCCGGCTTCATTTAGCGCGCCCCAAACGCCCCGCATCCTGGGACGGTTAAGGCTCAGTAAACAAGCTTGTCTTTTATATCAAATTACATATTGTTTTTCGGCACGCCTCCAACTTATGTACTCTGGCCTCTTTGCGTCTTGGCGGATCCCTCGGGCAGAAGAGCCGAGGACCTTGTGCATCACTTATGTGTTCATAATGTATCCATAATGCGTTCATAATGCACCGTATTTCCTCAAATAGTGACCGGGCCTTTATTTACCTTGACTGCAGAGGGTACCAGACCTTTATTGGAAGCAGGCTTCTATTAGAGCTAGGCTTTTATATCTAATTCCCTCTGTTTAATAAGTGCATTTGATCATATTTTAGTATGAATTTTAAATCAAACTTCCATCTGGGTGCCATGCCTTGCAAACACACGTATGGTGAAAAAAAAAAAAAAGAAAAAAGAAAAAAAGAGAGCAACTGTAATAGTTACCGTAAAAGTTGCACTTTTGGTGATAGCAGAGGGGGGAATTATAGTTTTCCGAGTTCCGCATTGAACACACCACTTCCTGCTTGGAGCGCTGGAGAGCGAGAGTGCTCAGGGCGGGGCATTTCCCCCAAGAAGCCGTCTGCAAATCTGTTTGTGTAGACCACGCCCCGGCATTGATTAGAGGCCCCTTTTTTATTTGACTACCGGTTTGTATTTGAGGAAATACAGTATTCGTGTGAGGTAAACAGTCGATAGGCATGTTTGACTGAAGTTGTACATGGTGATGGTGATCTGAGCCTCCGTGGGCGGAGGATTCAAAAAAACAAGACGGAAGTCACATCCAGAGATGGTCGGTGTTGGAAAGTACATATAAAGAAAATGTAATAGGTGGTTTGTGATGTGTGACGAAAACGAGAGAAAACAGAGGTCATTTGTATGACCTATGATTTTTTATCATAGATCACTTATACTATAATTATTGCAATATATATATACAGGTACTCATTACTTAACGGCCGAGTTCGGTTCCTAGGACCAGGTCGTTAAGTGAATTAGTCGATAAGTGAGGACCTGTGTTATTCCATGGTAAGGGGGCGTGGCGATTGCAAACGCTTGTGTAGTAAATACCGACAGAATACTGACAGAAGTGTGATGAGACGACTTATATACAGTGTATATAGTATATTTAGTATATATAGTTTATATACAGTAGTGTATATAAACTAGGTTTATAAATAGGTTTTTTTTTTTTTTGCTGCTGTGATTACAATGACTAAAAACACCTAAAAAAGAGTATTACTGTAAGAGAGAATTTCAGATAAGATAAGACAACACTTTTGTTTACTACTGTAAATTCAGGTGTAAAACATCAACAAAGCCAAGAAATCAAAAATAAAATGTGCTAAAAAAATAACATATGTACCAAAAAATAAGTTAACAAGGACTGAACCAGGAAAGAAAAAAAGTGATGTAGGAAAAAAATTGTTAAAAAACTTTGTGTAAACGTTTTTATTTATCATTTTATTACATTATTGTAATATATGATCATATTAGAATATCGTAATATATGACAGCATTACTATTTTAGTAATTGTATATGATATCTGATATACTTATTATACCATGTAGGGTACTTACTTTGTTTTGTGCTTAAATATTGATTTCACAGTTGAAGCCACCACCAGGACGATAAAACGGACGCCGGCAATTTCAATTCATGCATTTCCGCATTTTGGGGAAAAAAAAAACAAAAAAAAAACTAATGACATGCAGTTAAATGGATTTCTCTGTTCATAATTTGTATGAAAACGCATCCTAACGCACGTGGGCCGTCGCCGCTAAACGCCACCTGGATAATTTCCCCACAGAGATCCGCTGTCGAATCGGCAAAGAGAATCAATCGCTGGGGTGATTTAGTGAAGCCTCGCCGCGGGGACAGGGGCGGAGGGATCATTTGAGGGATAATTTAAAACCCCAAGACCCTTGTTTACGCTGGCTGACATTTTGCCAACCCCGTATTCTCCGGCACAACACAGTAATTAGAGGCTTAATAAGGCAATGAGTGGAGCAGGAACGGAAAGGTGATGTAACCCCCACCCGCCTCGCCCATTAGCACAATTTTCATAATCATTTCGGTTAAGTATCGTTAGGGGCTTTGGGATGCAAAAATATCCCTTTCCTTTTAACTGGTGAAGAAATAAAAAATAAAAAAAAACTCGCCAGAGCAAAAAAATATTGCGTGATGTTCTTTCTTTTTTGAAGTGTGGAATCGCAGGCTTCAAAAATGATTGTTTGTTTCTCTGTCCGAGGACCCGTCTTCTGAAAATACTCTCTCACCGCTGCTGCTCCTTATTTCTCTTTATTTTTTTATTCTATTTTATTTATTTTTTTTCAAAATTTTCATGTGGACCCAAAATACAGCTTCTCCCCTGATCCTTTTCGCCGCCGCTCGTCGCGGTGTCATCTGAAACGCGAGCCGCGCGCCGCGCCGCGCTGAAAACACATCAAATAACACGGCGCTGTCCAAATACATTTGGAATAAGCTGCATGGCATTTTATAATGAGGCCCAGAGGAAAATGCCATTTCGTCGCCACTCGTCTGCCAATTGAGGCCTCTGAAAATAGCCCACATTTCCCACACAGCGTCTTAACCCAAAAACAACGGAGATCTTCACCGTACCTACCCCCCGCCCCTCTCCCTCCCTCCTCCAGGCTAAAGAAATCCCTCCGACTACGTTCAAAAAAACCATATGCACCCTGCACCCGCCGCATCCCCCCCCACCCCCACCACCACCACCACCATCCCCCGTCTTCCTGGAATCAGGTCTCGGTTGGGGTTAGAAATTCCAGGGTGCACCGTGAAAAGACAAGCCCACATATTTCGGAGGGTGTAAGGTAACCCGAGCGGCGGAAAACCCGAAACGTGTTCCCCTGGCTGGGCTGTAATCCTCTCCCCGCGGTAACTGCCATGAGGAAAAAGCAGCTCCGACCTTGGGAGACATGGGGGCTGGATTTAAGGGTGTCTCTTTAAAAGCCTGTCTGTGTGTGTGCGTGCGTGTCTGTCTGTGTGTGTGTGTGCGTGTCTGTCTGTCTGTGTGTGTGTGTGTGTGTGTGTGTGTGTGTGTGTGTGTGTGTGTGTGTCTGTTGGACAGGGCAGCTGCCTTTGATTGTGCCAGACGTGAGGACACACACACACACACACACACACACACACACACACACACACACACACACACACACACACACAGGAGTCATTGGGATGAAGGAAGGCTCATAGTTTTTTCTTCCTTGGAAAAATGAAAACAAATATGAAAATAATAAAATAAAAAATGTCGTACATGACAGGCTGAACATAGGTTTCATGGACAATAATAGGAAACCAAGCCACCTACACACACACACACACACACACACACACACACACACACACGGACACACACACACGCACACGCACGCACACACGCACACGCACACACACACACGCGCACCAAAAAAACAAAAAATCGGCACAAGACGCAGACCAAAGGTGCCACATACACACAGACTACCCCAGGCCTGTCCTCAGCAGGGGGCACCGTTCAGTCCAAGTCCCCCCCCCCCAATGTGAACACTCAATCCCTGTTCCTCGTGCTTCCAACCCTTAACAAGAGAGGTTGCCTAACAGTGGGCTCAGAGCAGCTATATCCCCAAATCCTCGCCGTAGGTGATGCTCCAGAGCTGGTGGGTGATGGGGAAGTGGGAATATTGTTCCATATATTTCACTGGATATTGGGCTGGTGAGTGTTACAGTACACTCAGTGGATATTGAGTGTACTGTAACACTCAGCTCCATAACAAGGTGGTTTGAGAGGTTGAGATTTTCGCTTGTTTGTGCTTGGCTTGGCCAACCTGTGGCCCGAGGGCTGGATGCGGCCCGTAGACAGCCGCGGTACAGCCCCCTATTACATTTTCTTCAATTAGGAAATTTATTTTCTAAAATTCAGTCCGGATGTGGACGATTCTGCATCGATGCAGTGACGGAACATCGGCGGGAGATTGGAAACCCAATTAGGCCTCCGCGAAAAAAACAAAAAAACCCGCTGGGTTTCCACTGCCGGAGGTGAGCGCACTGAGACAGGTGAACACCAGCAAAGCAGCCGGTCCGGACCGCATCCCCGGACATGCCCTGAAGACCTGTGCCGACCTGTTGGCCCCAGTGTTCACCATCACATTCAACCCCTCCCTGGCGCAGGCCTTGGTGCTGACGGTTAATGAAGGAAGCTTGGACTGGACGGCTGTACGGAGGTGACGACGACAGTGGTTAGAAGATGAGTATTTATTAAGTACTGGTGCAAAGTTTTTAGAACATGAACCAGGGGGTCTGTTCTAGAAGAGAGCCCCGATCTCTGGGGCCGGCTGGTGGTAAGTCTCTATGGTAGCCTTTACCTGCAGACGTCACAAAGGGTGCAGTTACTGTGGATAGTGTAAAAGCTGAACATTGCTTTGTGTCACAAGTTTGACATTCAACCAAGATCGTTATGTTTGGGGAAATTCCGGGAAACATCGCGTTGCGCCCACGCGTGAGCACAGAGATCGGCTCAGGGACTAAATAACATGACCTCATATGGTTACATGGAAAGTGCAGAAGAGTTAGAACACAAAAAAGGAAATGGAGGTGAGTGGGATGGACCATCATTACCAAAGAATGACATCAGTGCCCATATACAAAATTGGGGATGTGATACATTGAGATGCAATCTAGAATCGTTGACAGGGGAATCGTAATCGAAACGAATCGAATCGTGAAGCCAGCGAAGATTCACGCCTCTATCAGATAGGTTGATTTTTGTACCATTTCCAGAAACTTTGCGCTGTTAGTGGCTCTGCCGGGCGCACAGTAAAAAATGCTGGTTCTTGGTCTTCTGGTACTACGGTCTTCTCCTCCGTCCATACATTTTCATTTTCTTCACCCATTGTTCCCGGTCGATGTCACAGCAGTGCTTAAAAAGCCATCCAAGGTCATGGCGGGAGCAAGGCAACGGCCGAGCCAGTCCCAGTGGGACACCAGTCCATCACAGGGTCTCACACCATTTGCACCCAAGCACCATTTCCATTCTGTGATTCACCGTGATATAAAATAAAAGTGATGGACACAGAGATCCAACAAACTGTGCTGCAACGCAAACGCTGCAAAGAACAGTTGGATAACTCACAATACCAGGAAACGGTTGAGAGGCGTCCATGGGGGACTTGCAATGCCGACACAAGGCCATGTTATTGTGGTGGGATTCCACTGTGACCGAAGGAGGCGCCATTTGCCCTGATTCTGCAAACGGTCGACCAGGATATCTCAAGGTCTGGAGAAACTGTCGCACCTGGTGGAATACCCCGCCCACAACCACAACCACCGCAAGCGCAAGCACGGAGGGAAATCACCCGAACCCCGCGCTGGCACGATCCCGGCCCAGACCTCTGCCAACAGGGTGTCTCCCCCTAATAAGCCACGAAACAAAGTGCGCCGGTGTCCAGCTCCGGCGTCGTTTCCTCCGGGAACAACACGGCCATCTAATCAGCACCAGGCCCGGCACTGGGGAACGGCACGGCAATCAGCTGAGCGAGTGGCCGTGTGATCTGTAACCCTAATTTGGTCCCAGTTCTGTGTCACACAAGCGGAATGTGAGCATGCGGTTGGATTTGTTTCGGTCATTACAGAGCACACGCGCGCACACACACACACACAATCTCACACACACACGCACACACTCACACACACACACACACACACACGGATGGACTCCCTCCATCTTTATGCCTCTGCAAAAACAGCTGCACAAGCTGCACAGCAAACATGGTTTTAAATATGGATGTGGACAGGGAGTTATTTTATAGTCTCGCAACAACAAAAAACAAACCACAAAATCTAAAACCAACATGCGGGGTGATTTGGTAGCGCGTGGAATTAGCGCGGCGAGGAGGCGGAGTGACGGGCGGCGGCCCGTGACGGGGATATCACTTCCATCTCACAATCCTCGCATCGCACATGTGTGAGCAGGCGTGTTGCCAGAGCAGTTCAACTTCCTGTGCCTGGAACATAAAGACCCTGGCAGCGCCGGGGAGCGGCACACCAGAGGCCAGCGCACTCTCTGGGCTGCCAACACGGTTTGGACCAGAATTAGTTTTTATCTTGACCCTTCTACAAGTACAAGCGCTGTGTGTGTGTGTGTGTGTGTGTGTGTGTGTGTGTGTGTGTGTGTGTGTGTGTGTGTGTGTGTGTGTGTGTGTGTGCGTGTGTGTGTGCGTGCGTGTGTGTGTGCGTGCGTGTGTGTGTGCGTGTGTGCGTGCGTGCGTGTGCTCAACTAGGGTCACCCACACAGCTACCTAAACCAAAGAGGGAATACTTTTTCATCATACTTTTCTATAATTTTGCTCAATAAATAAACAACGAAGCCTAATGTATTTTGTGTTATTTGTTGAATCGGATTATACTTCTAGACTTTACAATCTATTTTTGGGACTTCAGGATGAAGAACTGATCCCATTCTGGGTCAGAAATGAGGGGAGTTCTAGGGAAGGGTTCATAAACCTTCTGGCACCACTGTACATTATGTATTTGAAAGTCTTTTTTTTTTCATATTTTGAGGGATAAATAATAATTCATATGCATCTGGCATGTGTACCAAAAGTCCAATATTATTACGGCTATTATCATAATTGTGAATTTGAATTTAAATTTATCACATTTTAGTCATGAATAATGACACTGAATAATCATTTTGTGTGAGCAAGTGTAATTTGGACCAAAAGTCTAACATTATTAC
>NC_137196.1:24568291-24583291 GCF_960531495.2 Zeus faber | reverse complement strand
GAGATTGAGCCTGCGGGCCTTTTCACAACCTTGCTTCAGAACGCGTGCATCTTGAATCACCTGAGGCGGCGCGGCACAGAGTTCCAAAAAAAGATTTGCGGGGTGGGCGCACCCAGCGACACTGCGTCTGCCGTGACCATGAACCAGCCTGCCGCCGCGTCATTGACGTGAAGTGCTCGCTCGGCCGTCCGGGAAGAAACCCCCGTCGTCGACGCTTCTCTCCGGACGCGTGCTCGGATATGTCCCCCGGCAGTCGCCACGGTGACCGCTGAATGGCGCGGTTCAGGAGAAATCCGGGTCCGTTGGTCGGGTCACGGCGAGGTGTTTACATGATGTTGCAATAGAGGGAGTACCACTTTAACCCCATTACGCTCGGCTCATTCGAGTGCACGAAAAAAACGCGCTGATGGTTCAGGAGCTCACAAGCAGATTGGAAGCAATTTAAAATAATTTGAGTGTCCCACCGCCTCCCACTCCCACCAGCCCCGGGTCTCCCCATGTCACCAGTCCTTTTGACACCGAAAAATAATAGTTATTAACGGAAAAACTGGGGAAAAAAAAAACAGCCCACTAGAAAACAAAACACACTTCATTCCTGGATGGTTCCAGGTTTATAATTTCTATTTGATTAGTTATTGAACGGTGGGTGATGGCGTCGGTCCTCCAGAGAACCTCAGCTTGAATGGTCCTTCATGGAAGCCAAAATGTTCCACGAAGGAGCAAAATCCTTGGAGTCACTGGCATCGCTCCCGAGAACCCGTCTTCCACTCCAGTTTTCATCTCTTTATTTTTGCCTCATTATTTTCCTGTGTCGCTCCTCACGCACTCCCTCCCCAAAAAAAAGGCGCCTGGGTAAATACTGAGCCGTTGCGGTAAATATTGAATTTGTGATTGGCTAGACATCTCAATCTTGGGGGGGGCGTTGAGCCTCACTTCAAAACTGTTGGCTGAAAGGATTATTAAAAAGGTGCCTGTCTATTAATCCCTCCACCCACCGCCCAAAACCCCTAAACCTGTACTATCAGATTGCCAGGGGGCGCTGTTCTGGAAGAGGCCTTGATAGAAATAGTAAAAAAAAATCGTATCCTTACATCAGGTGACAAACCTGTTTTATTTTGAATTAATTTTGCAGAACTAATAGCTCTAACTCTTAACTCTTTTTTGTTTTTTTTACTGATTTCATGAAAGCAGCTCTTGAGTTTTTTTGTTTTTTTTTTATGAGGAAGAGTGCTCCTAAAAAGAGGGGGTGCATTTTTTTTTTTTTTTTTTGACGGTGCAGAGGAGCTTAAGTGCAGATAAGAGTTCTCGTAGTTCACACAAACGGATTCGGGGCGGCACTCTGAGTGTTCCGAGTACGACGCACCGCTTCCCCATCTCGCCAACACCTCGTTTCCAAACACCCCCAACCATCAGCCTCCGTCGACCCGCATTTGTTTTGTACTCTTTTGTGAGGAAAAGGGAATAATATTTGCATTGACCGCCCAAGCGGGCCTCACTTCCGATTTTAAGACTTCACAGACATGCCAGGAGTTTCTGATCGTACACTGTTTTGGTATTCCCTTGTTTTTCCACCAAATTCTCTGTCGTCCAATTACGGAAGGAAGTTGGCGTTTGCTCCAACGACCCTCTCATTAGGAAATGGTCAGCTTGAATTTGTTTTTTGAAAGAAAAGTCCGTAACCAAAGTATTATCCTCCGATATGCAGCGAAGCCTTTTGAGTTCAAATCATCCCGTACATTACCTCAGTAAGTAAGACCTTTAAGGCGCGATAACTTAAGCAGTCTTGACGGATTCTCCTGCGGTCGCTCCCGCCGGGCTCAGCGTTGGAATTTCCCATGTTGTATTCAGGGATCGGTGTTGCACCCGCCCTGAACAAACTCGACGCGTTCTGAAATCGTATTCTGTAAACCAGAAGACGGCCGCGCGGTCATCGAGGACGGATAAAATATCAAAAAATGGGTCGAACGGGTCGAACGGAATCCTCGTCCCGAAAAGGCATTGGAAGGGTCTTGTGAAAACCACCTGAAACCTCTCCCGAGTCCAAAACAGTCCGCAAAAACCATCCCACCCTCCCCAAGGAACCAATACAGTCTCATTCATCAATGTCACATGTGGACGCCTACGAAAAGAAAATGCTTAAAAAGCCAAATAATCGGTCTCATTTTCGATCGTATCATGCATTTGAATCGACAAATCAAAGAATCAAATCATATCCCTTGGTGGTGCAGTACCGATGTTGGCCATCTCCGGCACCACGGCGCTGTAGGGGCCCTCGTCGAACACGGGCGGGTTGTCGTTGATGTCCTGCACCCGGATGATGAACTGGGACGAGGGCTCCAGGGCCCGCTCCGTCTGCCGGTCGGTCGCCGTGGCGATGAGGCGGTACTCGTCCTTCTCCTCGCGGTCCAGCGGCTTGGTGACGTGGATGTTGCCCGTCTTCTCATCGATCACGAACACGGAGCCCGCGCCCTCGCCCCGCAGCACGTACTTGGTGCGTCCGTCGTTCCTGTCCATGTCGGTGTGGAGCTGCGGGAGGGGATGAAGGGGTGGGGGCGGGGGGGCGAGGGAGGAGGGGAAGAGGGGAGGAGAGGCGCAAGGAAACGATTGGAAAAGAAGGAAGGGGGGGAGGGAGGGGAGGCGAAGGGGGGGGGGGGGGGGGGGGGCAGACAGTGGAAAGCAGAGACCAAGAGAGATTTAGAGACACGAGGCAAACAGTGGTTCGAAATTAAGCCTGTTTTTCAGACAGGAAGTAAAGACAAAACAAAAGGGATTAGGCACTGAATGCCCCGAAGAGAAAATGAATTTGAACAGGGACCCACACCAGACAGAAGAACATTCAAAATAGCTTTCATTTACTCGCTCTTCATCTCTCTCTCTCTCTCTCTCTCTCTCTCTCTCTCGCTTTTTTCTTCTCATTTCCGGTGGCCTCGTGCCCCTGGGGTTCCCGATATGCGGGCAGAAGGTGTTTTAGTAATGTAGGTGGCGAGCATCCCCTTTCTCTTGCCCCCTTTCTCTCCCCCCCCCCCCCCCCCCTCTCTGGTATTCATCTCTCCACCCCCCCCCCACCACCACCACCACCACCACCACCTCAACGATATCCATAACAAATGCTCCCTCGCTCGCACCAGCTGTGGGGAGCCCGCCCGTGCACGTGCCGCGCCCGTACCACGCACATAGCGCGCCCCGCCGATTTGACGAAAGCAAACAAATGGAAGGAATAATGAACAGCTAAGACTAATCAATTACTCCCTGACTAATAGGTGTGTATGAGGGAGGCGGAGGGGGGAGTGCGTGACATCGGGACATGCTGGTATCGATCCTGCCCCCGGCGTCGAGTTTATTGGATCAGCGGTGGAAGGTGGATGGAGGGTGGAGGAGGGGGGGTTGGACGGGGGTGGGGGCAGACAGGCAGGCGGAGCGGTGAGTGTCCGCTCATGCAGTGAGAGGTAATTTCAGGGAAGGCCCCCTCGCCGTCCCCCGTCCCCACCCGACTGCAGCCGCCGCACACTGGCAGGATGCAGGCGCCGCATCCAGATTCAATCTCATTACCCCGCGCCTACGTGGGTCGCATCTCAACTGTGGCCAAATAAAGAGCCTTAAATCGGCCCTCTATACTCCCAAACTGTGACATTGCAACTTGGAAAAAAAAAGAAAAAAAAAATGAAAGAGAAAAGGCAGCGGTGGTTGTGGAGGAGACGGAGGGTGGGGTTGCGAGCTGGCAGGTTGGGGCAGGGGGGCATTGTTGCGTGGCAACAGCTAAGCACATTTGCTAAATGAAATGAGAATGAGATACTTTGACTCAAAATATTCATTACTTTGGGGGGGAGCTGTTTTTCAAGAGGGCCCGAAAAAACGCGGAATGAATCTCCCGATGGGGCAGGCGGGGGTTATGGATAAACTGGGTTGTTGACGGGGTTGTTTACGGCCGAGCGAGTAATGATAAATTCACACTGTCCAAGTTCTGAATTGAGACTGACAATGGCGGCCTAAAATTAAACACGTCACCTTCAAAAAGGCTCGCCTTTATTTTAATAACTAAAATAAATCTATGCAAATATTCCCGTCTCTCTAATCTAAAACCCATTTGGGCTGACAGACAGACAGAGAGAGAGAGAGAGAGAGAGAGAGAGAGCGAGAGAGAGAGAGAGAGAGAGAGAGAGAGAGAGAGAGAGTGAGAGAGAAGGGGGGGCGGGCGGCGGTTGGCGGCGGAAACCAAGAATCACTTAAGGAACCGAGAAATACACCAGCGATCGTCGCTGACAACCGCTGGTGTCAGGGCGAGGCCTCCTGAATATATTTCCAGGCGACGGAGCAGAAGTAGGTCAATTTCTATTTGAGCTCAACAGCCCAAACGTTTCTTTCTTTCCAATCTCTCCAGGAGGGCGACCGGCAAAGGGATCGCGGCGTCGGCGGCACCACACTGGTCCCTGGCAAGCTGTTTAATCCAACACTGAGTCCACGGGACGACCGGGTTGACTTTTTAAAAGATACTCCTACTTATATTATTATAGTTACGTGTTGCTATTCCAACAGTTATGAGTAACTGTTTTAGTTCTACTCGTCAAAAGGTTTTAGCTACAAGTAATTATTTATTAGTTACTAGTAACTATTTTAGTTCTACTCGTCAAAAGGTATTTGCTACAAGTACTTATTTATTAATTACTAGTAACTACATTAGTTCTACTAGTCAAAAGGTATTAGCTACAAGTACTTATGTATTAGTTACTAGTTACTATTTTAGTTCTACTCTTCAAAAGGTTTTAGCTACAAGTGATTATTTATTAGTTACTAGTAACTATATTAGTTCTACTCTTCAAAAGGTATTTGCTACAAGTACTTATTTATTAGTTACTAGTAACTATTTTAGTTGTACTCTTCAAAAGGTATTATCTACAAGTACTTATTTATTAGTTACTAGTAACTAATTTAGTTCTACTCTTCAAAAGGTTTTAGCAACAAGTGATTATTTATTAGTTATTAGTAACTATTTTAGTTCTACTCGTCAAAAGGGTTTTTCTACAAGTACTTATTTATTAGTTACTAGTAACTACTCCAAATGATACAAGTGAGTATTGGAATAGTTACTAGTATCTCTGCTCTGCCCTTTATTAAACGAACGACGAACTGCGGCCAATAGAGCAAAACACACACCTCCTGGTGGTCGGGACCACAGCGGACGGCGGGAGGCCGTGGCCGAGTCCCCCAAAATCCCATCCGCCACCCGCCACCCGTCACCCGCCACCCGCCACCCGCCACCCGCCACCCGTCACCCGCCACCCGCCAAGCCGAAAAGTTGTTAGTGAAGAGCCATTAACCGTCAAAGTCTTAACGGCCCCGCGGCTTAACGAGGGGATTTAACGAGCCTCTTAATGAAGCCTCGGCCGTCATTAGCGGCATGAGCGGCGGCGGCTCCGGGCGACGCTGCTGCGGGCGGCCGGGGCGGCCTTAAAGACGCCCAAACTGTTTAACGATGACCCCTCACCTCCCTGCAATGCACCACCCACCCACACGCACAGCGACACCATCATGAGCTACGTCGCGGTTGGACGGAGCGGGAATGCACACGGAACAGAGGAAACGGAATGGGAAAGGGAGGGCAGGATTGAGCCGCGGCAGAAACACATTCCAGCCGCGCCGAAAAGCCACCACTATAACTCACAGCGTTTTTTAACACCAACATTTGACATCTCACGAAACTCAACGTCCCATAACATTTGAAATACATCAGTGAATATATCGACAGCTCGGCAACGTTAAACCATCAGCTACAAAAACATAATGCACGGATGTGTCACTTCTCCGGGGAGGATTTCACCGGAATAAGCCGTCGTTTTTCTCTCCCTCTGCCGCGTCGCTGCGCCCTCCCAAACCCCCTAAATCTCTTCAATTACTTATATTATCATAAGGTAATATGCTTATACTCGTATACTCAATTTCACATTTTTGCAATAACCATAAATCCCAAAAGTGTGGAGGAGGGGACACTTGGTGCCAACCTCTAAATCACTTAAATAACTTCTGTGGCCCTACACTCAATTTCACATTTCTGCTTGGAAATAAATCACAAAAATACGGGGATTTTTTTTTTTTTTTACCACCACTGTCCATTAGACTAATGAATGCATTCCCACACATTTCATACGTGTGTGTGTTCTGCATGTGCACATACGTGTGTGTATGTGTGTGTATGTGTGTGTGTGTGTGTGTGTTTATGTGTGTGTGTGTGTGTGTGTGTGTGTGTGTGTGAGCCAGCGTTGGTCTGAATTAAAGAGGAAGTAACAGAAATATCAACCCCTGGGAAAAATCGGTTGTCTGCTCCAGTTGTAAAAAAGCGCGAAAGGAGTGGTTCAACATTGGCCTCGCGAGGCGCCCACGGACCCTGCCGCAGCGGCGGCGGCGACAAGGTGAGTCTCCCGGCGTGGCCGGGGGGGGGGGGGGGGGGGGGGGGGCGGCTTCATCAGGAACTGCATCCTCTCCTGCGAGGCGACTTCAAACCGCCAGGAACCTCCCCCGGACGGGCCAATCACATCGCAGGGCGAGGGCGGCTGGGAGGCGGCGCCGTGGGCCTGGGAAGGGGCCAGAGCTTTCATGAGGAGTCGGGGTTCGCCGCGGAGGGCAAACGGGCGGAGAGGGAGCGAGTCAGCCAATCAATTTGGGAGCCGGCCCAGCGCCTCACAGCGGCGTCTGCGGGAAAAGCTTGATCAGGGGATAAGGCTTTAAAATCAATCTGGGAGGGGCGGGGCGGGCGGCACATGAGGGCCCCTTTGAAATGGGACCCACGTCCTGCAGCTACACCGGCCATGGAAAATTTGTTCATTTGTGTGTATGTGTGTATGTGTGTGTGTGTGTGTGTGTGTGTGTGTGTGTGTGTATGTGTGTGTGTGTGTGTGTGTGTGTCTGTGCGTGTGTGTGTGCGTGTGTGTGTGTGTGTGTGTGTGTGTGTGTGTGTGTGTGCACGCCCCAACCCATCTCTATTTGGCACACCTCTAGCACACACTTGATGAGGAGCCAAGCTGTGACTTAGAGAACACACCCAAGCTTGTGTTTCTTTGGGTCTGTGTCTGCATTTGTGTGTGTGTGTGTGTGTGTATGCGTGCGTGCGTGTGTGTGTGTGTATGTGTGCGCGCGCGCGCGTGTGTGTGTGTGTGTGTGCGTGGTTTTCGGTCGGTGTGCCCAGATGATTGCCTGGAGTGGCTGACCAAGAGTCGGAGGGTGCAGTTCGGGGTGGAGAGCGGCGCCCCGTCCCACTTCCACAGAGCGATCCGATAATTAGAGCAACAATGTGCTGCCATTGCCGTGATCAGGTCTCTCTCTCTCTCTGCCTCCTTCTCTCACCCCCCCCCCCCCCCCCCCCCATCTGGACAAAACTGTATCAACATCTGGAGCATGGGGAAGGAGCTATAGCAAACACACACAGGCATACTGTACATACGATCACTGGCAGAAGAAAGCGCACACACACACACGCACACACACATACACACGCATGCAAATGAGATTTGACAACTTTTATGTGTAAAATTGCAAATAAAATGTAAAAAGAAAATTGACAACCAAAAAAAAAAAAAATCTGCTTTTTTTTTTTTTTACTATCACCAATAAAAAGTCATATGTCATCACCTCCCATGATAGTACATATAAATATTTTAGAACTCAGGGTCATCATCATAAAAAACGAAATACCATGCTTTGGCTTGGGTTTCATGAACAGGTCTATTAAATAAACTTTCACTTCTGCGCGCACAGTGAGCACCAAATAAAATGGGTTATGTACGATGATGACGGCGACGGTGACGTACGTTCCTCTGAGAAAAGGCAATGAGTTGAAGCGCTCGATTCGGACATTTAATGCGGAACGTTCACGGCAGTTTCGCAAAGTTCCAAACCCTGGCAGGTGTCGCGGAGAGGGTTTCTGGACTGATATTACACACACACACACACACACAGATACGCACGAAAATATACAGACATATGCAAAGCAACCCACCAACACCGGCACACCTGCCACGCACGTGCACGCACGCACGGACGCACACACAGACACACACACACACAGATAGTAATTATGCACCTACTCATACGCACAAGCACCAAGCCGAATCAGAAAACCAGTTGTAGCCTGTGAAGTGCCTTCAACTTCACAAGGTGGACCTTTGTGCTGTGACAAGGTTTAAATTCTGTCTGAACTTTCAATCAAACCCAATCTCACAGTAAATGCGGGAGGAGGAGGAGGAGGAGGAGGAGGAGGAGATGGAGGAAAAGGAGATGGAGGAGGAGAAAGAAGAATACACCGCATTTTCTTTTGTGCCCACAGTAATTTTTTAGACCAACTATCGCTGCCTATCGCTACATCTTCAAGCCGGGTCCTCTTTTTAAATGTGTGTCCAGAAGCAACAGGTGATTGTTTGGCATTGATCTGGAATTGATTTGCATTGAAGTCGGGGTCGGGCGCGGATTGGCCCTTAAATTTGGTTTTGTGTGTGGTGCGGACACTCCTGTTTGATCTAATTCAGGCAAGCTCCGATGTCCACTCCCTCAGAGACACACACACACACACACACACACACGCACTCAGACACAATTTCACAGTCTTGCTCATCACATAGTGTATTCACAAACGCACAAACACACACAGTACAGAAACCCCACTAAATCACACATAACACACTCACACGCACCCACACACTCTCATTCAAGTGCACACACACACACACACACACACACACAGACACACACCCATCAATGCATAAATAGACACACACACAGAGTACAGAAACCCCACTCAGTCCCTCAAAACACACTCACACACACACACAAACACACACACACACACACACACAAATGCACAGCCCAACACACACAGAGTTGTGCTTCACACAGAGCCAGCCCCAATGCGCCCTTCCTAATAGAACATAAATTATTCATTATTATTAGACTTTTCCTTTAGCACCATAAGCTGTTCAATACATCGCTGCCACTGTTCCCTTCCTCCGCGATACATTATTCAGGATCACACCCGGCTTTTAGCCTGGGAGTATGCAAATCCTGCTTTTGATTATCATAATCAGCTGATGTACGAGAGGGAGGGCGCACTTGGTGGCTCGTCGGGTGATTGTTTGTGTTTTAGCGCTGCTGTATACTTTACATCATAGCTTTAGCCCAGGGAGACGTGTCTGAAAAAGGCCACTGGAGGCTTAACTTGCTGCTGTACATTTAAAGGGCAAATCACCCACATATATGCCGCTGCCAAGAAGGATCCTTTTCGCCATCGGGAACAGAATGTGTGTGTGTGTGTGTGTGTGTGTGTGTGTGTGTGTGTGTGTGTGTGTGTGTGTGTGTGTGTGTGTGTGTGTGTGTGTGTTTGTGGGTGTGTGTGAAAGAAGGATGAGTAAGATGGAGTGAGTGAAAATAATAGAAGTCTATCTAAATCTCAGTTCCTTAGCCGCTATTGTTTGTTGTATTTCTTATTAGTCTAGATATTGTATTTTTAAGCCTATTTGTTGTTGTAGTGCTGGTTTAAAAAATGCAGGGGTTTCTTCCAGGGTAAGTTTGTCTGGAGCAAGAATTAAATAGCCTGTGTGTGTTTATGTGTGTTGTACCGATGTCACTGAACCATAAATAAGTCGACACAACGAGCCCATTAAATTCCTATTAAGCGAGATGAACCAAGTTTGGGTCGTGGTGCTTTTCTACTGCCACATAATACAGCAATTCTGCAAATGTCTTCAGTGATTCCAGCAAGACAGATTTTATGACATTCCCAGCCAGCCATGTTACATTTTTGTCAGAGCAGATCACCTATTATTAGATGTTATTAGCTTTGTTTAGTTTGGGTGAGCACATCAATACATCAGGCAACGCAGCCAATTAATCTTTATTAATCTATAAACTTTATATGAAGACCCTGTTAGTATGAACGTTTGGAAAGGCATTTCTGAATTTGTTCTACGACTTTGAAAGGGCATATTTTCTGTCAAATCTTTTTTTGGGGGACTTGGTATATTTCTCTACAGGAAAAATAATCCATCAGACGCGTAAGATCTTGCACACGGACGGCGGCATGACATAAGGAAAACCAAATCATGTCGCGTCAAATTAGTCTCAAAACTCGTGAGCTCACAGATCAGTGTCTGTGAGCAGAAAACTATCCTCCGTGAGTAGAAAACCATCCTCTGCAAGCAGAAAACCATCTTCTGCGAGCAGAAAACTATCCTCCGTGAGTAGAAAACCATCCTCTGCAAGCAGAAAACCATCTTCTGCGAGCCGAAAACAATCCTCCGTGACAACAAAACCCTCTTTTGCGAGCAGAAAACCATCCTCCGCGAGCAGAAAACCCTCTTCCGCGAGGACTAAACCATCCTCCACAAGCAGAAAACCATCTTCTGCGAGCACTAAACCATCTTCCCCAAGCAGAAATCTATCCTCCAGGGGCACTAAATCGTCCTCCGTGAGCAGAAAACCATCCTCCGCCAGCAGAAAACCAAATTACGGGACCAGAAAATCATCCTCTGTGAGCAGAAAACCGTCTTCCACAAGGAAAACACCATCCTCCGTGAAAACAAAACCATCTTCCATGAGCAGAAAACCATCCTCCGCAAGCAGAAAACTACTCTTCGCTTGTAGAAAACCAGCCTCTGCCAGCAGAAAACCATCCTCTACAAAAAGAAAACCATCATCCGTGAAAAGAAAACCATCTGCTGCGAGCAGAAAACCATCCTCTACAAAAAGAAAACCATCATCCGTGAAAAGAAAACCATCCCCCACTAGCAGAAAACATTCCTCCGCGAGCAGAAAACCATCTTCTGCGAGCAGAAAACCATCTTCTGCGAGCAGAAAACCATCTTCTGCGAGCAGAAAACTATCCTCCGTGAGTAGAAAACCATCCTCTGCAAGCAGAAAACCATCTTCTGCGAGCCGAAAACCATCCTCCGTGACAACAAAACCCTCTTTTGCGAGCAGAAAACCATCCTCCTCGAGCAGAAAACCCTCTTCCGCGAGGACTAAACCATCCTCCACAAGCAGAAAACCATCTTCTGCGAGCACTAAACCATCTTCCCCAAGCAGAAATCCATCCTCCAGGGGCACTAAATCGTCCTCCGTGAGCAGAAAACCATCTTCCGCCAGCAGAAAACCATCCTCCGCCAGCAGAAAACCAAATTACGGGACCAGAAAATCATCCTCTGTGAGCAGAAAACCGTCTTCCACAAGGAAAACACCATCCTCCGTGAAAACAAAACCATCTTCCATGAGCAGAAAACCATCCTCCGCAAGCAGAAAACCACTCTTCACTTGTAGAAAACCAGCCTCTGCCAGCAGAAAACCATCCTCTACAAAAAGAAAACCATCATCCGTGAAAAGAAAACCATCTGCTGCGAGCAGAAAACCATCCTCTACAAAAAGAAAACCATCATCCGTGAAAAGAAAACCATCCCCCACTAGCAGAAAACCATCCCCCACTAGCAGAAAACCATCCTTCGCTAGCGGAAAACCGTCTTCTATGAGCAGAAAACATTCCTCCGCGAGCAGAAAACCATCTTCTGCGAGCAGAAAACCATCCTCCGCTAGCAGAAAACAATCTTCCGCAAGGACAAAACCATCCTCCGCGAAAAGAAAACCATCTTCTTCGAACAGAAAACTGTCTTCCGCAAGCGTATTTCTGCTCCGTGTGCACAAATGGGGTCATGCAAGCAAGGGACTATGACGAGCTCAACCCTCCCAACGCGCTGGCAGCTGCTCAACACTCACTCGCTCGTGATGTCCGATCCTTTGAGTGGTCACTTTGAATACTCAAACGTATCAGAGGGAGTAGTTAAAATACACAGCGATTCCATATGTCCAAAGTACATTTTATTAGATGCAATTTTGTTGTTTCTTTTTACAAAATATAAAGAAGACAAGAAAGTCAAGAAAAGAAAAGCAAGAAAACCTTTGGAAAGCTCTCAAAAGGGGATCCCTTTCTAATCCCCTCAAATGCATCTACCCATTGACTGTGATTTCATTTTATGTATGAATAGTATTTTGTGATATTTGGAGGATGTGGATGGTTTCTCCAGAAAGGTAACTGACTGCCACTCTATTTGAATTTAATTCTGTGCGCCGTGCACTGGCTAATATATTATATATAATATTACATACATATAAAATGTTTTATATTTTAATTGATGATTAGTCAAACGCTCTAAGTGTGTGAACAGACGTCACAATGTTTACCAAGGCACTGGTCCATGCTGGTGTAGCCAGTGGCGGAGAACAAGAGTGTGACGGATGTCGCGCACGGCGCTTGTTTTTCTCTACGTAAGGAAACACGGTGAAATGAAATAGCCTTCCTCCGAAATCAAAACACACCGTTTTGGCGCACCGATCACGGGGTGGCCCATCGCTGCCGCGCCCCCGGCCACAGCCGGTTCCGTCAGAGGGAGCGATCGGGGCGTAGAGCTGATTATGTAGCTACAGTATGTTTACAATGATATATTGAGGGGGACAACTCTCTGTCAGCAAGGGGGGGGGGGGGGGGTCCGGATCCCCCTGCAAATGTTTCGCCCGCCCTGGCCGTGCCCCGTTCACACACTCACATTGAACGGCGGTCAACAGAGTCGGGTACAGCCCGAGAAACAATTAAAAACGATCCCCCCCTCGTGCGCGGCCTGCGGCGCGGAAGTGACGTGCGGAGCAACTGGAAAGTTTCCCCAGAAGTCCTTGAACGTGGGCTGGAAGACGATCAATGACCACAACTAAACGGTGAGTATTGTGCTTATATTTCATGTCCTCTTGGAACTTTCGCCAGCAAAAAAAATCGTAAACAAAAAAAAATGGTACCTACATATATATTTTGGGGTGATGACAGTAATGAGCTTAATACCAGAACAATGTTCCAAGCGCCAACATGGCGAGCCCGGGTGCACCAGCGTGTCTTGGAGAACATACGGGTGTGCTAGGAATACCTAAATCCTGCGCAATTAGGTGTCAGCCGTGTGTGTGTATGTGTGTATGTGTGTGTGTGTGTGTGTGTGTGTGTGTGTGTGTGTGTCTCATTATACTCTGGAAACCAACGTGTGTGTGTGTGTGTGTTTGCGTCTTCCCTCCCTCCTCTTCCTCGCCTCCTCCTCTTCCTCCCCTCTAATCATGTTCCCTTCTCGTCCTCCGAGCCCTGCCCTCCTCTCCACCCTTGACCTCCATTTTCCTTCGGTGGCCTCCGCGGCCCAACCCACCGACCCCTCCTCCTACTCCTCCTCCTCCTCCTCCTCCTCCTCCTCCTCTTCCTCTCCCGCCCTCCCCAATATGTGCTTGTCCTCACCTACCGTCATTCGTCCTCTCACCATCCTTAAGCCCTTCTCCCCTCCCCCCTCTCCTCCACCCTCCATGTTCCCTGAGTCACGGTCTCTTCAAGGGGCGCGGGGAGCAGCGGAGTAAAGTGGTTCGGGCCGCCGCTCACACGTCTGCGCATAAATATTAGCTCAAGGTCACGGTCGGCGTGCCCGAGCCGCTGCATGCATAATTATGAGTTCATCCCACGGCGCGGCCCCTGCGCTTGGCATCAACCCCCCCCCCCGCGCGCCACGTCGGCCGGCGCACTCAGGCTCCCTGACTCAGTGGCGTCCCCCTAATGCGCTCCAACACTTCATATCTCCTAAATGACGTGGTTAACCTCGCAGGAAGGGATGACCTCCCGATAACTGGAAAAAGTCCGGCTGGGGGGGCCGCGGCGGTTGGAATTTTCCTGGGTTTTTTTTTTTTTGTTTTGTTTCTTTGTCCTGTCCTGAAGGTTATGGCGCGCGCGGGTCGCCGGGGTCAGCGGAGAGTTTTAACCGGGGTTTAGACGGGTGTGGATGTCCAAAAGCGGCGGCACCGGCAGGCGTCGGGCCGCCGGCGAGACGCCGCTCCGCAGCCGCCGCGAATAACACGCGCTCTCTTGGCCAATTTGTTCTGCGAAGTTATTCCCGCACGGCACGGCAGCCGGAGGGAGGAGAAAGGAACGAGGGGGGAGGGTGGAGCGGGGGTGGCTGGGAGTAAAGGGGAAGGGGGGAGGCGGGGCTGTGCTCCCTCTCATCTCCCTCCCGAATCGCCTCCACGGCTGTCTTTCTCCTCCTCTGGCCGCCTCGTCTCCGCCCCGACTCCCCCCTCCTCCTCCCAGCCGTTTTCTCCCTCCCCGTTCTCAATTCTCCGTTCTCTCGCTCTCGCTCCCCCCCCCGGCGGCGAGGGAGACACACCCCGTTCGGCCCGGGGGGGCTCCGCGGGGGGTCCGCCAGGGAATCAAATGGTATTCAACCGCTCGGGCTTCATTGCCATCGTCCCGCCCGTCTCTCCCCTCTGGTCCCCACCTCCGTCTCTCCCCTCTGGTCCCCACCTCCGTCCTCCCTCCGTCCTCCCTCCGTCCTCCATGTTGTTTTCGGAGGGGGGGGGTTGTCTTTGTTGCCTCTGCACACGCTCTGATCGCTTCCTCGGCCCTTGGGCTGTGGATCTGTCTGCTTTCCATTCCCTCCCTCCATCCCTCCCTCCCTCCCTCCCCGGCGCTGTCTGCCCCGTCTTTCTTCCAGCTCGCTCGGGGGCTGATGGGCTGTGAGGTCAGCCTTGGAAGCGTGTGTGATCTCTCACTACCTCCCCCTCCCTCCCTCCCTCCCTCCCTCTCGTCTTTTTCCCCTCATTCGCCCCACACTCACTCCTCCTCGGCCGGTTGTAAAGCCATTAACCTTTCCTCGCTTTCCTCGCCCGGCGTTTCCCTGCCTCCCTCCCTCCCTCGCTTCCTCCCTCCCTCCGCTCCCTCCTGCATATTCACATCCCCATTAGCGCCGCCCATGCTCCACATCCCCTTAAGAGTTCTCGCCCCGACCCCCACCCTCTCTTATCCCTCGACATCCCTCCTTCATGTTCTCCATGGCTCTCCCCACACCGCCCGCCCACCACCCCCCGCAGCGTCCCCTCGCTCCGCCGTTACACCACCCTTCCTCCTTGCCTCCATCGCTGTAGCCTCTCTCTCCTCTAATTGCTCTTTCACCCCCACCC
>NC_137196.1:24524136-24568091 GCF_960531495.2 Zeus faber | reverse complement strand
CAACTATCGCTGCATATTGCTACATCTTCAAGCCGGGTCCTCTTTTTAAATGTGTGTCCAGAAGCAACGGGAGGAGGAGGAGGAGAAGTAGGTGGAGGAGGAGGAGGAAGAGGAGGAGGAGGAGAAGGAGGAAGAGGAGGAGGAGGTGGAGGAGGAGGAGGGGGAGGAGGAGGAGGAGGAGGAGAAGGTGGAGGAGGAAGAGGAGGAGGAGGAGGAGGAGGAGGAAAGGTGGCAGAGGAGGAGGAGGAGGAGGAGGAGAAGGAGGAGGAGGAGAAGGAGGTGGAGGAGGAGGAGGAAGAGGAGGAGGAGGAGGAGAAGAGGAGAGGAAGAGGAGGAGGAAAAGGTGGAGGAGGAGGAGGAAGAGGTGGAGGAAGGGGAGGAGGAGGAGGTGGAGGAGGAGGAGGAAGATGAGATGAGGAACGGGATAACAAAGCTGATAGGGGCTCATCGTACTGAATTTGGGATTATCATTGACGCCTTCTCCCCGTCGAGTGGAGGAACCGCCTGTGTGTGAAGCAGCTTTCATTCGGGCGGAGTCAGTAAGAAACGATGATGTTTAGGTTGCAATTTCAGAGCCGATCGCTCTCGCCCGAGCCGAGCAGCATAACCGACCTGAAGTCACGGCAACATGGGTACCGTTGGCGGTGATCAGCGTTCCCTTTGTTGGATTATCACTTATTTGACCGCGTACAACGTGGTTTCCATCCACTCTGTGGATCCGGTGTCGTGTCGAGGCGGCGGGGCCGCCGACAGGCGGAGGAGAGTTTTTTGCCGAGCCGCCGCGAAACGCATCTCCGCTTCCTGCCGCCTCTCGACCCGACACAAACTCGGAGCGCTTTCTCATCCGCCTGAACCAGAGCGCGGGGCAGCGGCCTTTACTGACGATGGACCACGACCGGTGGAAATAGATAATGGGCCAAAGCAGCTGTTTCCACCAAACTAAAAGGTGCGAAAGAGAAAGAGCAAAATAGAAATAGAAATCAGGCACAAAAACTGTGCCACCCGGCAAGATATGATACATTTTACGATCCGTCCACTTGAGAGGGCGGAACAGACGCGGCAGAAAAAGTCAAAATACGCCAAAGAGAAAAAAGGTGGAGGTGCCAGTACCGTGTACCGGTGAGTACCGGCCCACTTCCGAGTGAACTGGAAGTCAACTCTGAGTATTTCGTTGCGGCATGTTTATGATTGGCCAGATCGACAAGGAGGGGATATAATAGTTTTCAGTTATTTTTGAATTTGCCCCTGCCTGGAACGCCCCCCCCCATCTCGGGAGTCCCTGGGGGCGCTGGCGGGGAATGTGCGAGCGGTGTTTTGAGGAGCAATTTTCTACTGTGCATCTTAATGAGCGCTCGGGCATAATGGAGGACAGCATGGACCACTTTGTACGTCTGGCATGGAACAAAGAAGGAAAAAATCATAAAAACTTCTCGTCTTAAATTGTCACTTTTCTCTCCGTGCACCAGCTCCGACACTTAAAGTAATTACGTTAATTGTCCGACACGACTGCCACGTGTGATAGTGCGATGGAATTATGTGGCCATGGCTTTCCTGTTCACTGTCCTTTATATTGTGTAAGCGTGTTTTCCGTCGCAGGCGCCCACACGATTCATTGCATAGGTGAACCAACAGGAAGGAGGAGTCGGAATCACCTCCGTGAAGAAGTAAACATCACCCTCTTTTTCTCGCCCTTACGTGTGTCGAGCCGGTGAGCGTTTCAGCGGGAGGAATCGTAGGTGGGCTGGGGGCGGGGGGGTTGCGGTGTCGGCAGAGAAAAGCTAATCAGAAAGGGCTCGACTCTTTTTTATTATTTTTTTTTTTTTTCCTTTTTTTTTAATCCCAGCTCTGCTGAGATGCCTTTTCTCCTCGAGAAAAATCTGTGTTTTTTTCCACACTGCCTCTGCAATTACTTGAAACCCCATTACGGACCGTGTGACAGTATCAATTAAATTCACAATTATCGCGGGGCAGAGACATTGTGGCATGAGAAAATAGCAACATGACATACCCAGTCTGTGTGTGTTTGTGGGTTTGTGTGGGTGTGTGTTTGTGTGTGTTTGTGTGTGTGTGTGTGTGTGTGCGTGTGTGTGTGTGCATATTATGCATGTGTTTAATTGTTAGTGTGATTGACTAGGTGTGTGTGTGTGTGTGTGTGTGTGTCTGTGTGTGTGTGTGTGTGTGTGTGTGTGTGTGTGGGTGTGTGTGTGTGCGCGCGCGTGCGTGTGTGTGTGCGCGTCCAATACAACAGCACCAAAGACCTCCTGGGCCACTCCGTCGCCACTGGATAAAGCGGGGCCGGCCTCTCCGACAGCGAGACGCAGAGGCCGTCGGGACTAAACTCTCTGATCTGTGATGTCAGCGAGATTCCCTTAGCTGCGCCGATGACAACCTGAGGACTCGTGGAGAGTGTTTTATTCCGGCGTTAATACCAAAATGAGCTTTATTTTTGACGGCGCTTCCTCTGCCTGGTTCAGAGGCTGAAAATGTGCCATTATAAACCCCCCTCCCCGAAAAATAACACTCTGGGTACTGTGACTGTGTCCACACATTTGGCCTCTAATTCATTATCAGAGGGTCCGGCAGAGGCTTTTGTCTCTCTCCGGCGTCACAGATTAATTTCTCTGTGCTCGCTTCCAACATATTAAATGGGTTTTATGCCGCAGTAAGAGAGGAGGCCAAATGATGTGTGGCGATGCAGGGCGTGTGCCGACACATACAGTACTGTATGTACGTGTGCATCTGTACATGTGAACGTACGCACATGTGCCCGTGCGTGGAAATAATGGGTGTGTCTGCACGGGAGAAAGGTGAGAGAGACTGTGGGGTCAGAGACACACACACACACACACACACACACACACACACACACACACACACACATACACACACACACACACACACACACACACACACACACAGGCCCGCAGATAGGAGGAAGCCAGATCCTGGCCTGATCCGACAAGTGTTTGCGCTTCTGGATTCTTGCTCCTTTATTTCCCCTCCATCAGTAGTGAGTCTATTAAATTCGAAACGTGTCCCCGATAGGAAAGAGAAATGACGCTCCGCATCCCCCATTGATCCCTCACTCCCATATCACCAGCCTTCTCTGGAGCCAAGCAGGAGAGATTAAAAATTCATAAGCGTATTAAGACCTTTAAGAGCATTATGCATGTGTGTGTACGCATCTGTGTGTGTGTGTGTGTGTGTGTGTGTGTGTGTGTGTGTTTGGCCATGTGTGTGTGTGTGTGTGTGCGCTTACGATCAAAAACAGTAAGATACTAATCAGATGCATGTCTAGCAACAAACCCCATGCATGTGTAAAGCCCACTGAACACAGTGACACAGACATACACTCAAAATCAGACACACACACACACACACACAAAATGGAGTTCTGGGCATTCTCCAGGTATCAGCACTATCGAATTGGTTTGTATGTATGGCCTGGCACTTTTCCCTCCTTGAGTGCCATACAATGCGCTGGCATGGATACCTGTTTGACACAGCAGATTGGCACTAATGTCTTTACACATGGCGCCATCTGGACGCTGTGCCATGAGCCTGTGCATCTCCACAGCAGCCGATCAGTAATTCACCGTATTCAGGCCACATGGTCATCCATCACTGGCATGCACGCAAAGATAGACAAATTAAACGTTGGCTAATCATCACTGCACATTGGGGAGAGCGGCATTCTGTGTACGTAGGCAACACGCCCCTGCCTGCCTTGCAACTTGGGCTGAACGATTTGGGAAAATAATGAAATTGGGATTTTTTTTTTTAAACAATATTGCGACTGTAATTTAGTATGTGATTTTTATTTAAGTTCCTTCTGTATTATTCGCTAAGCACAGGCAATAAATCTTCCTATAGAATGACCAACACAACAATGGATACAGTCAACATATAAACTGCTCTTTCCTGGAGGCCAGGCCTACGAGTTAAGATGAAATGAGATGAATTGATTTATGAATTGATATGAATAACATATCTTTATTTAACTATTGAATTGTGAAAAGAATAACCTTCAATCACAGTAGAATATTGACTGATTGATTTAACTTGAATGTTTTTCGAATCTGAAAACGAACGTTTGAAAAATACGCAGCGTTTCAACAGAAATGTATTCTTTTTCATAAAAAGCGCGGAGGGTTAAAACAATCGCTATAGGCTGGGGGTGCTTTTGGGAAGAAGGAAGTGTTCCCAATTACGCGCGGTTTCGTGCCATTAGGAAATGTAAAAATAAAATGAAAAACGGTGTTCTGGCGCGCCCATCGCGTGCACCACGTCGCTGGCTCGCAATTGGGCGCAAGCGTGCCAGGGAGAAAAAAAACCAAAACACTTTATTTTAATCGCAGGCTTTGCGATTTGAAAATGGCGTTCTGTTAAATTGCGATGTCGGTTTGAATTTGATTAATCAGCCAAAAATAAGATTTGTGAGGCAATGGACACCT
Organism: Zeus faber; assembly: GCF_960531495.2. Taxonomy (NCBI): domain Eukaryota; kingdom Metazoa; phylum Chordata; class Actinopteri; order Zeiformes; family Zeidae; genus Zeus; species Zeus faber. The sequence continues at coordinate 24,563,637 of NC_137196.1, read as the reverse complement.
CAAACGGAGTTGGAAAACTTCATCCCACCACACACACACACACACACACACACACACACGCACACAGAGACACACGGCTACGGACACACACACACATACACACACACACACACACGCACGCACACAGAGACACAGCTACGGACACACACGCACCTTTTCTCAGTGGCACACGGCAGCCTTCGGCAGTCACAGAGGGATCATTAGTATTCATTTGCTCGGCAAACTGGCCACACGGGGTTATGAATTAGCCCATCTACCACAACAGGGTACCAAATCATTTGTTGCGATGCTGGAGGCGGAGAGCGTAGCCCCAACACCGCTGTGTGGCTTCAACCAGTCTGTCCAATAAAGATGGCCTCCTCCACGCTCATCTACACTCACTTCCAAAGGTGGAGAGGAGGCAGGTTTTTCGTGCTGAAGCGGTGTGGACCAGGGATGAGCAGGGGTGGGGGTGGGAGCTGGGGCGTGGGGGGCGCGCGCCAAGACAATGATTCAGGTGAATAACAGGGTCAGAGCGCTAAGCCCGCCGCCCTCTGCGTGTTACACTGGGTTAAAATGTGGTGATAAATCCTGTTGCGCCAGGCGTAAATCAGTCCAACTGAAATAGCATTAGTGGACCTTGTGGACCTTCAGCCACGCCGGCGATTTCCCAGAGTGAAATGAGGGGCTCACTTTGACTACTCTCTCTTTCTGCCTTGGGGCTGAGATCAATGGCAGAATGAAAAAGAGTAAAGCCATTAATTCTCCTGGAGATGTCAATTCCCATTGGCTGGAGTAGATTGGGAGTGTTCATGACTAGCCCCTTGGGCCAACGGGATCTTAGGGGTTTTGTTGCATCAGTACACCATTGATTCATTGAAGTTAGTGCGGACTGGAAAGGGCACCTTGGGAAACTGGACCAATGTAAATCAATTTCAATTGGAGGTTTATGACGATGCAAGAAATGAATCCTGCAGCTTGACTAGAAGGGGTCAGCTGGTGCTCACCAACACATGTATAAGACAAGGACACCTTTCTGGGCAATATCTGAGATCTGAAATCGAAATACATGTCGGAAATATCCATTCAGGTTCAATACATGCATAGGTTCACAGCCTATATAAACGATGAGTAGAGATTTTGGTTTTTCTTACCCGTCCAATGAGCACAGGTTCTGGTCCGGCGTATTCTTCGATTACAAAGAACTGGTTCCAGATCCAGCTCCGTCTGCTGCGGGAGCGAGGGCCCGTCCCTTTCACGTAATCCATCACCTCCTCCTCCTCCTCCTCCGGCTCTCCGGCCTCTTCAAACACGAGGCCCGTCTGGCTGCCCGTCCGGGGACCCACGGCCCTCGCCCCGCCGTCTACCCTCTCGGGATCCGGAAGGAGCTTCAGAACGTGGCTGCCATTTATTGGTTTGGCGTCTTCAGCCGCAGGGAGCTGGGCGGCGCCGAGAGATGTTTGCGCGGCGTGAACGGTCTCCATTAGCTGGTCTCGGCGGGGATCCCCGACGCTGCTCCCCGAGCTCCCTCCGAGGGGCTGCAGGGTCAACACGGCCGGAGGGGAGTCATTTGTTTGAGCGGGCACGTACGGAGGGAGACGCTTCGTCGATGTCAATGCGGGTTCCGTTTGATTGATCACGGCCTCCTTCTCGGGGCTGAGGCCGACCTCATTCCGGGGTGTCGAGGGTGAGTGGGAAAGGTGCGCACCTTCATCACTGTCTAAACTCTGCCTCCCCAAATTGTCTTTCGCCTTTGTGAAAGCCGAAGTTATTTCGCTAAAAGGATCTTGACGAGTGTAAACACTATGATCCATATTAAGATCTGGATTAGTGACAGGGCTAACGTAAGGAAACAGAGTTTGATTACCCGATGCAGAGTGATTTTGATTGACAGCTATGTCTGGTCTTTGGACTTTCAAAGCCTCCACCTGGCCGCTATTAACGTCAATCAAATCCCTCTTCCTGCTCCGACCGCCCTTGCTCTGAAAAGTCAGACTAGGAATGTTCTGAATTTGGGAGTTGACGATCCTAACCAGGTTTTCCTTTGAGAGCAGTTTCAGAACTCCGTAACTACCCGTGAGGTTCAACTTTCGGTTTGGATCCACGATGGCCCATTTCGCCGGGATGCCCGTTGCGTGGATGCCCGAATCTGGTTTGGTCCTGGACCTGGGGAAGGCCTTGAATCTGGTTTTATTGGTGTGCATTTCGGTCTTATAATGCACTACGGACACCTTCTCCGCCCTCCCGGTTTTGCCGGCGGCCTCCACCGTCTTGGTGTTGTTCTTAGCCCTCCTAAAATCCTCCATGAACTCCTTGTTATTGGCTGAAATATGCTGAGTCACGTCTTGTTTATTGACGGAGTCAACCTCCCGCTTCGGCTTTGATACCAACCTCTCCCTATTAGTCAGCGACGGAGCGGCGTGACTCTGCAACATCTCTGCATAAGAAACAGATTCACCCTCTGAGTCTTGATCACGACTCACCAGACTCCTCAGAGTCAGAAGCGGCATCGCATTGCCATCGAGGCTGGCGTCCCATTGGTCGGCCGCCCTGTTCTCCCCTTGCTTCGCCCCGCGGGGGCCTCCCACCCCTCCCCGCTTGGCGTTCTTACCGGCGGAGACTCCGGCAGTGAGTCCCACCCAGAGGCACAGCGAGGCCAATAGCGGCGCGTTCCTAGTAATCATCATGTCTTGCGGTGAGATGTCCTAATTTGAGCGAGGCGTGCTGTAAGGCAGGGCTTGTTTTCCGGTTGTCTTCATTCTTCTCCTCTATTTTCCCTCCCCGCCCGCCTCTCACCCTTTCATTTTGTGCCCTTCACACGGAGCTCGAGGGCAAGTGTCAGTCAGGTCTTCCCTCGCTGTTTTCCTTCCTCTCTCCGCTGAGTCTAATACCGTCCTCTATCTCTCCGAGCCTCCTCGCCGAGCCTTGTTTCCCCAGCTCCCGCTTCCGGGCGTCTCATTCGGTTTCCCCCGCAGAGGGTTGAACACCCTGCGAGGAAAAGATAAAGATAATTAAAGTTAAAACATTAATTGTTATGCCGTGTTAATTAAACAGTTGAAGGGAGACAGGTAGAGGAAGCCACAGATGAACAGGTAGGAGGGACGTTTTTCAACACATCACATTTGCAGGCGGGGATTTTTGGGTCCAGAAGACACGTCCATTAATACACTTATAATGAAACACAGTTTCGTTGCTAAATATAACCTAATTTAAATGGCTCTCCTTTGAGTAGCTGAGATAGCGAGGACATAGCGGTTTTTTTTTAACTACAGAACCATCAACCGTCAGAACTCAATCTCTCCTCAGAGCACTCGGATGTTTGATTGAGTACGATTAATTATGCGGTTTGAAAAGTCAATTAGAAAGTCAATACACATTTGAACCCTGGATTGGTGCTGCTTTGTGGCCGAGTGCGCCTTGCGCAAACTTAAAAGGGACGTCAAATCTCAAATATCTGAAAAGAAAATTGAAAAAAAAAAACAACCAAGAAAAACCCACCCTTTTTCGACAGATGCAAAACCTCCAAAGGGAATACAACGCCAATAGCATTTTTTTTAAATCAAAAAAGATGAACAGTCTTAGCGCGCACGTTCTCAGGGAATAATGCGTTATTCATTGGCAAATTCTAAAATATTGATTTCGGACAGAGAGGTTTTGATGAAACTCTTCAGGATGCAACACTTGTGTGGACAAGACACATTCCCCCACATCTTATGGCGCCGCGGGTTAAGTGGGAGCCGTCCTGTGCGGCGCGCCGAGCGACAGAGCCTGTCAGGACGCGCACCGGGGCGTGACTGAGGATGCGGAACAGTCCTCCTGGAATATTCCCCCAGTGCTTCCCTTCCCCGGCTTTTGTCCTTGCTGTCTTCATCCTTCCCGCAAACTCTTTCCCCCAAACTGTTGAAAACAAACACTTTTTTGCTGAAGAGAAATTTTTATAAAAAAAAACAAAAACAACAAAGACGAAAGCGTCCTCTCTCTCTCTCTCTCTCTCTCTTTCTCTCTCTCTCTCTCTCCCTGTTTTCTTGTGTCTCTTCTCCTCGCCCCCTCATTTCTGTCTCTGACTATGCATTCCCCGTAAAAAAAAATAGACCTCCCCTGTTTTGGTATGCGCTCCTCTCCTCCGCCGACTTACACCCTCTTTCTTCCCCTCGTCCGTGTCAGTCGCGGCACTGTCACCGTGTGCCTCAGCCTCTCTGCTCAGGAGCTTCAATCAATCACGCCATCTCTCGCTCTCTCTCTCTCTCTCTCTCTCTCTCTCTCTCTCTCTCTCTCTCTCCCTCCCTCCCTCCCTCCCTCTCTCAGCCCCGGCGTCGGAGGGGACGGCCATCTCGCCAGCTGCCATCCGGACAACAGGTCATACCGACATGACCGTCCATATAGATCCCCGCGTCACGCGATGAAACACGCTCGCCCGGAGCCTGTCTGGTGCCTCCTGACGAGCCTGCGCTGTTCTGTTCTAATTCAGTCTCGTATAAAGGGGTCTAAATGTGGAAAGAGCGAGTCTCGGCGCGTGACAAGGTAATGACACAGATCCCCCCCCCCCCCCCCGGAGGAGCTTATCCACCGGGACTCCGTTGGCCGGGCGAGCGTCGCCACGGGCGGATCGCTAACAAGACCGGCGCAGGTGGATGTGCAGCTCCTCCGTTGAGGGGATTGAGCTTGACAGGTTCAGGGTCCGTTTTAGAAGGTTCCACTCAAGGTTGAGTTTAGCAGGTTCGGAGTCGAGTTTAGTTTTGGAAAACATGTTAAAAAGGGTCAACCATGTCACGCTGTTTAGCTCTGGAAACCTGCTCCTGACATGATATACACCGATCAGCCACAACACTAAAACCACCACTAATAACCACTTATATTGTGTAGCTCCCCCTTGTGTCGCCAAAACAGCTCTGACCCATGGAGGCATGGACTCCACAAGACCTCTGAAGGTGTCCTGTGGTGTCTGGCACCAAGACGTGAGCAGCAGATCCTTTAAGTCCTGGAAGTTGTGAGGTGGGGCCTCCATGGATCAGGCTTGTTGTTCCAGCACATCCCACAGATGCTCCATCGGATCGGACCCTAACCCCACCCATCCACATGATGTAGAAGAAAAGGTGATTCATCAGACCGGGCCACCTTCTTCCATTGCTCCATGGTCAAGTTCTGATGCTCACGTGTCCATTGTAGGTGCTTTCAGAGGTGGACAGGGGTCAGCATGGACACTCTGAGCGCTCCCATACGCAGCAAGCTGTGATGCACTGTGTGTTCTGACACCTTTCTATCATAGCAGTATTAACTTCACTCCCCACGTGCATCATGAGCCTTGGGCGCTTATGACCCTGTCACCGGTTGTCCTTCCTTGGACCACTTTTGGTAGGTTCTAACCACTGCATACCGGGAACAAGAGCTGTGGTTTTGGAGATGCTCTGACCCAGTCGTCTAGCCATCACAATGTGGCTTTTGTCAAAGTGGCTCAGATCCTTACGCTTGACCATTTTTCCTGCTTCCAAAACATCAACCTCAAAAACTGATTGTTCACTTGCTGCCTGATACATCCCACCCCTTGACAGGTGCCATTGGAACAGGATGAGAAATGATATTCTCTTCACCTGTCAGTGCTTTTCATGTCGTGGCTGAAAGGTGTATATTTAATATATATCAGTTTTGTGTGTCCTAGCTTAAGACATCATGTTGTGCATTTGATAGGGCTGCAAGCACGTTCCATCCCATACAGCGCAGCGCTCTTTCAGGGGACATGAATATACTGTAATCGCGTGCTTTAGGTTGAAGCTTTAAGGAGCTCATGGTTCCTCATCAGAGCTTTATATGAAATCATTTGGCAAACATGTTTTTGCAAATCCTCGTTAAAGCGCCGCCAACTACTGCAACTCAAAACAGAACATGCTCCCCCCCCCCACAGGTTTCGCATACAGATAAGTGGGCTCCAAGGCCGTTAATGAGCATGATTGGGTGATACAGCGTGTAGCTCAGGGGAGCTTTCACTTCCTAATTAGAGTTGTACATAATGTATGGCGAAGGTATGTTCACAAACAGTGGGTGACCGTGTAATTTCCAACACCTATTTCCTGTTCCGCAGGCCCCCCCGGGCTACAACCACTTCCTCACTGAACTGATTAATTGGGACCATAAATATCTTGATACATTTTTCATACATTTTATAAATTCGGACCCGCCAATCTCGAAGGTTTCCCCCCCGTTTCGTTAGTATTAGAGGCAGGAGCCTCGCCATCGATCTCAAGGAGCCGCTGCTCAGTGAAGACCTGTCACCGACTTAATTGGTCTGAAAATTTTAATTCATCTCCGCTCACGCCGTCCATCTTCCCTCCTTCACGCCCGGCCGGACGGGGAGCGGTGCACGCTCTCTCCCCAACAACCGGCTCGTACAAAACAAAACAAAACAAAAAAAACCCGCTCCAAGGGCCCGCGCGTTCTGCACAAACCCACCCACCCCCTAGTTATTCGCCGTCGTGGCGTGCAGGCGGGCAGCACTTCCCGACGCGCAAACACGCGATACTTCCCCGCCCGCGAACTCCAGCCCATGCAGTCAAAGAGAGGGAATAGAGTCACACGAAGCCTGAAAAACCCCGAAAACGCACGCACGCACGCACGCACGCAAGCACGCACGCACGCACGCACGCACGCAAGTCATTTTCATGCCGCTGATATCAGTGGCGGTAAAGAGAATGAAGAGGAGCTCCCGGGACCGGCTCTCTGGACCCAGACGAGTCAAAGAGAAGAAAGGATGCCTCCTTCCCCACCAGGAGGTAGTCGGGGAGAAGAGGAGCGAGGCCAAAAGAATTATGCATGCAGAAACAAAGGCAGGGTCTAGAAAGAGACGGAGACGAGACGAAGGAAGAGGCGAGGAAGGACGGCGGAAAAACTGCTGATGGAGGCGCGGATGGTGTGTGGCCGCCCCTTGATAAAATAGCGACTTTTTTTTTTTTTTAAGCGCAAAGCTCCGTGAAACGGGCCTGGCCTCCCCTTGAACTCCGCCCGATAAAAGCAGATCTGTCACTTTCGCGAGGGGGTTAAAAAAAAAAAAGAAAGAAAAAAGCGGCGGGCCCGGGCGCTGTTCCCCCCCTCCGACCGCACGGAACATCCTCCTCCTCCTCCTCCTGCTCCTCCTCCTCCCGCGCGTCGCCGGCCGCGGAGCTGTCCTGGGTCTGACAGCAGGTGATAATCTCCCCTCGAGGATGTTCTCCTGCCAGCCTATGGACATAAGATTATCCCCTGGAGACTGGGGGGTTTCTTGGGGACGGGCGGGGAAAAACAAAAAACAAAAAAACAATAACCGAGGGAAAAAGCCAAATGGCGGATAAACAAACCGAGCGGCGACGGGACGACACTCGAGGCAACGACAACAACAATGGGGAGCGGGGGCACGGTAATCTAAATTAATTTATGGTGTTGGACGGCGTACGTGCTGTGAAATGGGGATAAATCCACTTAAGGGTGGCCAGATTAGGCCTGAAAAGATTCCCTTTAACACAATGAGCCGGCGAGGTGCGGTGGCTCTCAATTAGATCAATGGGATCAGCGAGAAGGTCAGGGAGTTGTAGACCGCTGTGGCTTCATCCGACAGGAACTCTCGGCCCCTCTTAGAGTATTTTAATACCGTTAAAACCTTTAATACCTCGGTATTGATCGTTTGCCAATTTTTTGGGGGGCGACTATCGGCGCTTTCATAGGATATGCGCAGACATTAAATATTTGAGAGACAATTATTAGTAATGTGGAGAATTATGACCATGCGGGGTAAAGGGGTTGATTAGAACAGGGAGATCTGGGAGAAGGGGGTTGGTTATTTTGCTGATAATGACCACCTTATTATCCCATCCATTACACGTTTATTACTACTTACTCAAATAAATGAATACATTAAGACCCAATATAATAAGAATAGGTTCAGAAAATTGCATTCCTTTACTGTAATGCATTCTTTAAAACCAGATAAACACAATATTAAATATATCACAATATTATGATATCTAGTCTCATATCACAATATCGATGTTATACCAGCCTAGTTGGTGGGCTTAATGCATAAAATTCAAATTCAAAGACGCGCCATTATGTAATGGCGGCTCTTTTCCGCCTCAGCTGCATGTTGGTTTATGAAATCATCTGACGGGCAATAAAGGTCACATTAATCTCCACGAAATGCACTGCAGTAAATTGCAAAGCCATAAGAGGGACCTCCGGGTCACAACACGGACAAATATTTGCGGTTCACATTTAACTGCTCTGGCACGAGTTCAGATATTCTCCAGGCTCCTTCATCCAGCCATTAGGGAAGCCCTGGACGTAGCGGCGAAAACACGGATCAGTTGAAGGTCAATTATTTTAGAACTGCTGCTGTCTGCTGTCTGTCTTCGAAGCTTTAAATATGTGATATAAGGTCGGGAGAGGTTTAGCTTTTGGACGGAGCTGCAGCAACGCTTCGTGTTGTCGCCAGAGACGGACGGAGGACTAGGAATCGTGACCGGAGTGAGACAGCGGCTGCCCCAATGCAATGTCAAGGATATGTCAGAGTATATCAGTCGTTTTGTAAAACACTTCTCAGGTACTGGCTGAGTTATTTTTTTAAGTCCGCGTAATCGGGGCGGTACAATCTTTTAGCGGTGGCACTGGATACAAATAAAGAAGCCAGACAAAATACTATGAATTAATGAGATATTTTAATTCGGTGCTTTGAGTAATGGCAATTGCACTGTGAACTAAAGCAGCGCAGCATATTATAATAAATAAATCATAAATTGATTGTTCTTTCAATTTTGTACATTTCATTTAATTACCATATTCTTATCCTGTTATTCTTATTATTCTACTTTGTCTTTGTATTTAACTCCAATAGTTTGGTCAAACTAAAGTTTGGCCGCCCAATCCCAAAAGGAGAATTGAAGGACTGCATTAAATTGAGGTTATATTATACTAATTTATATTAAATGCAATTTGCTTTTTTAATTGTACTTTTTGATTTGATTCTTTAAATGTAACTTGCATGTTGTGTATGAAAGGTGTTGTAGAAATAAAGACAATAAAGAAATTATTAGAGGTCCAGCCCCCGAAGGAGGCGGAGACCTCTATTGTTTTTGTTCATAGAAAAATGACGTCACCGGTGCAGGGATGTCGTGGAACCGACAAACCCACGGACACGATGAATACGATTTGTATTCGGGGCAGGTCCGACACGCCGTCGTCCCGGGGACGATCCGATTGGGTCCATTTTTGTGGGAGAAGTTGTTAATAAATGTGTCTTTTCTCATCTCCGCAACAGCCACGTGATCGCACTGCAGACTTCTGATTGGTCGCAGACAAGCATGCCGTTGCGTCACTGGCCACGTGTAATCACTTTGCACAAGATGGCGGCGTGCAGCGCAGAGCAGCACCACAAACTATCATTGCCCCATAACAGACTTGGCCTTTGCAAATACCCCAGATATTTAATCCGCCCGCTGGACAATTCGATTGGACTTGATTCGATGGATTCGATACGAGACTCAAACTCTGACAGACACATATGTACATATGCAGAAGCACAAAGGACCACCATAACACAAGGTAGGCGTAATGTCTGGAACGCGGATAATGAAAAATATTTGTTTTACTTTATTAATTCAGTAGTAATCTGACACGCACTAGGGTGAAAGAAAATCGCCTTCAGAATTTATAAAAATCCCAGAGTCCAATATTTCTACAGTCTTCCTGAATTGTAGTTAGTTCTAACAAGAACCATATGAAATGACACAGTGACATCTATTACATAATTATTATTGACCTTTATTATGTTTGAAAATAATTACGCTAATGTATAACCAGAACACAATCGGATTCAAGAAAGCACAGCATATTAGACGTCATAAACCTACACGTTTCTGAGGACACACACTGACCCAATAACATCACTTTCAGAATTTATAGACATTCCGGAGATAGCAATTACAATCTTCCTGAATCGTGACTAGTTGTCACAATAACCATAAGCAATTACACAGTGCAACGAACATGTGTTCATTGTGCCTGTTATGAAATCATCAAATAATTTTTGTGTGTTTGGGCTCCAGATGCCATTATTATTATTATTATTATTATTATTATTATTATTATTATTAGTAGTAGTAGTAGTAGTAGTATTAGTAGTAGTATTAGTAGTAGTACTAGTATTAGTATTAGTATTAGTATTAGTATTAGTAGTAGTAGTATTATTATTATAGAAATGACAGACATAGACATACTTAGCTTTGATTGGGTCTATATTGAGTCTATGCAGATTGATGGTAAAATAAGTTATTAAAAACACTTAGCAAATACAGTACCTCAAGGAAAAGTGTGTTCTACTATAGGTTCAGGATTTGTTTAATAAGTTATTGTCCATATATGACCACATTTTCTGGTTTATTTTTCTGGGGTCCCTCTATTAAAAAATATATATTACTTTTTTTTTGTTGTTAATCATTAGGTTTAGTGTTTATTGTAATATTTTTTCATGTACAGGCAACTACATTTTTGTATACTTTACTTTACTACTTTTTACTTTACATTTTCACATATATTGATTTTTATATTTATATCTCCATTTTCTTTTTTGTAGTTTTTATTTCATTGCCTCTTTTTTGGTGAAGTCTCTTGTTGACAATGTAATATCCCTCCACGGATGAACAGTATCTATCTATCTATCTCCTGGATTTTAGTTTTACTCAATAAAGTACCTTCACAGTTGAAAAGGTACTGGCAAAGTACTAGTTAGTAACTAGTTACTTTCCATTTCTGGTTACCGGCCAGTATGGGCCACGCCACAGTATACAGGTGCTGAGGTGCCAGACCTTACAGACAACCTCTCCCGTAAAGTTTTATCGGCTTCAATGATTTTCACGTCCAAAGGTCAAGGGTCATCCTTATCTTTTCCGTTCCCTTCTTTCGCGTGCTTGTTTGCGTCGCTCGCGTCCCGTCTGATCCGAGCTCTCGATAAGCGGCGGTGCGCGCGGTGAGTCATCAGCCGCCGAAGCAGTTGCCCGGCTGCGTCTGCGACATCAAAAAGCCATCCCCGTCCTTTCAAAAACGCCACCTGACATTTCAGAAAACGCTCTGGGGGAGCGGCGGCGCGCCGACTCTCTCCCCGCCCGCCCCGTTGGGAGGAAGATGGGGAGAGCGAGCGAGAGAGAGAGAGAGGGAGAGGGAGAGAGAGAGAGAGAGGTAGAGAGAGAGAGAGGGAGAGAGAGAAGCGGAGAAAGAAGGGGAGGCGGGTGAAATGCAAACCCTTTCAGCCGCACCGCTCCCGAAAGCCCACGGGCGTCAAACTGAGAGGAAGCGAGAGGGAACTGGCGCAGGGGAAGGGGAGCGAGGGGGTAACGGAGAACCGGTCTCTGTTTCGGGGGGCGCTCCCCGCGTTCACGTTCGCACGCCGTAGCCGATTGGAGCCCGTGGCGTTGTTGATGAGTGGACTTCCTTCACCCAAGCCGGCGCTGACGCACACCCTGCGACCAAAGGAGCGAGGGCATGAACTTTGAAGCTCACTGAGACGTCAAGGCATCACGACGTGACTAAACGCCTCTTTTCGGAGTTTTCGCCCCCGAAACAGCTCTGGGGACACCCGGAGGGGGACGAGGAACTGGGGGAGGTCGAACAAGAGCGAAATTACCTTCGAGGGCCTTTTCTTTTTTTTTCTGGCTGTGTTGGCGCCGACTTCCGACTTTTGCTGATTTCCCCCCATGGGGGTCCCCGTCGCTGAATCTTCACTCATATTAGATCTACAAGGCCTCGTTTAAAAGTTAGTTTTCAGCTTTCGCGAGGCACGGGGCGCGTGTTAATCCCCTCAATGAACGTCGTCAAATAAAATAAATGAGATAAATACGCCTACGATTAAGAATGCTGTTTTTATAGTTTTTAATTTTTATCGGTTATTTTTTTACTACCGCTGAGCGAACGCGGGCTGGTCCCCGCCCGGTGCAATGCGACTCGACCGGGCGGACTGTCCTCGGTCCGAGGGGCCGGCAAGGGGGCCGCAGACTTACGTCTGAAACAGACCGGCGTGCACTCACGTCACCGATGGTTTAAAAAAAAAAAAAAAAAAGGAGCCAAAAGAAAAGTTCCTCAAAATTGTTCACTTTTTAGAGCTACGAAAAAGCCCCCGCGGTGCGAAGGGGCCTTATACGAGTCGGCTGGATGCGGCGGGGGCGACGGCGTCTCGTTTCTACGCCGCCAGCGCCAGAGCTCGCTTCATCAAAAAGTGCCGGCGGTTTTAAGTGTGCATTATGTGAAGCAATCAAAACAGTCCTGTGAGGTAGAACTCGAATGCACTTCCTTCAGCAAATTGTAAAAAAAAATTGTTAAGTTTGGAGCGCGATCGCACGTGTATTCAGTGAGGAGAATAAAACAGAGGCATTTGGTGACGGGTTTAACTAGGAATTCCTCGAAAATGACACCATTCCTTTCAGAATGGAATTGTGATTTTCTGCGTGCGTGCGTGCACGTGTGCGTGCGTGCGTGCGTCATTGAGAAGCACGGCGTCTTCGTGAGATATTAGCAAAAGCACGTTTTATTTGCCAAATGAACTACACATTGTTGGCGGGGAGGTAATCAAAAACCAAATAATCATAAATGGACGCAATTGTACTGCTGAAGAATGAAACGGGGAAACGTTGCCGAGGAAATTAATACAACCGGGGTCTGTCTTCTCCTCCTATTCATCAAACCTCCGAGCACGGGAAGGAGGGTAATGCTCAGATGAATCTCTCTCTCTCTCTCTCTCTCTCTCTCTCTCTCTCTCGCCTCTCACTCTCTGCCCATTGTCCCTCTTTTTTGAATAACACCACTGTGGCCATTGTCAAAGTGGCGAGACGCAAATTTCTGAAAAAGGCTCACCGGGGTTTACTCTGGGATTGTGCATCCTGCATGAGACGGACACTGCACTAGGTGGAACAGGGGCGTTGCAATGGGGAGTCTGAAAAGGCATCAAACTGCCCACCGGGCATTGCTCCCACTCCCTTTGAAAAAAGAAGGAAAAAAAAAAAAAGAAAAAGAAACGCATATTAACGAAGCCCGGTTGCTCGGAAAAACAAATCCGCCTCCGGGCGGCAAGGCGGCCGGGGCGCGCGGAGAGCCCCGGCGTGCGGCGCGCGGCTTTGATGAATTAGCCGGAGCCGCTGTCACGCACACAACCGCACAAACCATTTAGTGAATATTACCGCTCTGTCTTTAGCCACCTGTAAAGGGTCACGGGGCGATGGAACCTGTCCAAGCTTACTACGGCGGATGGAAAGCAATTTAATCGCAGGCGCGCGCCCACGCGCACGCCCACGCGCACGCCCACAGATGGACGGTTTTGTGTCTCTAATTAGCCCGACCTGCGTGTCTCCTAAAGCGAGAGTGAACCGGGGCTGCAGGACGTCGGCGCAATAAAATCTGTCATGCGTTGGACACGGATGCACTTTGGCGCGTGAAATATGACTTTTTTTTTTCTGGGTTTTTATTTGATATCACCCCCCCCCAAAAAAAAAAAAACCTTCATCGCACCGTTCACCTTCAAGGGCATTTCGGCGCCCGGGGGGGGGGGGACATGGGGCCGGTAGTATCGGTGGTAAATAAACCCAAAACACCCAAGGTTGGTATTATCATATGAGACGCCTCACGAGGCAGGAGACGGCACCAAGGCTGCCGGGACGATGGAGGGAAGGAGGGGAGGACAGAGGGAAGGAGGGAAGGATGGAGGGAAGGACGGAGGGAAGGACGGAGGGAACGAGGGAACGAGGGAGGGAAGGACAGAAGGACAGAGGGAAGGATGGAGGGAAGGACGGAAGGATGGAGGGAGGGATGGAGGGAAGGACAGAGGGAAGGAGGGAGGGAAGGAGGGGAGGACAGAGGGAAGGACAGAGGGAAGGAGGGGAGGACGGAGGCAAGGACGGAGGGAAGGAGGGGAGGACGGAGGCAAGGACGGAGGGAAGGACAGAGGGAAGGAGGGGAGGCCAGAGGGAAGGACGGAGGGAAGGACGGGGGAAGGAGGGAAGGATGGAGGGGAGGATGGAGGGAAGGACAGAGGGAAGGAGGGGAGGATAGAGGGAAGGACGGATGGGGGGACGGAAGGACAGAGGGAGAGAAGGACAGAGGGAAGGAGGGAATGATAGAGGGAAGGACGGAGGGAAGGATGGAGGGAAGGACGGAGGGAACGACGGAGGGAAGGACGGAGGGAAGGAGGGAAGGACGGAGGGAAGGACGGAGAGAAGGACGGAGGGAAGGAGGGAAGGACGGAGGGAAGGAGGGAAGGATGGAGGGATGGAGGGAAGGACAGAGGGAAGGACAGAGGGAAGGAGGGAATGATAGAGGGAAGGACGGAGGGAAGGACGGAGGGAAGGACAGAGGGAATGACGGGGGGAAGGACAGAGGAGAAGGACGGAGGGAAGGAGGGAAGGATAGAGGGGAGGACGGAGGGAAGGAGGGAAGGACGGAGGGAAGGACGGAGGAAAGGAGGGAAGGACAGAGGGAAGGATGGAGGGAAGGAGGGAAGGGGTGACTGATGGGACCCCCCCCGGCTGGACCCTGCGGGCGCGGTCCGACGCGCGTTTCTTGAAGAGGGGGGGGGGGGGGGGCGTCGTTTTCTTCTCCATTAAAAGTAGGAAAACCAAAGTGTTGAAACAATGTTCCCTGCCTTTCCCCGCCCCCCTGCATATTCACAGCCCATTCCCTCCCCCAAAAAACCTCCGGGCGGTGTTTGTCAGTTTGATATACACAAGCGCAATATTTTAAAATCCGGGGCTGACACGCGCTGTTTGCTGTCTGTGGTCTGGTAAGCCCGGTCTTAGCGCGCGATAACACTGAATCAATGGCTGCGGGGCCGCTCTCCCCTTGGAAGGTTTATTTTTTATTTTTGTTTTGTGTTATTGAGGGGGCAAGGTTTTTATTTGGTTTTTTTTTTTCCTTTATTATTTTATTCGGCGGTTTTGTCGTTGACTTTCCTTTTTACCCCGGCCGTGAATAAGGCGGAAGGAAACGCCAACCGGAGAACACGGGAGCCTTAACGAATGTTTAAATGATCACAACGAGGGTTTTGGATGAAATACCGCCTGGCTGCCGCGCACTTCAAACGCTCGTGTCTGAAGCACAGAAAATTAAATAAAATGTCATTGTAATATATCAGTTTGTGTATCAAGCCACTAGTTAGTGACATTATTCAATTAAGAGAAACAAACTGTGGTTGCCAGATGGGGCCATTATCTTTTAAAACCTTGGAGAAATAAAATTTTCAGGAAAAAACACTTTTTACAAATGACCTAAAAATTTGAAGATTGTGTTTGTGTGTGTGTGCGTGAGTGTGTGTGTGCGAGCGTGAGTGTGTGTGCGTGTGTGTGTGTATGTGTGTGTGCGTGAGTGCTTGAGTGTGTGTGTGTGTATGTGTGTTTGTGTGTGTGTGTGTGTGTGCGTGAGTGTGTGTGTGCGAACATGAGTGTGTGTGCATGAGTGTGTGTGTGCGAGCATGAGTGTGTGTATGTGTGTGTGCGTGAGTGCTTGAGTGTGTGTGTGCGAACATGAGTGTGTGTGCATGAGTGTGTGTGTGCGTGTGTGTGTATGTGTGTGTGGGTGAGTGCTTGAGTGTGTGTGTGTGTGTGTGTGTGTGTGTGTTTGTGTGTGTGTGTGCGTGAGTGTGTGTGCAGGCGTGTGTGTGTGTGTGTGTGTGTGTGTGCGAGTGTGCATGGCCGCCCTGGCAGCGTGCACGTCATTGTTTTTAATCCCCGTCGCCGGAGTCACTAAGTCCCAGCCTCATTAGCATATATCTCCCCTCTCCGTGTGACTTTCATGCTCCGGCTCCTCTTACTGACAGTTACTTTACTGATTCCAACGGCGTCGGCCCCCGAATCTCCGGATTCTCCAAATTCATTTCGTTTTTGTTTTTTGGGGGTTTTTTTTGGTTTGTTTTGTTTCTGTTTTGTCATTTTGTCATATTCCTCCATTTGGGTCACGGCGACGGAAACGGATTGGAGTCAATTTGCGTCGGTTATCTCGGGCAGGCTGCACCTTGATGAGGATTTGGGATACAGCGGGAGAGTGGGAATTACCGCGCGGGAAAATATTTTATTTGTTTGGCTTGGAGAGCTGGAAAGTGCGGTGATTGTTTTTTTTCGGTTTAAGGTCAAAGCGCAGTGACGGCGGCGCTAGTTGATCAGCTTCACTGGGCTCTTCATGGGTAGATTTGTTATCGTTTGGGTATCGCCTGCGCGATAGTTGGTAGAGTAGGTATCCAGAGCTGGGGGTGGGTGCTGTGGCCTCAGCGCTGCACATATCAGCTGCTTGGGCTGTGGTGGAGATCAAAGACTGGGTTGTATTTTCCAGGCCAGTTTTTTTTTTTGTTTTTTTTTGTTGTTGTTGTTGTTGTTTTTTATTTATTTTATTTTTTTCCACGGGGCAAATTCACACTGTCTGATGTTCGGGATGTTCTGGCTCCTTTCACTTGGACTGTAAACCCGGTTGAAGACAGATGGACACGCTCCGGAGGCGGGTGCAAGCGCACGCACAAGCGCACGCACACACACACAAAATTGTGTTTATACACAAACACGGTGCCGGCCAGTCCCCATCGCTGACCAAGGTCACCCCCCGGCTCGGTGGAGGTAACGTCCCAGTCCGAGTCTGAGGGGCGTGGAATCGAACCCCACCCCCGCCAACAACTTCCTCCCGGCCTCGGACCAGGGCGGCGATGGCCGGAGAGCACGGAATCTCCCCCCTCTCTCTCTCTCTCTCTCTCTCTCTCTCTCTCCCTTTCTTCCATCCACTGCCTTTGTCTCTAATGCGAGAGCGAGGACGGCAGAGGCCGCTCCTCTTATAAAAGCTCTGTGTTTTTCCCATAAAAACCACATCTATGGCCGTGGAGAAGCTTATGCTGTAATCCTGCATGACGGATTGAGTCTGCCGCTGCGGCACACTCTCCCTCTTCCTCTCCCTCTCCCTCTCCCTCTCTCTCTCTCTCTCTCTCTCTCTCTCTCTAAGTCTTCCTCTCCCAGGCACTCCTCACTGCCTACCAGAACTTTGCCGCTGCACCAGTGAGTTGTGAGGTGGCTGTGTGTTTTTTTTTTTGGGGGGGGGGGGGGGGGATATGAGGCCGCGTCGGGGTGCGGACACATGAGTCACGACAAAGTTTGCATAATGAGCCTCTGCCCGTGTAGACATGCATGTCTAAGTCTGCATAATGCTTGCGTGTGCGTGCGTGCGTGCGTGCGTGCGTGTGTGTGTGTGCACTTCCCCTTCATAAAAGCTGCCATGCCAGCCCTATATCCGTTTCCGCCGGAATCCTGCAGCGACAGCAGAGCAGAACAGAAAAAAAAAAAAAAAAAAAAAAAATGGAAAATAGGTTTTCTCCCACTTTTCCTTTTTCTTTTCTGCGAGCCAAAAGAACAGAATGTAAAAATATATATATATATATATATTGTCACACAGTCCTCGCCGGGTACAAGAGGACCGGCCCCGACGGGAGGTCCCCTCGCGAGGCGTCGGGGTGACCTGGTTTTCCGAGGCTTGGATTACAGCTCCCTGTTAGGAGACGCCTCCGAGAGTTTCGGAGTCGGGCGGGTCTCTACCCTTCGCTGCCTCTCCCCCGCATCCTCACACTATCTATCCATCCACTTGTCACCCCCAGTCTTTGTCTTCCTTGTCTCTCTCTTCTCGGTGCTTTTACTCCATATTAGTCTCCCCCTCGATTTTAGGATGTAATCTCTCTCTCTCTCTCTCTCTCTCTCTCTCTCTCTCTCTCTGTCTCTCTCTCTCTCTCTCTCTCTCGACTTCTTTCGTGCGCACGCTATCTCCGTTTCTGGGTATTCAAAGATCTTTGCGCGGCAGAAGTTATCGCCCCCTCCCCTCCCATCTCTCCCTCCCTCGCTCTATCGCTCTAATCTTCCTTAATCTTCCAGCCCGGAGTGAAGTGAGAATTAGTCTCCCCGCTCTCGTTTATCAATCTCTCACACCTCCCTCCCCCCTTCTCTGTCCTCTCTCTGCCTGCTGTATCTCGCTCTCGTGCTCTCTCTCTCTCTCTCTCTCTCTCTCTCTCTCCCTCTCTCTCCCGTTCCCTCTCGATCGTCCACAACAGCGGCTTTCTTTACGTTCGTTATTCGGCCTCAGTTTGTCTACCTTTTCTTATCCCGTTCCCCACAAGTTTTTTTTTACCTCTCTCTCTCTCTCTCTCTCTCTCTGCTCATCCCTCATCTTTCGGGTTTTTTTCCTTCTCCAAAGACAAATCGCCGCCCGCCTCTCCCTCGTCTCCGTCCTCCTCCCTCTCGTACTTTCATTTTATTTTTTCACTCTCTCTCTCGCTCTCTCTCTCTCTCTCTCCAGGAAACCCGGGGGAAACCGAGCGCCCGCGTCCTTGTCGAGACCTTCACCTGCTCCAAAAGGTGGAACATATCCACCTTTCCACAACATATCTCTAAACTATTTCAACATATCTCTAAACTATTTCAAGATAGCTCTGAACTTTTATTCAGATATATTCAAAGTCTTTCCAAAATATCTCATAACTAGAGATACCACATCAGACCTCGTGTCTCTCGTTGATGACATCACAGCGCAAACGCGCTGATCTATATTTCTGATCCATCTATCTGATCTATATTTTTTGATTAAAATTGACTGTATTTTTTAGGTTCATGTGCAGCGACTAAAAGCCGTACATGTATTTATTGTATTTTATTTTCCGACATTTCCGTTATTGAATGGAACAAAAAAACAAAAACAAGCCTCGCCGTATCCCGCCGGGCTCCAAGCTCCGCGCTGCTCCGGACCTCGGGTTGAAAATAGGAACAAACTTTAAAATGAGGCCTTGTCGATCTAATATGAGGGAAGATTCAGCGGCTGGATTGCCCATTTCTCACCTCGAATTTGTTCAGCAACAGAGGTTGGTGGACTGATAAGGTCAAATCAATGAAAGATACGCAGTAATTACAACGAAACCCGGAAGCCATGCTCAAACGTCATTGGCTCACGGAACCCGGAACTTGCGCTCAAACATCATTGGCTCACAGAACCAGGGGCCTCGGGAGGGTGGCTCCTCCCACTGAAACAGCCCTTTTCATACAGGGGGACGTAGGTTAGAATGGCTTGAATGCATCATCTGAAAGTATTGGTATTTTCAGCGAGAAACTTCACCTTAGAGACCTTGTATATTAACTTGGTGAAAAGGAGCAAAAGTCCACTTTACAGTATGAGTATACAGTATTACAGTATGAGTAAAGCTATAACAAAACGTACTCTTCCCACACAGTTCATTTATTATATGAATAAAATGTTGCATACGTTATATTAACATTTTTACTTAAGAAATTCTAGTTCTCACCAAACGTTAATATTACAATGTAGAAATGATGACAGTTTTTCAGCGTGGGCCGAATGCTGCCGCCATTCGGGTGCAGTGTCCCCTGCTGCTGAGCTGTCCATGGTCCTGTGTGGTTGGATGCCATCTGTGGTTCAATGCCAAATTTTATCACTCTATCGCTTTTCCCTATAACTTTTCGTAGTTTTTTTTCAATATCTTGAGAGTTTAATAGGAATTAAGGAACTGTTTTGGTCATCCTTGTAGCGCCTTTTTTGCACAATAGCAAGTTTCAACGAGTAGCGGAGTGAAAACCAACCATGGACTGCTGCCCGTTCAAGGCATCGCTACATTCGGATGCTGTAATAATAGAACATATTAACATAGCGTAATAACAGTAATAAGAATTATAATAATAGTGTCAAAATATTATTTACAGATCACTGGAAAGTCTGGGCGTGATACCCCTTTTAAACGTGCTTCATTTCCACAGGCTCTCTGAAGGTGATTGCTTTTGGTCCCCGTGCAGTTACCATTAGCTCTCGGCAGACGGTAATATTTTCATTCTAACTGCATGTGGCTATTCGGGCCGTTGTTTGTGAATTGGACGGGTTTTTTTGCAACGAGGCTCATTTGCATAGAAAGGGGTCAACTTTGTGCCAAATTCATGCATAACACCTCATTTAAATACGTGCAGATAGCACCGGCGCACCAAGACGCTATTTGCCTGGAGGGCAGTTCGGGGCGCATTCCACCGTTTGCGGGCGCTTTGTGAATCAAACGGTTGCTTTTTGTGTTATTTGCGGCGGTTTAGCGTCCGCAAGAGCCGCCCCATCCTTTTGCGAATTCGCCCCTCGGCTCCCTAATTGTGTAATACGTGGGACCTGATGTGGGGGTTGGGAAGTAGAAGAAAGAAATGTAAAAAATGTACTGTTATCAATTATTGTATTTGAATCCCTGTGCTTACAGAATAAATAAACTTTAGAAATAAAAAGAAGATTGTGTTCCCCCAAATACACAGGGTGACAAAGTTACTCAAAAAGTAATCACTTGAGGAGTATTTCACCAAACCGATGATATGCTTTTCCTCATCACTACCGCCACTCGTACTCAAATAAGGATTTCCATTGTATTCCATTGTATTGTTGTGAGCCCACCGATTGAAACGCCCCCAACTGAAACCTCTTTCAACATTGGAAAACATTGTTTTCATAGGTAGAGTCCCGCCGTCTTCACCTTCGAGGAGTTGATTTTTTTTCCCATCTGCTCTTCACTGCATGACTCCTCACTATACATGTGCAAAATGTGTTTTTCTTCTCGATGGGTTCACTCCAATACAGCACCACCTGCCAAATCCCGCGGCAAGGGCAAGCGATATGGGAAATGAATAGAGGTTCGCCCGCCTAGAGACCCTCCCTCGTGCCCACCGGTACCGTAGCGTGACTCAGGAATCTCGGGTTATTTTACGACCCTTCCGAGCGCCGCGCTGGGTTCGCATCGCTCTAGATATGGGGAACGTCACGTCACTGGATATCACAAACCTGGTATTATTACCAAACCCTCAGGGGGCATTTCATGTCAATGCGTACACTGGGCTCGGGAGGAGGGGCGGCGCGGGCGGTTGTCTCCGCCCGGCAAACCGGTTCTAATTAGGCGCATCTTTAAAAATCCAAACAGGCTTTCCTTTCCTGTCCGGGTCGCACTGATTTAAAAAAAAAAAAAAAAAAAAAAAAGCTAACAAATAAATAAATAAATCATCTGTGAATCTGGAGAAAAAACAAATGAAAACCTCCCTCTTCTCATTAGTGAAACTGTTTGGTCATAAACGCTACAGAGGGGGGATAAATGGATGCGCGCGAAATCCCTCCCGTCTCGGCTCGCTCGCGCGTTGCAACATCAAGATCTGCGGGACGCTTGATCTTCCTAATAACCACGACCGTGGAGAAGAAGGAAATGAGGAAAGTCTGTTTTTTTTCCCCCCCTCAAAGCTCTTTCAAACAATCCGGCGGAATGAGAGGCGCCTTGCTCCGGTATGCGACCTCTGCGCGGCGTGCCTTGAGCGGTAATTCTCCCCGTGATGCGAAAAGGGGGGGGGGGGGGCGCTAAACGCCGGCGATCGGCGACCCGTCGGGCTCGGAAACGGGCGCTTAGGCTCGGAAACGGGGGAAGCGGCGAAGAGGGTCCACGTCCGACGCCCCGAAACAAAAGGATCCGTCCTCTCTGAGCCAGCGAGGCCGACACAGGAGAGGCAGCAGTGTTTCTCAGCAGTGTGCGGTGTCACAAGTGTTTCCTAATTGATTCATTCCCAGTGACCGCGAGCTTATCGTCCTTCTCGGCCAATTGGATTAAACGTAAACTCATTTCTATGAAGAGAGCACGGGGGGGGGGTGCCAAAAGTCGGCGTTTGTTTACATCAATTGTCGTTTCCGCGAAATTCCGCTTTCACGCAGCTTCACCATTCTCATTAACTACGTATTACACGCACGCCCCGCGGCAACGGCAGCAACAGCAGCAACAGCCAGACTGGAAAATGCCGCGTCCCTGGAAGGGCGGGGCTGGAGCACAGCAGGTTGCAATGGAGAGAGCTCTCAGCTCTCGGCTTTCCCTCGCTCGCCGCCATCTTGCGTGAGGGCGGGACGGTGACACAGCTGCTTTCGACACCCGCCCGCCCGCCGGAGCAACCCCCGAGAGGAAAAATTTGTTTCGGCGGCAAATCGCGGACCCGAGCGGTTAAGACTCGGGCGTTGAAATGTGGGTCGTATCGGAGTTCGGCCCCACAAAAACAGGAAGGGAGGCCCGGCGCCCGATGTCGGAGAATCAGGCGCGGGAGGTTTTTCTTACCACTTCCATTCCGAGAAATTAGATCCCGTCTCTATCAAACGGGGGAAAGGAACCAGGTCACATCCAGGCGGTGGCGGTAATGTAGCCTGATTGACCAAGTTTCAAAGTGGCACAGGGTACTTTCCTCTTAGAAATCTCATCGCTTTGATAGACCTCATGTGGTGTACGGCACTTAATAAATGAATTCAAATCCCAAGTGTTCCCCCTTATCTGTCATTTGGAAAGATTTGCATGATACCCACCGCGTGCCGCGAGTGAAGGGAAAAGGGAAAACACTGATTGCCGTTTGCTTCCCTCCAAAGTGATCTAAATTGTCATAAGAGAGCTATACGGTAGATATATACTTTGTGCCGGAACAGGCAGCTGCCAGAGTGTAAGTGTACCTTTTAGGGCGCTTCTACTCGTTTTACCAGCCATTTTCGGACTTCTCCTCAGCTGAGAAACATCCTTATTATCTGCTCTGCGGGGAGCCCGTTTAACGTGCAATTGAAGAGAAACTTTGAGTGAAACCGGCGGCCGGTGTGTGTGTGTGTGTGTGTGTGTGTGTGTGTGTGTGTGTGTGTGTGTGTGTGTGTGTGTGTGTGTGTGTGTGTGTGTGTGTGTGTGTGTGTGTGTGTGTGTGTGTGTGTGTGTGTGTGTGAGTGGGGCGGGGGGGTGTTAGAAAAGATATAAAAGGCGACACAGACAAAAGGAATAAAAAAAAAAACACAGGGGGATGTTAGTAACTGAAGATTAGTGGGTTTGGGGCTTGGCACTGGTGCACACATCACAAAACGCCTCCATGTTTAAAAGAGGGTTGAGAGAGAGAAGATGGGAGTGAGATTCCCCCCTTCTTTCTTGCTCTTCAAGGGAATATATACTGTGTGTACATTTATATATATATATTGTATATATATACACCCATCAGCCACAACATTAAAACCACCACTAATAACCACTTATATTGTGTAGCTCCCCCTTGTGTCGCCAAAACAGCTGTGACCCGTGGAGGCATGGACTCCACAAGACCTCTGAAGGTGTCCTGTGGTATCTGGCACCAAGACGTGAGCAGCAGATCCTTTAAGTCCTGGAAGTTGTGAGGTGGGGCCCCCATGGATAAGGCTTGTCGTTCCAGCACATCCCACAGATGCCCTAAACCCACCCATCCACATGATGTAGAAGAAAAGGTGATTCATCAGACCGGGACACCTTCTTCCATTGCTCCATGGTCCAGTTCTGATGCTCATGTGTCCATTGTAGGTGCTTTCAGAGGTGGACAGGGGTCAACGTGGACACTCTGACGCTCCCATATGCAGCAAGCTGTGATGCACTGTGTGTTCTGACACCTTTCTATCATAGTAGTATTAACTTTTTCACCAATTTGTGCTACAGTAGCTCTTCTGTGGGATCAGACCAGACAGGCTAGACTTCACTCCCCACGTGCATCAATGTGCCTTGGGCGTCCATGACCCTGTCGCTGGGTTCACCGGTTGTCCTTCCTTGGAGAACTTTTGGTAGGTACTAACCACTGCTCATGGGAACAGCCCACAAGACCTGTGGTTTTGGAGATGCTCTGACCCAGTCGTCTAGTATCACAATGTGGTCCTTGTCAAAGTGGCTCAGATCCTTACGCTTGACCATTTTCCCTGCTTCCAACACATCAACTTCAAGAACTGACTGTTCACTTGCTGCCTGATACATCCCACCCCTTGACAGGTGCCATTGAAACAAGATGAGCAATGTTATTCACTTAAGCCTGTCAATGGTTTTAATATTGTGGCGGATCAGTGTGTGTATATATATATATATATATATATATATATATATATATATATATATATATATATATATATATATACTGTATAGGAGCAGATGACATGAGGAAATTGGTTAGAGGGGAGAATCACGCAGGCTGTTGACAGAGACTCTTCTGCCTTAATCAGCGGTGGATTTTCAGGGTGGCTGATCGGCCGCGCTCTGCACCGCTACAGTCCGTCTTGAGGGAATCGTGCTAATTCACTGACAACTGAACGTTGCAAGATGCTGCCACTGAGCTCCCGCTAAAAGCAGAGCGGGGCCCGGCGCTCGTCATTACAATGCAGGCGATGCGTCGCACATGAAATCACATTAATCTGAAGGAATGCTAATGACAGTGATTGGCGTAATCACGGCGGCGTGGGCGGAAGGGGTGCGACAACAGGAGGTCGGCTCATTGCTGTCGTTAATATTCCTGACTGCGATTCTGCCCCTGCTGATGTGGCGCTCCCGAAACCGGCGTGAGCTTTTTGTGACGCTCATCGCCGCCGGCGGTGGCGGGCTCAGCACTGGACAAATTATCTGAGATGATTGGCAAACCCGCTAATGCCCTAATAATCTAAATTTAACAACGCTGTCATCGCCGCACTACGCCTGAGTCCTGAGGGCCCCGAAAACACTGCCCCCCCCCCCCCCAAAAAAAAAAAACTTTCGGTCCGTCCACTCACGTCCCAGACGCAGCTGCGCCGGCCCGTGCACGGAAACGTGCAGATGCAGACGCCGTGCGCAATAACAAATGGATTGTGGGTCAGGAACCCGGTGGGTGCGGAGTAGCTCTATCCACAATCAAGGCAATTAACCTGCATTCCTCCAGCGGCTCCCCAGCTGCGAGCTCCGGGCTGGAGCCCAGCAAGCGCCTCGCCGGGTGGAGGGCATCTGCTCCCAGAATCAGCACCGCCATGTAATCACGTTTCACACCACACTAATCACTTCAGCCTCATTTATCACTGGGAGGAAAAACAGTCTTAGGTGGCGAAGAAGGGAAGTAGGGAGGTAGGGAGGGAGGGAGGGAGGGAGGGAGGGAGGGCGAGAGGCGGGGCTGCGACGGCAGATGGGGAGAGAGTTGAGTTGATAGACGAGGGGAGGAGACGTCGTTCAGACGCCGACTCTGATTTGACCGAAGCTCCCGGACTCCATCTGGGACATTCCATTGGAGCGCCTGAGCCGCTCTCCCGCTCACCCTCCCTCCCTCCCTCCCTCCGGCCACCCTCCTCCTCCCCTCCAGCCGTGCAGGCCTCATCTTCCCGCTTTCAGAGCACAACTTGTCCTTAATCTGGCTTCTGATAGCGCCGCGCCGGAGAGAGGAAGCCGTCGGCGGCGCACCGAGACACCGAGCGAGAGGGAGCGCGCGGAGTGGCGGGCGACGGAGGATCACAAAAAAACATAAGTTAAGGCAGAAGGACCGAAAGGGGGGCATGAGAGAGAGAGAGAGAGAGAGAGAGAGAATAACAGAGGATTGTGTGGCAATTGAACTCAGTCTGTTGGTCGCATCAAATTCCCTTTTAATTAAAAGTGTAAATCCTCCTCACTTTAAAGCCCTTCCTTACTTTATAATTAACACTCTGATCTCAACCCCCCCCCCTCCCCACTCCCTCCCAACGCACCAGAAAAAGAAAAACAATTAAAAACTTTTGCGATTTTTTACTTCAAAACCCATTAATTAAAAATCGCCAATGAACAATGGTGCAATATTGAGGCAGACCCCCACTTTGCTCATTAGCTGTTGGTTAATTGATCCTAACGGCGGTGTTTACCAGAGGGACCCTTAAAGACGAAAACATTATCATTTTACCTCATTTAATTGCAAGTCTTTAAATAAGGGCGGGGTGCGGTGGTGGTGGTCATAAGGGATCGTTTGAATGTTTAAGATCACAGGGAATGTTGAGATTTGAGAGGCTCATGTGCGAGGGGGTTCGTCTCTGCGGGTTTACGGTCCCTGTGCAGCAATTTCAAAAGGTTATTGGATATTCAATACTGCATACCTAAATAGTTTAGCTGCGGGATTTAACTCGCCGGAGACGGCGATAAGACAACAGCGGAGGCTCCTTCCTCCCGGTGGTTCGATATTGCCGCAGTCTCGCCATCACCTCCGCCCTGATCCGACTCATCCATCAAAAACGCCATTACCCCGAGATCCATCACGCCGACTCCTGACGGCAAAGACATTTTTAGGAGGTGGTTTGTTTTTGTCCAAGATGACAAATCGGACAAATCTGCGGGGGTGGCGCGGCGCGATTGCGTCGACGCGGACCGGAATCTCGAAGGAACATCTTGTGGAATCCATGACGAGAAGATTTGCGGCTGTTTAGGGGGCAAAGGGAGGCCAGTATAGTGTAAGTACAGCGTTCTTTATAAAGTGCTCAGTGAGTGTATATGAAAATTTCCGCTTCCCGGTCACTGCTACTCTTCCTGACGAAACGCTGCCCGGCCGATGTTGCTCCAACCAGCGGAGGGAGGGAGGGAGGGAGAGAGAGAGAGAGAGAGAGAGGGAGAGGGGTGCTGGTGGTGGTGGCGGCGGTGGCCGTGCAACCTCGAAACCAACCCTCCATCATCTAAATAATATGCATACCTCTCTCCTCCGGTTTTACCGACATCTCCCTCACAACCCAGCCGCCATCTGTCATCTTGCCGGGGTCGAATTCTCTGTGTTATTGTGAAAACACGAAATCGGGTTTGTGTACACATCAGGGCCTTCATTTATCAGGGTTTGAAATGCCTTCTCAGGGAAAAAAAATGCCCGCCTGGGAATAAACCTGCGAAGCCGCATCTGCTGTTTCCTCAGTCAGTTCCACCCGCACGGTGGTCCTCTTCGGGAGTCACGCGAGTTAAAGCGCGGGGAATGCCCCCCCCCCCCCCCCCCCGCGAATCCCCGGAGGTGGCCACAAAACCTCCTTTTTAAATGCAACGAGAGCCGTGACCAACGGAGGCAAAAATGCTGAAGGGAACCAAATCTTCCGAGAAATCAGAGAAAGACCCGTTGCTAACGGAGGCGTCAACACGTGCGGTTTGGAAGTCCAGTCTCTGTGAGCGGAGCCAAGTGATTCGCTCAGCAGATGATCCGCAGAGTAATCAAGTTGAATGTACACTATGTTCCGATGGCTTCGTAGAAACGATGATGTAATAATAGAGTTAACCGGGATGGCAATGTTTGCTTCAGATGTTGCCCAGTTTGCAAGAAAGAGGGTTGCCGTGACGACGTTAAACAGCCGATCAATCAAATCCGTGACACCTCGACACGCGTACTTCCAGAGGGCCGCCGCCATCCGCACAGGGAGGGAGGTGGCAGACAGGCACGTTACGTTACTGACAGCGATCGCTTGCCTCCTTCGATTAAAACGTTATTAAGGTTTAAGGCGTGTCGGACCTTCTCCCGTGATTCCACCGACGTTATTTCGCAGAGAGTATGCGGTGAAATACCGGCTGCATCCCCAACCTCCTCCTGGAACGCGCCACTGGCCCAAAAAGTGGCAAAGTGGGGAGGACCCGGGTGTTCACAGCGGTGTTATGTGTTGGTTATTTTTTCTTTTGTTCAAGACTCCATGAACACTGCCCAGGAAGATCCGGTGAAAATGGAACGGTCACACACATCCATCCGGTCAGAGGCGCGGTCAGAGGCGCGGGCAGAGGCGCAGGCAGAGGCGCGCGCCGACGTAAAAGCAAAATGCACAAATCGGTAATATTGGATTTGCTCGTTCACACCAAGAGGCCGGTCAATCTCCGCTCGGCTCTTTATCCCGACTCTATCGCGTGTATCCCCGGACCCGCGAAGACGCTTCGTGGAGGAGGAGGATCACGTTTTTGGCAACGTCGGGTGTAGATCTGCGGCTTCCTTTAGGGGGGCGCTATTTGTCAGTAATTGCCCAAGTCCAGATGCCCCTTGATCGACCCCCCGGGTTTGCGTAGAAGTGTAGCGAAGGAACGGCCCCGTTTGCGTCGAAAATGAATCGCCTTCAGCGGTTTGAGTGGCGCCGTCGAAAGTTTGCTATTACTGGATCCCCGAAAGCAGGGTCGGCCGGCGCCAAACCGCATTTCAGGGGAGCCTAACAGCTACTCCACAATTGGAGAAGTATCTTTAAAAAGGCAGCCTGGCAACAGTCGTGCCCACAGTCTCACTCCCGCCAGAGAGACAGGCATATAATCTGTCAAAGCGATTCCTGACATCTGACATCTCCCGCTTTTGGAATGCATGCTCCATCTGTCATAGGTAATTCACTTTCTATATACACCCCCGTTTTTTTCACTTTTCTCTTTTTATTTTTTATTTTTAGATTTTTTTTTAAACCCGATTTTTATCTCTTCTCCTAAAACCTGCGTTTGCTGCAGTTCGGCGAGATCGGATGAACTCGCTCCAATTATTAGGAGCTGGAAGTGGTGAATTGGAGCCATCACAATAAGCCAACGCTGGAGAATTTATAGCCTTTCCTCCTCCTAACCCTGTTTCTCTCCCTGAGCTCTACTTTTCCACTTGCTGACTCCGTCCTTTCTCTCTCTCTCTCTCTATCCCCCCCCCCACCCCATCCCCATCTCCCAGTTGTTTTTTGGGTTTTTTTGTTTTTTTTTCCAGGCCGATCTTGATTTGACCCTGATTAATGTATTCCTTCTCCCAGACTGGAGGGGAGTGGAGTGGCAACAAGGTGCAGATGGTCCGAAAAAAAAAGGGTGAAAAGAAATGGATTTTCCCTGTTATTCCCTCTCTCGTCTCTCGCTCTTTCTGTCCGTCTGTCGCTCTCCCCCCGCCACCACTCTCTCTCTCTCTCTCTCTCTCTCTCTCTCTCCCTCTCTCCCGCTCTCCCTCTCTTCTAATCTGCTCAGAGAAAGGGCATCCGAAGCCGTTTTTCGTGGCACCGAGATGCGGTTCGTGACTGTTTGATCAGCCGCCTTGGAGCCCGAGCCCACCCCCCCCCCACCCCCCACCCCCGGAAAAGGGCGCGGCTGCGTGACCGTCTCCATCTCCGCTGCCCGTCTCTCTCTCTCTCTCTCTCTCTCTCTCTCTCTCTCTCTGTCTCTCTCCTCCCCGCGCGCGCACACCGCGCACGCACCGCCTGCGATTACCGCCACGCGCCGATGGGAAACGCGCCGACGAGCTGACACGCGGAAATTATGCAAAAATCTTATAGATGTATGCGGAGGAACACAGATGTAGAGGATGATGGAGGGCGAGAGGGGCTCCTTCTTTGTGCTCTCCAGGAGAGTGTGTTAAGCTGTTTGTTTGATCATATTTCAGCTCGTAACAAAATCCCGCGGTCGTAAAAATATATATCCTCCTCCGTCTTGTTGGATTTACCTTCTTCCATTTTAAGACGCCGCACGCACCGATATAAAAGCCAACTCCATTCCTCACCGTAAGCCTCCCCTCTCTCCCTCTCTCCCTCTCTCTCTCTCTCTCTCTCTCTCTCTCTCTTGCTCTCCCCCTCTCTCGCGTGTTTTCTTTCCCCCTCAACCCCCTCCCGTTTTTTCGACCCTCGCCTTCGTCCTCGCCCGAGCAGAATGCCGTCCATTATTTATTCATCGCGCCGCGCATTGAAAGTGTTCTAATTGTCCAGCGCGTCTCCCCGGATTGCCCCTGGAGCGCTCGCCCGCTCCGCCCGGAGCGCTTGCCGGGCGGAGGGCCTTCGCGTTCCACTTCGTCGGCGCGACTCCCCGTTTTTTTTCCCTGCACTTCGGCTTTTTCTCGCTCTGCGTTTCCTCTGTCCCTCCCTTGTAGATTTTCACCATCTCCGGTGCTTTTCTCATTTTTATCTCCACGGCTATCTACTGTCCCCATTCGTCTCTTATCCATCCATCTCTCTCTCTCTCGCTCGCTCTCTCAAACTTCAATTCAATTCAAGTTGTCAAAACTTCAGTTTAATTGTATTTCTTTCGGTTGCACAATCATAGACATGGATACATCGACGCCACATTGGCTGCTTCGACCCGTCGCTGCGATACGTCAACGTCGCAACCATATCCGAACGGGCAAGACGGGCCTGTAAGCAAATGCGAGTAAACGGGTGAGCTGCGGGGGGGGGGGGGGGGGGGGTTTGGGTTTTTTTTGGATTAAGAGCAATGAGTTTCCGGGGAAGCTGGTAGGCGGCGGCAGTCGGAATGCAGCGCGATGCGGAGGCTTATAGGGAACCCGCCTAAACGCCGATGGTGTCATTGTTCTACAGCCGTGACACCGTGCAACCAACATGAACCTCATAACGATAAAAGCTAAAATGTTTTAAATTTCCACTTTAAAAGTCTAATTAAAATAGATAGATAGATAGATAGATAGATAGATAGATAGATAGATAGATAGATAGATAGATAATATTTGAAAAACAGTGCACAGTGAGTTTTCCCTCCTTTTCTAGCGATGCATTAATGTATTTAGTACCCCCCACACACACACACCCCAAACCACAGACCCAGCCTCTTAACATCTCCCCCACCTTCTCCCAGGTCCAGCAGGCTGACAGCCAGCCGCTTTATTGAATTAGCGGCCCCAGAGCTGTGGGTATTGTTAGCACTAATAATGAAGGGCCCCGCGTCTCACGCCCGCTGCCGGGGCTGCTGTCACGAGCGTACTCATCAATACGCACCAACTCCAACAACACCACCACCACCACCAGCACCCCCCCCCCCCCCCCCCCCCCGACTCCCCCCACCTTCCCCGTCTCCATCTCTGGCGATAAGCACCCTTATTACTGTCATTTGAGAGGAGGCCACACATACACACACACACACACACACACACACACACACACACACACACACACACACACACACAGGCACACACACACACAGGCTCACAGAGGCGCACGTCTGGGCAGGAAAGAGAGGAGGGAAGGAGGGGGGGAGTGAGATGGAGGGATGTTGGGGTGACGGTGGCGGTGGGGTGTGGGGGGCGGGGCTGGGGGGGGCGTAGTGTTGGATGGATGGAGAGCCTGAGGGAAAAAGAGTGAGAGAAATGGACTCTGAAGACATGGGACGGGAGTGACAGAGGAGGCCGCTTTGTGCGTCTTGCATGAGTGCGTGCGGGCGTGTGTGCGTGCGTGTGTGTGTGTGTGTGTGAATGTGTGCATGTGACAAAGAAAAGAGGACAAAGCTAAATGGTGTGATATTTAAATATTTCTGTGTGTGGTTGGAGGAAAGTGAGCTTGTGTGTGTGTGTGTGTGTGTCTGTGTGTGTGTGTGTGTGTGTGCGTGCGTGCGTGTGTGTGTGTGTGTGTGTGTGCATGTGAAAGTGTGTGTGAGTGCTTTGCATGGAAGCATCGGTAAGTGTGTGTGTATGTGTGTGACAAAAAAAGAGGACAAAGCTAAATGGTGTGATATTTGGATATTTTTGTGTGTGGTTGGAGGAAAGTGTGTGTGTGTGTGTGTGTGTCTGTGTGTGTGCGTGTGTGTGTGACTGATGTACGTACAAGTGTGTCTCCATGGGAGGGGATGTATGTGGAGAATGGAGTAGCCGAGAAATGGAAAGTGAGAGAGACAGAAAATGGACAGGGAGTGGGGCAGCGATCAGAGTGAGGGATGGAGGGAGGGGGGAGGTTGGGGGGGGGGGGGGGGTGGCGCACCGAGGGAGTGAGCCCCCCCCCCTCTCCCCGGGCCCCCGAGGCTGTTGCATTTTGCAGCCCGGGACGTACACTGACATGAATGTAATTGGTGGAAACTAGCTTGTGTGGCAGAATTGACCGGCTCTGTGGGAAATGGAGACATGGAGGTCCTCCTTTAAAGAGCCCCTCTCTCCCTCTCTCTCTCTCTCTCTCTCTCTCTCTCTCTCTCTCTCTCTCTCTCTCTTTCTGATTGTTGTCTTGTTGATTCGGCTTCATATTCTGCCTGTTGGACCCTCTCCGGTGACAACTCCCTCCGGGGCAATTACGGTTCTTTCCGGCTTCCGCCGTGTTTCTCATTCACACACTCTCTCCTCTCCCTCTCCACCTCCACCTCCGTCTCCACCTCCTTGTCCTCCTCCTCCCACCTGCCTCCTCCCTCCTTCCTCCTCTAGGTGCCTTCTTGTAAACCCTGCACGACTGTCGAGATGAATTACCCTCAGTCCGGTTCCCAACATCTGTCGACCTCCTGATTTTCTGAGCTTGGCCCCGGTGTTTGTGAGGACCTGAAGCGAGATGGCGTCGGAGGGAGCTGCACGCTGCTGATTTTTAGGGAACGTTCACAACTTTAGAGGAGAAAAAGAAAAAAACCTTGGATGGAAATATCAATCGAGGATATTTAATGGCGGTTCTGCACGCAGAGCAAAAGAATCTCCCAAGAAAGGAATATGCATGAAGTGTGGGGATAAAGAAAAGTTTTTTAAAGCTCTGGTGAGCACCCAGGCATCTCCCTCCGTGCGGCTCCATCAGAATGTTGGGTGTGTATTTTATTATTATTTTTTTTCCCACCATGGCAGCTGTCACTAATGATAAACAGCGATGAACTGAGTTGAACTGCAGATTCCCCCACCGGCCCCAAAAATACTTCCCAACGCTCAGCAACAGCAACAGCCGCCTCCTCCTGAGGAGCCGCGTCGTTCCCGGCATCCGGTCTTGTTTACCAGAGCTCGTGGAGTGAAGGGGTTAATCCGGGACCAATATTGTCTTATATATGGAAAATATTATATTGGGTTGTTTGCATGCCGCATTGACACACACGTCTTACCGACGTATCCATGACAATAAAACACACTTTCTCTCTGTCTTTCTCACACACACACAGTTGTAAGTTATAAACAAAGGACGTACGACGGTGTTTTTCTTCCGTGCGCTGTGATAGGCTCAGAGACAGAGGGGGCGGGGCGTCCAGGGACGCGTGCCCTCCATTCTCACTCGCCATTGGTTCAAACCAGACGTCCGTTTATCCGTCTCTAAACCACGCCGTGCGAGATTTATCTCTCATCAGCCATTGTGGGAGTGAAAATATGTTGTTATTAGGAAGAGAGTGTTAAATGTAAGCCAATTAAATTCAAAGGAGCTCGAGTCTCTTCCGGGGGAGGGGACTAAGGTCCCCCCTGGCTCCCCCGCCATTCAAACACTGCATTCAACGAGCCTCTCACCTCAAGCAGGAGTGTGTCTTTGAGGGCCAAGTGGAAAACACCCAATGTTGAGTTTGTCCCCACCGCGCGGAACCTTCAGAAAAACAATTTCTTTTCATGAACATGTCGCATGGACGTTCAATGCCTGATCAAGTTCAAGGGAAAATCTACCACACATTCACAATGGGAAATATAAATCCAAGTGTTATGAAGTATACAATGATGGGCCCTAACCTATAGGGGCATCTTGAATAGGATTGTAATGCCCTTGTGAGCGGTGCAAAGGTCCATACACCCAGCCACACACACACACACACACACTTAGATTCGATTGAATGCCCCTCTACCACACACATAAATCTGCGCTCAAGTACAAATGACTAAGAGTGTGTAATGTGTCTTCTTATTCTCAATGATACACACGCACGCACCCCCAGACACACACACACACACACACACACACACACACTCATGTGTAGCACTCAAATTGCTGTTGTTTTTCTCCCTCCTGTTTTTTTACTGGGTCGTGTATCAGGGAAAGCGATAGGCCCCTGCCTCAGCTGTAAGGAACCCAGAGTTATAAATACATGTGAGGCATATATCCCTGGAATAAAGCAGCAATACAGCAGCAACTGAAAACTGCCATTATGCTTTTCTTTGCGAGCCTTTATTCGCTCTGCACAGCTCCAGCCTCTGAAAAGCCCAAAATAAACAGTAAATCCATCAAAATCAAATATCTGACTCTGCCTTGTACTCTGCAAAACAAATAAAAAGATGAAATGTTTCCCTCACATTGACGGCATACAAAATATGTGAATCCCCGACAACCCTGTACCAGTCCAAGTCTACGCATTCTTCCTTGATAAATTGATTGATTTAAAAATAAAAAATGTTCTTCTATTAGATATTGATTGAACAGTAACTTGTAACATAATTTCCCATTTCTCCCATAGTTTCCCATTTCTCATATAATTAAGGGTTTCTTTCAACTTCCAGTGCACAGTGGAACAATTTTTCATTTTTTTTGTCATTTTATATAACTGTTTTGCACAAACATACAGATTTACAAACAAATTGTAATATTAATTAATTAACTAATAAAATTATACATGTTTCTAATAATTAATCATAATATAAATCATTATTAAATTATTATTATTATTATTATTATTATTATTATTATTATTAATATTATTATTATTATTATTATCATTATTATATTATTATTATTATCATCATCACCACCATCATTATTACAGCGCTATTATATTTATTTTTATAATTCATGGCTTGCTTTTGCAATGAACAAACTTTTCATTTTTTCCAGCTGTAGTCAGGCTGAATTGCCTTCATACACTTCATGCACTGCCTCGCGCACGCTGTGGACGGTGCGATAGAACTTTCCATTTTCCACGGGCAGAGCAGATCAACCGGAGCTGCGTGCAATCACTGTGGCTGCCCTGCCACCTGACCCGCAGCCTTCCCTTCAAGCCGGGCTTCTTTTAAACAAACCTGTTCACGTCCAAACCCAGCGAGACTTCCAACGGGCAGCCGAGGTGGCTTTTTCGGTTGGTGTCGGGGCGGGACGGGTGCGGGGGTGGGGGGGTTGAATTGCGCATTGCGGCTTTATGGTGTCCTGGTTTCATCGCACGCAAAGTTCCATTAATTGGAAAAGTGTCTTTCATTTGGGGGCATGATTAAAATGCGCTGTGCTGCGTCTTTGAGATATAGGCTTGGTGGGATGGAGGGAGATGGAGAGATATGAGGAAGGGAGTGCTTAGAGATAGACAAATGGAGCCCCCCCAAAGGCTTGGCGTGATGGGTCGCCGCACAGCATCGGCGGGATGGGGGGTCATCGGCGGGGAGGCTAGGCATTAGCCGCCCGTGTGTGTGTGTGTGTGTGTGTGTGTGTGTGTGTGTGTGTGTGTGTGTGTGTGTGTGTGTGTGTGTGTGTGTGCGCACGCGCATACACAGATTGAAGGCCTTCACTCCCGCCAGCGGGCCTGATTGAGACACAGAGGGGCGTCAGAAAAAGCCATTGGCTCAGGTTAAGAGAACCCTCTCCATTTTGACTCGCCGGGCGCCGACTGCAATGGAGCTGAAATAAGAGTCGAGAGCCGCTGGTGGATTCAACCCCTAATAGTTGTAGCCGGGTTGAGGCTTCAACACCGAGGGGAGCTGCGGCGGGGACGCAGCGAAAGCCGAGTTTTTGTGGCGCCGACAGTATAAGGAGAAGGTCTCTGCTTGGCCCCCCCCCCGAGAGTAATCACTGCTGCCGCTCGGCACACCTTCCCACCGGCTGCCGAATATTATCCCTCCTCACCGCGGCTTCTCCCTCCTCCCAGTGCGACCACGGTAATACAACCCGGATGTGAACAAGTGAGCCGGTTCACAAGTTTCACATCAGGAAGTAAGTTGTGAGTGTGTGTTTGTGTGTGTGTGTGTGTGTGTGTGTGTGTGTGATGTGATTGTATATGTGTGACTGTGTACACGTCCTTGATGTTACGGCCTGATTATGTGCCCCGGGAGGTTGGGGGGAGGGGGGTCAGGAAGCTGGGGGGGGGCGCAGGGCCAGTGTGGAAACAGGCTTATCTCGCCACTCTGGCTCCGCTCCCTCAGCCCCAGACTGCTGCACCCTCGGGTGGGACTCTAGCATGGACCATTATCCATCCCTATCCCACAGCTCCAGGGACCAGCTTGGCAACAAGCAGGTCCCAGATCAAGGTAGCTCTGGGGCAGGGGGCAAGGGAGGGTGGGGGGAAGGGGGTCCCTTCTGGAGCTGAACTGAAGCCAGCTGGTGTGGAGAGAACAGTGGCCACCGCGAGGGCTGGGAGCGAAACACAGCACCGGGCTGCACACTGAGTTCCGCACGGCCAAACATCCATGCCTGTTAGACCGACTGCCCAACTGTCTGTCTGCCTGACCGTCTGTCTGCCTGACTGTATCACCGCCTGCCCTTCTGCCCGCCCGCCTCATCTTCAGCCTCCCCTGCTCTCAGCAGCGCGCCACCGGCAGCCATTGTCACAATAAGAGCAGGTTCCATTTTCACTGCCACTTTGTTCAGGAGCAGCGAGCTGAATAGAGGAGGAAGAGTAATTATGGAAGCAAGAGTGAGCACTTTGATTTTTAAATAATGTCTCTCGGTAAAGAATTCAATCACAACTATTCGGCAAATACGACACAGCGGCGAAAACGGGGAGGGGGTCGACTTCCTGGGCAAGAAAAGAAAAAGGGAAATGGGATGGTTTAATCTATAATAAAAAATTTGTTCTGCTTTGTTTTAGGCGTAGAATGTTGTCCCGCCTAATTAGTGAGGGGCTGGAATAGTGGATGTTTTAATTTTCTCTTTTAGCTGTGTGTGTGTGTGTTTGCATGTGTGTGACTCATTCCTGTGCTCGAATACGTCCATGCATGTACGTGCATTCATTTCCACTACAAGAAGTGATTTGTTTTTGCAACTGTACAGAAATATGTTTGCTAACGAAAAACTCCACATTGTACTGTAAAGCTGATGGGGGCCTATTTCACACACTGCCGGTCCCTCTGGGCTTCTCTTGTTCCCGAACTCAAATGAGGTCATCCTTCCGAGGGTAACCAATCGCTATCCGTGTTTGTGAAAGCGTCCTGTTATGTTCTGTCTTTGTGATGTGTGCACTGAATCACGTCCCTGGCTATGGTGCGTTTTTTCCGGAGTCTGTTGCAGTGATGTTACCGATTTGCAGCCCGTTGAATTGATCCCGGTCAGGGCGTTCTGGAGACGTGCCGTGGTGAACGGCGCAGAGACCGATTCAAGTGGAATTTGTGATCGCCCTCCTCGGCTGGATCCCGTTCCCTCTTGTCCGTCTTCTTAAGCTTGTTACAGTATATTGTGGGTTTTGCTGCGCGTTTTACTGCACGTGTTCTAAAGGGCTCCCTTGGGAAAGAGGGGACTCAACGGGACTTGGGACAGGGTTAAATAAAGGTTAAATAAGAAATATAGATAAAATTAAATAAATTCAGTACAGCAACACTTGGAATTGGCACCATTACAGTAACACTACCTCCTGTTACTCTAATGGTTTTGCCGTTGCACAGTTAGGTCAATGTCAATATTTAATCTGGCAAGTTAATATTTTAACTGTTAAGAGTCATTTTATGTAACGACAATATGGTAAATGTGCACGTGAGTGGGTGGTTGAACGGTGTCTGTTGAACTGCTTTCCATCCCATATCCATCTCTATATAAATACTCCAGCTCGGTCTTCCATGACTTAGCGACACAGGAGCCGAGGTCACCCGCAGCATCGGTGAAAGACATCAGAGGTCAATGACTTCCTGCCTTTAGGCTGCAGAGGATCCTGCGGAGACGACAAATGGGGAAGCCTCTTCACCTGGCGCATCGACTCCGCCTCCTGTGGCGGGAGGCATGCCATGCATAGCGTGAGAGCTCGACGTCGAGCCACAAGCCATCGATCTGAGGCTGCAAGGCCCATTTCAAAGGGCTATCAACCTTTTTAAAAGAGTCACTTTCAGTGGGAAATGGATTGACACGGAGGGAGGGGAAGGGCGAAGGAAAGGCAGAGATTTGGAGGATATGATATCCCAGGACAAATGGCCAGTGAAATCAAATCACTCCCATCAGAAGCACATCATTTAAAACGGAATTGCTTTCCCTGATATACTAGTGTGTGCATGTGCGTGTGTGTGTGTGTGTGTGTGTGTGTGTACGTGCGTGCGTGCGTGCGTGCGTGCGTGCGTGCCTGCGTGCCTGCGTGCCTGCGTGGGTGCGTGCGTGCGTGCATGCATGCGTTTTTGGGCAGCGTTCTATAAGCCATATACATGATCGTGGAGTTGTATGTGTACAGCTCTGCACAAACATACAGATGTGTGTACATGTTAGTGTTTAAGTCTGCAATTTTGTGTAAATACAGCGCTTTTTGCCGTACACTGAATAGGTTATCCAGCTTGGGGATATATTTTGTTTGTTTGCCTTTTGTTTGTTTGTCTGAATTTCCAGTTACACTCTTCCACAATTTTCCACAACATTGGTAGGAGGCAATGGCAGCTGCAGAGCACAAAAGAACTGTCGATCGTCGAATGCAAACTGAAAACTTTATACCTCTCTGTTAATGCGGATTATTATACACACAGGCTACAGTTAAAGTAGTAATCCGTAAGATTATTTTGGTTAAAAAAAAAAATGCAATATTTGGCTTTTTTAAGCTGCCACTTTATAAGAAACAGCCTTTGACGACAGAGCCCTGCGGCCTCCTGCTGCATCACCCCGCCAGGCTGGCAGGCGTCCTCTACGACTCCCCAGCACCATGGACAGCGGCCGTCTGTCAGGGTTCAGCACCACCGCTGACAGCAAGAAAACACATGCTGAGAGGCTGGAACACCCAGCTGTGCAGCCCCCCACCCCACCCCACCCCACCCCACCCCACCCCACCTGGGTGGGGGAGGGGGAGGGGCTCATCAGAGGCTTCAAAGGGAGCAGTTGCAGGGAACAGGTAGCTCAGCCTACACCAAACTCATGCCACTCTCTACCTGTTGCCCTCCCCTTCAGACACTGAAGACTAGCCACCGCCCAGGCCGAAAAGACTTCACCTCCACCACTCACTGGGAGTACCAGGTCCCACCAAGCCTACACCCGCAACCACCAGCCTCCAAATCTTTCCAAATTCCAAATCTTTGTGTTGTTTGTCTTATGCATTTTCTCCTCTATACGCCATTTCCATTGTTTGGTGGCGGGGCCCACCTTTCCAGGCAAGGGTGCAAAGATTGGGCACACACAAAAAAAGGACGTACGTAAGAAAGGCCTACGTTCGAGATTAGTAACTTCTCAGTGCGAAGACGAGGGTAAACCTTGTATGTGGAGAATATATTTTTATATTAGATATTTAATTGTTCATAAGCCGGTATTGTGTATGTAATTAGCAATCTGTCCCCAAACAGGAGAGACCTTTCGCTCCCCTGATACAGACAAATTCAACTTAGTGAAGAAGGAAAACCGAAAAAGGCAACAAAAAAGTGAGACAGCGTCTTGTTTGTTTCCCTTGTATTTCTTCCCTCTACTTTTCCCTTATCTGTTGTCCTCAACAAGCCGGAGTGAAGCTAAGATTAAACCAACATCACAAACCTTCACAAGGAGGCGCACGTTGGCTTTGTGCATGGTTACAGCTCTCAGGGAGGCATCGTGTCGCATGCTGGTGGCTGTCTGACAGGTGACATTTCAACGCAGTCTGTCTGACTCTGATTACCATCTGTGTTTGAGGGTACTTCTGCAGATAAGCGGCAAAATCTGACTATAGCCTGTGGCTTGTATAGCTTAAAATATAGCCTGATAACTATTCCTGTGCAAACACAGCTTCGGCTTTTTGCTATTATAATTTCTTCAACTTGGTGCTGCTGCTCTGACAATCTATCAATCTATCCCAGGTGTTGCCTTTATGTTGAGCTGTCTGTCTGCCTATTAATTATAACCATAATAATAATAATAATAATAATAATAATAATAATACATTTTAAGACGAGAGTTTAGAAGTGAGCCTGGACCACAAAAATCTTAAAATCTATTCTAAAAGGTGAGTCCAGGCCTGTATGCAGGAGTGTGCTCATATCTCATTATCAG
>NC_137196.1:24519136-24521636 GCF_960531495.2 Zeus faber | reverse complement strand
CCCTCCTCCCTCATCTCACCAAACCAGCTCCCTCCATCTATCTAACTACCCATCTGTCGCTTTATCGCTCCATCCATCTGCCAACTCTTATCGCTCCCTTCAGGTTACCATTCTCATTTAAGACATATCTCTCTCTCTCTCTCTCTCTCTCTCTCACACATATTCGCTCTCTCTCTCTCCCGGTCTCTCTATCTCCATCTTACTCTCCACTCGTTCTTCCGTCCGTTCGCTCTCTCTCTCTCTCTCTCTCTCTCTCTCTCTCTCTCTCTCTCTCTCTCTCTCTCACTGCTTCCACTCCTCAAAGGCGCGGGGCTCTTCTGGTTTCTAATTTTTGCCGTGTTGGTTAACGCCGGCGTCGGAGTGACAGCCGGTGATCTTTCATCTTCCTCTCCACCAATAGGAGCGCTGGGAAGAGAACAACTTTTTTTTCCCCCAGTTACAGGTGTGACCAACCATCCCCCCCCCCCACTCTCACTCACTATCTCACTCTCACTCTCTCTCTCTCTCTCTCTCTCTCTCTCTCTCCAATTAGCACATCTGGCTATCCCCATTCAACCGGAGACATGACCGCACGCGCGACGACGATGTGAAAATCCGGAGGAACTCGGCTCAACCCTTTCAGCGCTAAGTAAGGGGTAATAAACCCGCTGCGAGTCTTTGTTATTGCGACCGGCCGCGTATCGGCGGCAGAGCCGATTCGATGAAGATGAGGAGAAATTAGATGCTGGGGAGCCGTTCTGAAGAGCACTCTGGGTACTCTTCCAGGACTTCTTCCTGCTCCCGTCGGTCCATTCGATGCTTCAAAAACACCATTATTCCCCCTTATTATCACTGAGGCTACGACGCAGGAGGGAGGGAGAGAGGGGGGGGGGAGTGGGGAGAGGGGCGAGAGAGATGCCGACGCCGAGCCGCCCCATATTAAAAAAGTAAACAATCCTGACTCCAGTGAGTAGAAAGTGTCAGACTAATGAATTAATCAGACTGTCATTAGTTTCTGCTGGCCTCTCCGTCTCGTCCGTTTTGCTGGGAGCTCGGTGCACGTGGAGCGGCCATTCTGCTGTGAAAGAGAGTTGCGCGTGCGTGCGTGCGTCCAGCCTACTTCCTGTATGCCGCACCGTGAATGCGTGTGAATGCAAATGTGTGTGTGCGCGCGTGTGTGTGTGTGTGCGTGTGTGTGAGCAATCGAGCAACTCAGCTTCCTCTGATCATTCCCTGTCACGCCAATAAACTCAATCTGAGAATCCAAATGTGAAAGGGAGGAAAAATTGCAAGCACAACAGCAGAGGATCAGAATGAGAGCGAGTGTGTGCCCGCGCATGTGTGTGTGTGTGTGTGTGTGTGTGTGTGTGTGTGTGTGTGTGTGTTTGTGTGTGTGCCTGTGTGTTTGGTGTGTGTCTGTCTGTGTGTGTCTTAGTATGTGTGTGTGTGTGTGTCTGTGTCTGTGTATGTTTGGTGTGTTTGTGTTTGTTGTGTGTGCGTGTGTGTGTGTGTGTCTGTGTGTGTTTGGTGTGTGTGCGTACATGTGTGCGTGCATGTGTGTGTGTATGTGCATGCATGCGTGCGTGTGTGTGTGTGTTTGTGTGTGTGCATGCGTGTGTGCGTGTGTGTGTGTGTGTTTGTGTGTTTGTGTGTGTGTCTGTGTGTGTTTGGTGTGTGTGCGTACATGTGTGCGTGCATGTGTGTGTGTATGTGCATGCATGCGTGCGTGTGTGTGTGTGTGTGTTTGTGTGTGTGCATGCGTGTGTGCGTGTGTGTGTGTGTGTTTGTGTGTTTGTGTGTGTGTGTGTGTGTGTGTGTGTGCGTGCGTGTGTGCGTGCGTGTGTTCGTGTGGTTTGTTTGAGAGAGAGAGACAGAGAGACAGCGAGGAGGAGATTGAAGGAGATAGGGAATTAGGTGGACAGTTGGGAGACAGTCAGGGGTAAAAGATAAGACACGTGGATTAGCGATGGGGAAGAGGGAGGGAGCGGGGGAGAGATGCGGAAGAGGGGGATGGACAAGAGATGAAGGGAAGGACAGTTGTATAATCTCGGGTTCAAACGAGTTAGCCACCGCTGTTGTCAGAATTGGGGTCCTGGATTGGAATTATGACGGACGGATTGAGCGGGCGAGCGGAGGAGAGAGAATGATAATGACAGAGATAAGAGGGTCTACAAAAAGAGGATGAAGACATTAGCTTTATGACTCTTTGTGCTGCCCCATGAGACTTAATCCCCCTTCAAATATCACTTAATTTTCCCCGGTAGACCACTAAACTGTGCTCAGAAAATGCCTGAACTAGAAATATTTTCGTAAACTCAAATGATCTCTTTCTCCGGCAGATGGATGGAGCACTGTGTTGCACAGCAGAGTTGAAGAGCATGGTACATAAATATACATATTACAAAACATTATACACAACAGAATGTGTATTAAAAATATATTATGACTTTTTTGAAAAAGCTTTTTTGTGCCATGTGATAATTTTGATTTTATATTTTTATTTTTGTTAATTTATTAATTT
>NC_137196.1:24511636-24514136 GCF_960531495.2 Zeus faber | reverse complement strand
TTATATTTCTCTGTTTCCGCAAATCTCATGACCAGCCCTTCCAGATGTGGTAAGGCGTGCCCGGGACGAGGGTTCGCCATGTGAGCGCCAGATTTCTCGGCTTGATGGAGAATAAAGACCGGGATCTGTTATTGCGAGGGTTACTAGTGTCGGCAGTAAGCAGTCCAGCAGGAAACGGAGCCGACGGCGCGTCTCCAAACTTGAGCCACCCATCGCAACGTCTGAACCGGAAGCGGTAAACGGCGACGCTGCACGTACGCACGGGTTTCCCGTTCAAAGAGGAGCCTTGCCAGTCAAACGCCAACTTTCCGCCCGGGAGCGAGACGGAGATGGCGCGTGACTGAGACGACGCCTCCCAAACTGCCGTGAATCCCCCGCAGCGCTGTCATCTTAATCAGCCTCCGCTTAAAGGAGATCCAGCCGCTCGCGAGGAGGGGGAGGAATGACGGGACGTTGTCGCGGCGCGCGCAGGGGAGGCGGGGGGGCTTGTGCCGAAGCCGCCGTGAAGGTCGGTCCGCGGCGGACGGGCGGGCGGGCGGGCGGGCGGGGCAAAGCGCGTCTTCGCAGCCCGGCGGCGCCTGGAAGCCCCTGCCATGTAGGCCGAGCCAAAACAAACGCCAAGTCGGGTGAAATAATGAACGAGCTTTGTGTGTGACTGCGACCGTGATAATTAGTCTCAAGACGGTGCATCGGTAGGGGGGGAACGCTCATAAAATATGGAGGCCATTTGGCCCACGCTCAAAAACAAATCTGTATTCTAAGTGCGTGGGCTGTAACACTAATGTTCGACACAGTTTAGATCTGGCAGCCGCACAGTCGAAAAACTTTGTTTGGAAGAAAGATGCTGACTGTACCAGGCACCGAGCGGGCTGGTAAGATTACTGAGTCAGCGCATGTATGCGCACACAAACACACACACACACACACACACACATGCATATACACACACACACACACACATGCATATACACATACACACACACACACATAATAATACACATATTCTTATACTCACACATGCCACAAACTCAAAAAAAATCCATTCTGCAGACTATTCACAAGCCACAAAATTGGGGTCGGCACCGAACAACGCGGCAATTGAAGGGTCAGGGAGATGATAACGATGTTTATGAAGTCTAAATTCACAAAATACGATTCTCTCTCTGCATCTCCCCAAGTGCCTACCTGCCGCGCAGGCCTCCCATTGTGACCATGTGCTCCAAGTCCGACATTTAATTTCAACCGGCGGGCCCCAGCCAAACAATACCGGGAGCCGCCAGAGAAGACTGGGGAAATCACACACTCCCACTCCCTGTTGATGGAAAAGAAAAAAAAAACAGGAAAAAAAACACAACATAAAACAAGCGGTGGAGCAGCACTTTGTGCAGAGTCATCCGCTGACATATAACACGCAGCTCTGTAGGACAACACAATCGAGCTCCGCCAGCCTCCATTATACACATGTGACCCGCTGACATTTTGACAACATCTAACAC
This sequence comes from Zeus faber, assembly GCF_960531495.2. Lineage (NCBI taxonomy): Eukaryota > Metazoa > Chordata > Actinopteri > Zeiformes > Zeidae > Zeus > Zeus faber. The sequence continues at coordinate 24,512,640 of NC_137196.1, read as the reverse complement.
CTCATTCCTCTCCTCCCGCGTTTGTTCAGGGGAGTCCGGCGGCGTCCGGGGGCCACCGCCTGAACACAGAGAGTGTAAACAAAGGGCAGGCGTTGGCATTTAACAGGTAGAGCACATCCTGCCACAACGAGCGCATCATCACCCGATCAGAGTGTGGCAGTCCCGCCCGCCGCACGCCACCCGACGTGGCATTTCCAGGGCCCCTCCGCCACAGAGGCACGAGCAGAGAGTGGGCAAGACGTAACAAGCAGGGAGCAGATGGACACATGTCATGACCGAGGCTCTCCCCCTGTGTGTGTGTGTGTGTGTGTGTGTGTGTGTGTGTGTGTGTGTGTGTGTCTGTGTGTGTGTGTGTGTGGGGGGGGGGGGGGGTGGGTGATTTACCTGTTGCTCATTGATTGCTCTGATGAGCAACAGGCGTACAGCCACCTCTGATCCCAGGCCCAATTACCTGGGCCTAAGACAGGTATGGCTGCTTAAACCACACCACCCCCCACACCACACACAGTTATCTGACCGTCAGATTCCAGCCGATAAATAAAATATGAACTTGATGCGTTTTTCCATCCGCTGGGTTGAGCCAAATTAACTGCCCCTGTTTCTTTTATGGCTATTTTTAAATCATAGGGTTTTGTTATGATAATGGTATAAAAAGTACAAAAAAGACAATTCATTTGTTATCCACAAGTATTTGCATGGCAATCAATCAACCTGCACTAAAACGTCATTGTGACAGTCCCATCAGATGTTGGTTCAAAATTTCTAGCAGTGTTTAGGGTTGTTGGCTGCATCGCCACATTTCAGGTTCAAACGCGAGCAGGAAAATGTACCATTTAATCATTTAAAAGTAAAACTCCGGCCAAAACAACGCCATGTAAATAAACATATTAGTCCTAAAACCTGAGGGTGGAGCTAGGGTGGACGTCCGCTCCCCTCTATCCCTGCTTAAGGCTCCTATTCACCGCCTTACCCAACGCAAAAACACACACACACACACACACACA